>NC_040905.2:204605962-204906285 GCF_004126475.2 Phyllostomus discolor
CACAATAGTATGTGTGAATGCAAAACTTGGTAGGTCGTTTTCCACTGCATTTGTCAAATCCTCCACTTCATTTCAGCCCTCACATCTAAACAATTCTGCCTCAGGGCCTTTGCATGTGTCCTTTCCCCTGCCTGATGGATACATAACACATTTATAGAGATACCTCTGGTCTATCAATTGGAAATGAGACTTTGCCCAGTGAAATAATGATACAAGAGAGCAAGACAGGAGGAATCATAAGGCAGTATACAATTAAGTGCCAATGAAAGCAGAGAGTTAAAAATTATTTAGGAGTTCAAGGGATAATAAAGATTTACTGTGAACCAGAAAGCTAAATAAAACTTCCTGTAAGAGAATATCATGTAAACTGACCCTTCAAGATGGGGTGAGAATCAGGTAGCCAGGAGGTAGGCGAGGTGGTCATTCCAGGGGCTGCTGGCAGGGCTGCCATTGATAGTCAAGCAGGTGAACCGCAGGGCCTCATGGGGCGAACATCCAACTTGCGCTCTGCCCACCAAGCCTCACCCATCGAGGTTTTCTTCCCGCCAGAAGCGGGCACCTCTGCTGATGGCTCAAAGGCTCCCAGCGCGGGTGGGGCTTCTGTATAGAGAGGGATTGGGGGGGAGGTTCAGTGCAGGTAGATTTAGGGAGGTAATTGTAAGCCTCTCCAGGGATGGCAGGGAGCAGACAGGACTGGTTGAGACACAAGGTCACACAGAGGAAGAACGAACAAGAAACAAGGCCCGTTTGAGTGCCATGGTGAGCTCCGACTTCTTGGGAAGCTCTGAAATGTGTTAGTGAACATTCAGCCCTGTGTGGGATTCCCCAAGGAGAAGCTTCCGTGATGGCTGCTGAGGAGCAAGAGCGGGTCAGAGTCAGGGGCTAGGACTACTTCCAAAAAACATACAAACATTTCAAAAGTAGGTCTCACCAGGAGGTCTCCCCTTTTCTTCACAGCCTCACCACTGCTGAGAGTTAGGGTTTTCTGTGTTTGTTCACTTAGAACGGTCTGTCTCGCTGGCCAGAGTCCAAGTGCCGGGAGTAAGGAGTGTACTCTTCTTGGCGACCCATATCCCAACACCTGGTTCAGTGCCTGGCAGAGAGTAGGCATGCAATCACTACTGAATGAATGAATGAATGAATGAAAACTCAAGCTGCTCAAATATCAACAATGAGGAAATAGTTAAGCAACGTATGGCCACTGTCAATGGCCGCTCCAGGCCACCCAGGAAATGCTGACAATGTAACACTAAGCAAACTGGTGCGAGCATTATAATGACAACGTTTACAACCCGTTCTGTGTGAACGAGGCCTGGAAGAGACAGAGACCGATGAAGGCAGCTGTGGTGCAGGGGACGTGAGAGCTTGGTGGGCTCTTCCTCTCAGTTTTGGCAAACTGTATCAACTTTGAGGCTCTGCATATCCTTGAACCCAGAAACTCATCCCATTTCCATATCCTTGAACCCAGAAACTCATCCCATTTCTAGAGACTTCTGCTACCAATCAGAAAGGTAGATGGAGCTTTCCGTGGTAACTTATTATCAGTGAGAAAATGCTCTGTCCCAGGGCCTGTCCGAAGCGCTTTGCATGCATTGTGTCAGCGTCTTCCCAGCAGCCCTGGGCTGCGTCCCCTTAGTAACATCTTACACAGGGTGACAGAAATGGCGACTTGGAAAAGGCACTGGCCCAGGTCACCCAGCGAGTCACAGCCAAGGCAGGATTCAAACTCAAGGGGGCCTGACACAAATGCCTGGCCCCAACACCCACACTAAACCCCACACTGGGACTTTGTTCACGAAAATATGCAACATGTCTTTGAATATAACTGAGTCCATGTCCATGTATATGTATTTATACATAACATATACGCACACTACCCCTCAAGTGTGTGAAAACTGCATGCAGAGAAGACACTGGATTCAAATGTGTCAATGTATTAATAGTCAGTCTGAGTGATGGAATTAAGGGGACTTTTTTTCCTCTTTATTTTTTTTCCTACATTTTTCAAAATTTCTACAATGAGTATGCCTTGTTTACATAACTCGGAAAATGTGATTTTTAAATTAAAAATAGTCCTTGATTTCTGCCTTAACACTGTTACAGCAAGCCCATATCCAGGAAAAGAAGAAGAAGCAGTTCAGAGGAGAGGAGTGTGGGCAGCTTTAACTCCTGCTGTTTTTTTCTGCCAAATTAGTACCAGAGGTTGCCACCAGGTGGCGCCCGAGGTCCAGTTTTTAAAGCGGCTGAAGAAGCATGAGGCGTGGAGAAGTTCCCATAGCAACAAGCATCTGAGTAAAACAGAAAAGCTCTCGCCTGGCTTTATTTGCAAACACACACTTCTGCACCTCAGGCTTCGCCAGTGCTGCTTGTTCTGCCTGGCGCATCCTCCCCCACACCCCACTGACCCCTGTCTGCTCAATGAGCTGTTCATCCTAAAGGCTCAGATCCAAAATCTCCTCTTCTGAGACAAGGGTGACAGAGCACCTGGGAGCACCAGGGTTTCCAGAAGGGGAGTCATCAATCTTAATGAATGAGCAAAAGGCTTCATGTGCACTTCTGGGTTAACTCTTTCTCCAGTAGGTTGTTGTTTCTGAGTGACAGTAATAGCACTGTTCACTGAGCACACCACTGGATGAAGCCCCGTCGTGTACTGCAGCCCTGCAGTCCTCCCAGCAGCCCTCCGGGGAGGGGAGCATTGTCTGCCCCACAGGACAGCTCGGCACAGAGGTCGAGCGTGGGCTCTGAGGTTCAAGTCTCAGCCCTCCCACTTCCTGGCTAAGTATCCTTAGATGGATTACTAGGCCCTTCTGTGACGTTTTCCTTAACTATAGAAAGGTTAAAATGCTTTGAGGATTAAATGAGCCACCCCACAGAAAGCATTTAGAGCACAAAGAGCCAGAATATGCCACCCCTCAATAAATATCGTATCAGCCATTATTACTCCTGCGTGCAGAGGAGGCTGAGGCTTGGAGAGTGGCGTCGTTTGCCTGGAATCACAGAGCTGGTGGCCGAGGAGGGTTTTAACCAAGCTGTGTCGAACTCCCACTCCCAAACTCTTCACTGCCGCCTTGTTTTCATTAGGTTACCTGCTCCTTGCTCTGAAGTTTCAGGGGAAATGACAAGGGACTTGCTCTCCCCTGCATCCCTCTGACTTTACGATTCTCTGGGAAGTGGCGATCATCCCCTCCCCTTTGCTCTGCCTTGAGAGAATAGCCACAAATGAGCAAGTCGCACCACTGTGTTCCAATAAAACTTTATTTGCAAAACCAGGCAGGAAAGACACTCAATGTTATTAGCCTTCAGGGAAATGTGGATCAAACCTGCAATGAGATACCGCTTCCCACCCACTAGGATGGCTATCATAAAAAGGTTAGTAAGGGTGTGGAGAAATGGGAACCTCGTACATTGCTCACTGAAATGTAAAATGGTGTGGTTGCTTTGAAAACAGTCGGCTTAAGCCCAGAGTTCGCATATGGTCCAGCAATTACTCCCAGGTATAGACCCAAGGGAAATGCAGACACGTGTCCACACAGAAACATGTACTCAGGTGTGCATCGCAGCTCTATTCATTACAGCCCCCAAACGGCAACAACCCAAAAATTTCAGCAACTGACAGATGGATAAATAAACTGTGGTATATCCAAGCGATGGAATACTATTAGTCATGGTTTGCTGACCCCTGCTGTAGAGTAGTCAGATTTCTTGGATCAGAAACTGTGTTCTTTGTGACCCCAGGAAAATTTTATAATTTCTCTATCCTCTGCTTTCCTCATCTGAGAAGTGGAGTGATAATAATAGTGCCTGTCTCAGAGTGTCATTGTAAACAGCTAAGTAAGTTGAAATACGTAAAGCACATAAGTGATACTGATGATTATTATACTTAATAATAGTCACTTACTCATTTTACAGATGAGGCAACTGAGGCTGAGGGGGAAAAAAGCCTCTTATCCAAAGGCGCCCAGGGAGTAAGTGACAGAGCTGGAGCTCAAAGCTCAGTCTGTCCAGCGCTGAGTCCATGGCCCTTCTGTCCCACCATTCTATCATGTCCTGGTAGGTCCTAACTCACTGGGAGGCCCTGGCCCGGCCCTGCACACTCTGGGCTTCCATTTGCCATCAGCCCAGCGAGGAGGCAGGTGAGGATGCTCTGCTAGAGCTTGAGAGAGCTGACAGTGTGACAGTTTACGAATTGGTGAAGAGCACGCTGGGAGATGCTGGGTCTTGGGGTCCAGGCTCCGTGCGGGCATGCTCGTGCCATGAGCTTGAAGCCTAGAGGAGGGATTTCCCACCTTGCTGGACTCTCATGCCAGCCCCCAGGGGGAGAGGAGGTGACGAGGTATAGGCTTGTGAAGCTTGGGCTGGCAGTAACAGCACTGACAACACGGCACCACCCTGTGCCCCCAAGTGCACTGCAGAGGCCGGGAGTCAGCACCGGGCTTCAGATTACTTTTCCTAAAAGATCAGGGGATGTGAAAAGCCGCCGCGCTCTTCTGGCAGCAGGCTTCTCTCCCGGAGAACTGTCAGTGTTGAAAAACATTTTCTAAAGCAATCGTGTATGTAATCAAGACAGATGCCTCACCCCGGTCAAGAAGTGGGGGCTGTTGGGCTGTATCAGTGGAACTGTACTAGGACAAAACAACAACTCTACTGAGATTTCGATTGTAACGCAACTTTGGAAAGCAACAAAGAGAGTGTGGCAGGAAGAGGAGGAGAGAGAAAGAAAAGGAAGGGAGGGAGGAAAAAAGGAAAGAAAGGAAAGGAAAGGAAAGGAAAGGAAAGGAAAGAAAGGAAAGGAAAGGAAAGGAAAGGAAGAAAAAAAGGGAAAGGGAAAGGAAAGAAAGGAAAGAAAGGAAAGGAAGGAAAGTAAGAAAGGAAAGAAGAAAGGAAGGGGAGGAGGGTTGGAGGGAGGTGGGGTGGGATAGGGTGGGAGGGACAGCAGGGGAGGGGTGGAGTGGGATGGGGAGGGGAGGTAGGTGTCTAATGTTCCCAGTGGCCCGATCTGAGAAGAAACCCCTTTCCAGGTTGGTGTAGGGGTGAATTAGGGATGTGTTTTCTTTCTGCTTTGGGTCACCTGACTCCTTCATTTCCTCTCCCCTTCACAGCCAGTCGTCCACCAAGGCCTGTACTGGCTTCTGCTGAAATTTACCAAATGGATTTTGAAAGAGGTTGAAGAACATCTTGCCATTTCCCAGAAAGGCCAAGACGAGGCCCAGACAGGGGGTTCCGGCCCCGCTGAGGCCCTGCCTGTTGAGCTCGAAGGCTGCATCAGCCAGGACTGGCTGTGTTGTGTTGCCACGACAAACGCCCCTCAAATCTTAGCGACTCGACAAAGAAGTCACACTCACACTGTGTGTCCAGGGCAGGGGCTCTGCACAGAGCAGCCACTCAAGGTCACTGACCGACAGGAGCTCCTTCCCAACACATGCCTCTGTGACCACAGCGGACGGGGGGAAGGACCAGGGCGAAGCACATGCCGGCGTTAAAGCTGCGCTCCCGGTGGCGTGTGACGGCCGAGCTCCTGTGGCATCGTGGCATCGACCAGAGCGAGCGTGACTTCCGAGTGGGAGGGGCGAGCAGTCCTACCGCGTGAGGAGGAGGACAGCCCGGAGAGTGAGGGGACTCCCCCACGCCAGCCACAGTGCCCCTGGGACAGGGGCCAGGACCACCACGGCCCAGCCTGGGGGCCAAACCGCAACCCGCAGCAGTGTCGACCCCGGGGAGCTTCCTGGCTTCCGGCGGCTTCTAGGGTGCGAGAGGGACAGTGCCCGTGCGTGCTGGGTGCGCGCTCAGTAAACACAGAGCCACCTGGCCCCCAGGGGATGGTGGCAGAAGTATCAACAAGGGACACCAGATTTTAAAGGTCATTTAGTCCAAGTCCCTGAATCAGAAGTGGGAAAAGAGAAAGGGAAGAAGGCAGGGTCAGAAGGAGAGTGGGGACGTGGCAGAAAAGATTCTTCTTGCCTGTCGTCTCCAAGCAAAAGCCCACCTTCCGGAGGACCCCCTGCCATCCTCAGTCTTGGTAGGAAGCGGAGTGTCCCTGCTCCGCTGCCTGCAGTTACAGGTGTCTCCCGGGAGGGGGCGCTTCTCAAAGACATGGCCTCCGGGGATAAAGTGGGTGCTCCCCGCAAAGGCTGAGGCTGGGAGATTCCCTAACGCTCCACCCCCACCGGCAGACCCGGCGAGGGCAATGCGACGGGCTCCACCTTCGGCCGGGACTCGCATTCAAAGCGAGGGGGTCAGAAGGCACTTCAGCCGCCTTGGACTCCCTCGGTGGGTCGGTCGGCCTTCCGTTCCCCATCTGCTGAGTGGGGACAGCCGTGTCCGCCTCGGACAGGTCTTGCCGAGGGAGGACATGAAAACAAGCTACACAGTGTCCCACGAATGCGGGTGGTTGACACATTCATAGATTTTTTTTAATCCTCACCCGGGGATATGTTGATTGGTTTCAGAGAGAGAGGAAGGGGGAGAGAGAGAGATACATCCTTCCGCTGTCTCCTGCACGCCCCCGTCCACAGGGATGGAACCAGCAACCTAGGCAGCGCCCTGTCCCGGCCTCAAACCCGTGACCTTTTGGTATCCAGGGCGACGCTCCAACCAGCTGAGCCACCCAGCCAGGGCGACACAGTAATGGTTGTTACAATACTGACCATTAGGCGTACTATGTGTCCCTAACTCCTGTTTCACCTTATATCCTTGTTGTTAGCGGCAGTTCCGGTTTGGTGGCGGGGACTGGGGTCCGCCCTGGGCCCAGGGCTCAGACTCCGTCGCCTTGCCCCCCGCCCGTCTCTCCCATCCCAGGGTCCCGCCCATCACCAGGGCCCAGGTGTGCAGGTCTCTGTCGCTCTTTCATTCAGGAACCTTTGCTGACTGCCCCCCATGGGTCAGGTTCACTGTGTGTGTGTGGGGGGGGGGGGGGCTGTCCCGGGGGCTCTAGCAGTGTGACAGGCCCTGGCCCAGGGTGGGCCGCAGCACCCTCCCCACCCCCACCCCGACCCCCGTGCGCCCCCAGGCCGTCCTCCACACCTTTTCCGATCCTGCTTCCTCAGCAGCTGTAATTTGGGACTCAGCCTGGAGTTTCCGGGTGTGGGGGCGTCTAGCAGTACAAAGCACCCAGGCCCTCCTGGCCCCCTCCCATCAGCACACAGCCTGCCCCTCTGAGGAAGCCCCCGGGGGCCCTGCCTGTGAGCGCCCCGCCGGAACTGCCTTGGGAAAGAGGGTTCCCCTCAGGAAGCGTGTGCAATCACCGTTAGCGCCGAGAGGGGGCAGAGAGCAAGCTCTGAGCCTAGCCGAGCTCACAGCCGCCCTGGGAGGCAGGGGTGCGACTAGCTCCATTTCATGGACTAGAAACTCAGAGTTGTAGTCATTCGTTCATTCCTTCACTCGCCCATTCATTCACCACTCCCCACACGCTGGGGGTGCAGAGGTGACCTCGAGGTCAGGGCCCCTGCCCTGCAGGAGCACAGAGGCACCAAGTGAGCCATTCCTGGTGGGATAGAGGACACCCTAGGAGGGTGGATGGAGGGGAGGGGTCAGAGGTGGCTACTCAAAGACGCCACAGAGAAACTGAGACCTGGAAGAGGGGTGGGAGGCAGCCAGATAAAGGCAACTCAGGGAACCAATTCAAGCCAGTTATCTGCCCAACTACAAGTCAGAGCCATGACAGGAGCCCCGGGACCACCCCCACTTCCAGCGCTCTCCCCACCACATCGTGCGGCCACACTGACTGCCCCCGTGGCCGGGCCCTGTCCTGGGCACTGGACAAAAGGACTTTGCCATGAATATCACAGTGTGGGCTCTGCCCTGGGAGCCCAGGGGAGGGCGTTTGCCTTGGAGAAACAGGAGAAGTCTAGGAGGGCTTCCCAGAGGAGGTGACATGTCAGCTGGACCTTGGAAGATGAATAAGAAGTTCATCAACCGGAGGAGGGCAGTCCCTGCAGAAGGGGCAGGGTATGCAAAGGCTCAGAGATGAAAATACGATCCGCACTTTGGGAGCCTCACGGGGGAAGGTAAGCGACAGAAGGGGTGTTTCCAGCAGGGGGAGGTATCCTTTGAGCTTGGTGGCTTCATCTAGGTGGAGAAAGAAAGCTGGAGAGAACTGAGGAAATCAGGCAGAAGGAGGGAAAACTGGAATGGAGAAGGGGAGCCGGGAGCCGGCGCTGGGGCTGCCTCTGGGGAAGGGGACCAGCTGCCAGCAATTGAGGCGTGTGGTTGGCTCCCCCATTCATTCCCCGTCTCTCTCTTGGAAGCTGATTAGTGATTGTTCCTCCAGCTTCTTAAGAGGCCAGGAGATTGCAGGGAGGGAGGGAGGGAGGTGTGCCCGGAGATGCTGCCAGGCTTCTGTGGAAGAATCCGGAGACAATTTGGGAGGCAGAGGAGACCTCTCCGACAGTGACCTCTGCCTCTCCACGCTCCCTCCCTTTGAGGTGGAGGAGGGGGAGATTCCTAAAAATACTGAGACAAACTGAAGCACATTCTGAAACAGAGACATTTAAAGCCATGGGTAAATGGGGCAAAGGGAAAAAAAAATCCTTGGATCATCGGACAAACAGACCTGAGTTTGAATTTTATCTCAGTACACGCTTCCTGTGTGACCTCCGTCCAGCAAGCAACCTAACTACCTCTCTGAGCCTCAGGTTCCCGGCACAGTTGCCGAGAGGGTGTCAGGAGGCAGTGCTGGCAGAGTGGCTGGCACACAGCAGGTGCTCAGTAAGCAGCAATGGAGGAGACTTGAGGAAGCCAGGGTTCTGTCCATCTTCAAATCTCAGGGGTGCCATCCCACAGCAGAGAGACCTGATGGGGAAGAGGTGTCCAGAGAGACAGGGGCGAGCCCAGCACCACCCAGGGGAGGGGCCAGCCTCTGCCACCCCCACCCCAACACACTGCGATGCAAAGGCCCTGAGACCCGTGTCCCCCAGGGTTAACAGCCTGAGCACCATTTGAGTCTCAGCTCAGGTAGTGACCCGGCAGCGGCGGGTTCCCAGCCTCCCCCTGGGGTGACTCCCCACCCCCGGCCGTCCCTCCGCACAATTCCAGTGCCTCTGGCTTGTGTCCTGGCCTGTGTCCCCTGAGTTCCCAGTTTCTGGGGCTGCACAGGGGGGCTCAGTGCCTGGGCAGAGTAGCCCACCAGACCCTATAGCCCTTCCTGTGAATATACCAAAAAATACGGAACAGTACACTTTAAAACGTTGAATTTTGTGGTGGGTGAATTACCATATTTCATCATGTATAATGCAGTATGCACTTTCTGGCTCAAACTTTGGAGGGGAAAACTAGGACGTGCGTTATACATGGGCATAATGCTTACATCCCATGGGTATAATAATCCCATGTATGATGCACACAAAATGTGTGCACATCGTACACAGCAAAATAGGGTTTATCTTAATTCTTTTAATTGCAGGAAGCAACCTAAGGCCACCGGCTATGAGTTTGATAAGGAGCCAAGGCCACCGGCTATGAGTTTGATAAGGATCAAGTGAGCAATGGCTGCAAAGCACCGGGCCCAAAATGGGTGCCCAGGAAGGTACATTTCAGGCACCCCAGCAACAGCCAACTCAGCTTTCTTCTAAGAACCGGGGCAGCTTCTGGCCTTTTGCCTGGGTTCCTTCCCTCCCAGCACCCTCTGCGGCCAGGATCTGCCTGGAGCCCTCGTACCTTGGGAGGCCAATGCCACAGCCAGTCCCGGCTCTGTTCAAGGACCGTCTGCAGGGCAGGGCTGGATAGCTGCCCTACAGGCCACAGCTGCCCAGGTGTCCAGCCCCATGGCAAGCTCAGGCGTCCCTCAATCGTTCATGTCCCCATTGCACCGGGCCTCGGTCTGTCCATTTCCCATATGGGTGGCTGGGACCCCACAACCCTGACAGGGCATGGCCTAGCTCTTCTCAACTCCCTGTCTGGGCCAAAGCCACCCAAACACCCGGCCTTGGCCTTAATGCTGCATGACCGCGTCTGCGGATCTGGAAGTCCCTCAGCCCTGGGGGACCGGAAGTGCCTGGGGCCTGGTGGCTGCAGGTGCAGGTCATGCCTTGCGCCTCACCCTCCTGCAGAATCTCCCTGACTCCGTGGACCTAAAGACATTCAGCTACATTGCCTGAGACAGAACCCAAGACACCCTCCACTGCCGTCTTCCATTCCAAGAAAAAGGTGAAGTTTCCTCCCCCACCTGCTAAGGAGTAGGGCAAATGTCTCAGCGGCTGCAGGCCAGGGCCCGCTCTGGCCACCCGGGGGGCCTGGAGGGGTGAGGTGTGCTGGAGGAAGGCAGGTCCCCTGCGTGTCTGCGTGTTTCTGTAAGTGCTCCTGGGAGGGTGTGCCTGTGTGTGCCTCAGCTTGTGTGTACATTGGCAAGCCCGTGTTTCTCGCTGCGAAATGAAGGGGATCCCGAACATGTCCCAAGAGATTTTGATGCCCCATTGCCATACTTTTTTGCAGGAGAAGAAACGGGGGGTCCAGGAATCCGAGATCCCGGAACAGGATCTGGAAATGCCGTCCTTGGAAGGGACAATGCTGGGCCAAGACATGACCTGTTCTTATGCTGCCCTCTTGTGGTCAGAGAAAGCACTGCCACCAGACGCCCAGCTGCTCCGCTGCAGTAGGTGTACTGGTTGGTGTGGGCTTTTCTCCTCCAGGGGCCAGTTCCCCTCAACCCCTGCCCTGGGATACCATCCCCCGTTTCTCAGCCGAAGAGAACCCAGGTTTCCCTGCCTGAGGCTGGTCCCGTTTGGCAAGAACGCCCACCTGGAGGGGCAATCTGCTTCCCGTTACTGATCTGGGGCCGTCCTCAGCCCCCACCTCTGCGACCTCTCTGGTTTCTCTGTGACTGATCGCACTCTTTTCCTTGAAATTCTCTCTTTCCTTGGCCCCAGCGAAGGGACACTCCCCGAGTGCTCCCTCTCAGATTCCGAGCTCCGTGCTCCCCTCGGACCCTGACGGTTGTTTCCTGGCCTCTGATCTCCCTGCGCTGGCCTGGATTTGGAGCTGGATCGCCTCGCGGGCAGGCAGCTGCCTCGGCCGGAGCACCAAGACAGGAAGACGGGGAGGAGAAGGTGCATTTCTATGAGCCCATCCATTTGGGGGTAATGCCATTTTTATAATACATGAAAACAATGCATGCTACAATCTAGCACCCTTTCTTTTTTTTACTAAGAAAGGTAGGGTGAGCACCCTCAACTTTTCAGTACTCGGGACTTCTGAGGGCCCTGCCTGTGTGACCTCACCCATTGCTCTGAACTCGCTGTCCATCAAGAACTTCCAACTCCCATGTGGATGCCACCAGACTTGACTTCACCTGCCTTCTGGATACCTCCCACGGCGTCCCCCTGGCTCTTGGGCTCAGCACATCCGAATCGCTCTCATCTTCTCCCCGCCAATGCCTCCTGCAGCGCCAACACCCCCAGAGGTGACTTCACCAGCCCGCCCCCCTCCTCCAGCTCCCTCCCACCATGCTGGTCCCTCACCAGAGCCGGGTTAGTGGGTCTCCCTAATGGCTCTGGAACCTGCATCCGCCTCACCACTCACTCCTGTCCTGCCCTGGCCCAGCCACCGCCCTGGCTGGCCCGCCTGCCCCCATGCTCTTCTCACTAGCTAGCTCTTACTTGCCCCGCTGACCATGTCACCTCCCTGCCTAAGCCTGTCCCCAGACCCTTATTACCTCCAAATAAAGTCCTCAAGATATGGCCTTGCCACCTTCTGCAACTTCACCTCCCACCACCCCGGAGCTGAGAAGTTCTCAAGTTTGATAGTTAATGAATAAACTGAATGGCGGGGGGGTGGTGTTTGGACGGGGTCGTGGCAGGATAAGGTTCAGCATGTCATCCCAAGCTAGTGACGACTTCCAAGGTTGTCCATGCTGCCACTAAAGACCACCAGCCTTCAGGTAGCTCCGGCTCAGCTTGTACACTTCCCGGGAAGGGGAAGTCCCTCCTTCTCACCATCCCTGGGCGGTCCTCCCGTTAGTAAGTTCTGCTTCTGGTGTACATGGAATGAGGGCAGGGAACTGGAACTCGAGAAGCCCTCATATTCAGGGACACTTAAATGCCTTTTCTTCCCTGGGTCTGGGTGCCCTTGCCCAGGGCTTAGCTATGGCTCTAGGAAGCCAGTCCAGGCCTGACAGAGAGAATATCAGAATGGCCACCAGAGGGCAGTGCTGCCCCATACACCGCCCAGGGACCTGCCTGTCTTTGTGTCTCAGATAGTAGGGCTCTGGGAGAGTGTGTGTGTGTGTGTGTGTGTGTGTACAAGCGGGGGGGGGGGGGGGGGGGGGGGGGCATGCTGTGTGTGTTACTTCGTGTATCTCTGATGGGGTGTTTGTCTAGACCTGTTGGTATATGTGGTTGTCCATTTTCATTCACATCTGAACCCCTCAATTCCATCCCAGGAAGAAGTGTCAGGTCATGCCAGGGACCCCTGGGAGGGGGAGCTCAGCCTCACCCTGTGCATGGTCCTCACCCTCTGAAAAGCACCCCCCCTCACCATCACTGTCACCAGGGGACGTGCTGACTACACCCAGGCCGCAGGCCCCTGTGGACGAGGACAGTGACCCCAGTGAGAAGGGGCAGGCGCGCCCTCGCTGGCTGGCTCGGGGCCCCAGGCTTGGAGGCACAGCTGACTGACCCCGGCCTGTGGGCCCCTGTGGGCTGGGAGCCGCCAGGCCCGCCCTCCCAGCCTCACAGCTGCTGCTGCTGCCCACCAACACTCTACGACATGGATGGGGCGAACAGGTCCCTGTCTCACAGAGGAGGTGTCGCTTTGGCCTGCCTTTAACTGGGCACCAGGGCACCAGGGCAACCCGGCCCCAGTCCCCAGCCTCCCCCCAGGGTCAGTCCCCAGAGCAGGACGCGTGTGCCCTGCCCACTGTTTTTGTATAATGGAGGGACACTCCTGGAAACAGGGGTGCTCAGGGGAGGGGGCTGTCCTGTTGCTACTTAGCATGGGTCTTGGAGGGCAGTGGGGTGTGTGCCTGGGCCGCAGGCCTGGCTCCGGGGATGCGTGCGGGAGGCAGGAGATGCAGCCACAGGGAGGAACCTTTCTCCCAGGCAGCCGGGCCCGGGGGCTGGCGGAGTCCTGCTGTCCTCAAACCCAAGGTGGAGGAGTCCACCTCATATCTCCATGGGCTCCACAGAACAGACAGGTCCCTATCACTGCTCCTATTGTCCCCAAGGACCCCGGAACCGGGGAGGGGAGCAGGGGCTGAAAGGGGTCGCTGTGTTTCCGACTCGAGACCTGAGACAGAGATACAGCGACAGGCTGTGTCGGGACACACGGAGAAACGAGAAAGAAGAGAGGGAGAAGATACAGGCGAGGACCCAGAGATGGGAAGAGAGAGAGAGGGGGTCGGAGCTGGGAGACGGAGGAAGGCAGGGAGAGGAGCGAGAGAAAGGGTGCGAGCAGAAAGGGGTCGCGCGAACTTTCCGGGCCTCCCTCCCTGCGCCCGCGCCCTCGCCCTCGCCCTCGGGCCGGCGCCGGCGGCCGGCAATCAGGCCGGCAGGAGGCAGGTGGCCCCGGGCGTACAATGGCTCGGAGGAGTGCGGAACCTGGGACTAAATTTGGCGTTGCCTTTGCAGGGCGCGGGGCCGCCGTTCATCTCCATGCAAAGGAGAGATGAAATGAATATGCAGCGCGGGCTGTAATTGGGCCGCCACGGCCGCCGCCGCCACCGCCGCACTATAATTTTCCAAACAGGATCTTGCAATCAGGGCCTTATTCATTAGCGCATAAACAATTTTGTTTCTCGGCACTCGAGCCTGTCAATCACGCGGAGAGGGAACATCTTGGCCGGAGGCGCGGGCCCCGGCGCGTGCGCGCGCGCGCGCGCCATGCAGCGCGCGCTCCCTTGAGCGCCGCCAAGTGGCTTTGTGCTGAGCCCTTGGGTGCTGGGGTGGAGGGGCAGGGGGCACGTGGCGGGGGCCACAGCCGGGCAGTTGGGAAGTGGGGACAGGGAGGGCACGGGATTTGGGGCTCGCCACACCAGGTTCAAATCCTGCCTCTGACATCTGCCTGTCCTTGGGCAATTGCGCCTCCTCCTCCCCAGCCTGCCTGTCCCTCGGTGAGGCTCGCACTGCACTGATCCTGCAGAACTAGAGCGGGCGTCCGCTGAGAGACGGCATACCTCCCTAGCGCTTTGGGTGCTGATGGGGCTAGGGGGCGTGGGGAGTGCTGGGGGAGGCGGACATCTAGCTCCTTTCATTAAAGAGGGGACCAGGGGCCCACAGAGGGCTCCTCCCGGCTCCAGGCCCCACCCCGAGCAGGCCCCTGAGACACTGTGTCTGTGAGACTTCACCGCGGTTCTCCAGAGAGCTGGGCCCAGGGGTGGGCTCCCCCACAAAGGGGTACTCATGCGAGTGCGCACTTCATGCTCACTGGCGGCAGAGGCTGTGTGCCCCAGGGCACCCAGGATTCTGCAAGTCAGCCTGTGCCCAACGAAGGGGCGTGTGCCTGCACGGTTCTGATCGCATGGCCCTGTGGCTCTGAGTGTGTGTAAGTCCCTCTGTTTGTGGGTGGGCTGTGATGATGGGGTGTGTGGTTGCTCGGGCCCCTGCCCTGTGACACCATGGAGCTGAGTGTGGCTGCCCAGCCATGGCTGGGTGACAGGACTGAGTGTGGCTGTGTGTTTGAGGGGAGGCCGTGTGAGCAGGGTGACGTGACTCTGTGGAGGGGGGGGTCCCTTAGGATCAGGTGACCTGGCAGGACTGTGTATGTGGGTGGCCCACACGCTGCTGAGGGGCTGTCTCTTTCAGGACAGATGACAGCCTCTGCTCCCCCCAGCCCACCTCCCTGGCCACCCCCCTTCCCTGCACATTCAGCCAGGACGCCCAGCTGGGCAGAGGAGCTGTTGCCCTCCTGGCAGGCCCTGTGGGGTCCCGGGCCTCGGCCCCTGCTTCGCCCTGTGCTGGGAGAACCCCAAGTCTCCGGGATGTCAGGGCCAAATGTTCTGATCAGCTCAGCTTCACACAGAGGACAGCAGCAAGGCAGAGCGGGATGGGGAAACAGAGGCCCAGGACGGGAAGTGGGAAGGAGACCCGCCTGAGGTCCCCCAGCAAGTGTGGAGCAGAGCCCGGGTTTGAACTCCTGTCTGTCTGGCCCCCGAACGGGGGTCAGGGGCCTGACTTCCTCAGACACAGACAGAGACACAAACACAAACACAAACACGTGCGTGTGCACATGCGCACACACACCGCAGAGCAAGCCTAAGCACCAGCCGAGAGCAGAGGCAGCGGGCGTGGAGGTGCCCCCCTTCGCCCTCTGCACGCCCCCCCTCTCCTGCAGCCCCCCACCCGCCGCCGCCCTGCACGGTCCCCGCTCTGCGGAGACAAAGACTTTGAGGATGTGCTGGCAGCCAACTGACAGGCCATCAGTCTCTGCCCAGACACCCTCTTCACAGCTCGAGCCCCAGCCCGGATGCCGCTCCACCCGCCGGTCACCCCAGCACCCGGCCAGGAAGGGAGGCGGCCGGGGAAGGGGCTGTGGGGGAAGGCACGAAGCCCGGAAGCCCAGAGGAACAGTCTTCAACCTGCGAATCCGGCCACGCTCGGCCCCACACGAGCGTCCTGCCGCATGGCTGACCCCGGCCCTCAAGGGACCCCGGCTATCTGTGAGGCAGCTGCTGGGAGGGACTCCTGGGGAGAGGCTTTGGCACCTCGGCGTGCTGGGCGGAGGCCAGAGGCGGTGACTTTGGACGAGGAGGAGCCCAGCCAAGACTCAGAGCCCAGCTCTGCTGCTTCCTGACTGGTGACCCCGGGCAACTTGCCAAACTATTCTCTGCCTCAGTTTCCTCATCTGTAAGGAGAGCTGTTTAGTTCACTTGGTGTCCCCTTGGTACCAGGGGCTTAGCAAATGATAGGATGCAGGAGAATCCAAAGGAAGGGGCCATATGTATCCCCAGAGCCCAGGCCCCAGGCACACATTTCAGAGCATTTACAGCTAAGGGACTGGCCCCCCAGCCCCTTACTGCCGGGGGCCCCTGAGGCAGGGTTTCTAAGCAAAACTCACACGAGTTGGTGTTTCTTGAAAAATGGTCTCTTTTGCCCTGGCTGGTGTGGCTCAGCTGGTTGGAGTGTTGTCCTGTAGACCGAAAGGTTGCAGGTTCGATTCCTGGTCCGGGAGCCTTCGTGAAGGCAACCAATCGATGTTTCCCTTTCACATTGATGTTTCTTTCTCTCTCTCTCTCTGATTCTCTCTCAGCAATGAACATCCTCTGGTAAGGATAAAAAATGAAAAATGGTCCTTTTCCAGGCCCTGTGTGACCGACCCTTCTTGTGGATGGACACTGTGATTTGGGAGCCACCATGCGGCCTCATCAGGGGGGCAGGGTGCTCTGCTCAGGTGGAAGCGGGCCCCATTCCTGGGGAGCAAAGTCTCTTCCCCACGGTCACCAACAGGTTAAAGGGGCATCGGGACTTGAACCCATATCTTTGAGCACTAAGAGCAGTGCTCTCAGTCTGGGGACACCCAGGCTGGCTCCAGCCCAGCCTCTGCAGCTGCCACCAGGTCCGCAACAGTCACTGATCACTGTCTGTCCTGTGGAGCTGCGGGACTGAGAGAGATCCTGGAAGGAGACAGCCCAAATGCGGGTTTGCCGGCAAATATTGGCTCCAGGGCCCTGGGCGTGAACGCGAGGCAGTTTGGGGGTAAGAGTTGAGGGGGAGGGGAGAGGAGGCACGTCTCCAGGGAGGGGTGGAGCCTAGAGGCATGCATTTCCTTGGGGAAGTCCCTCTGTCGATCCCACCTGCACCCCAACCTCCTCCTTTCTGGGGTCTTCGCTTCCATCTTGGTGATCGTGCACCATGGGGCAGGGGAGAGCGTTCAGAAAGGCGCTCAGCTTCTCTGGGCATTGCTTCCTCTTCTAGGTGACAGGGATAGCATTATAGTCAAGATCACCGCTCTGTGCCCAGTTCACTGTTCTCGCCCCAGCACCCAGCACCGTGCTGCACACAGCGATTGCTCGTTAGAAGTCTGTTGGGTGAGCAATCAAGGGAGGAGGGCTGGGCCAAAGGAAAGAAGTGGGGAAAGTCTGGGCACTACCATCCCCGTCTCCCCACCCTCTCCCTAGCCAGCGGGTGTCCCCACGTCGCCTCCTCAGACTCAGCACCCCCAGGGCCTCTTTCTGGGTGTATAACGGGTAGCCAGTGGCCACATGTGGCTATTGAGTACTTGACATGTGGCCAGTCTCAGTTGAGGTGTCCTGTTAGTGCAGAATATGTACCGGTTTTCAAAGACTTCTCATTCATTACTCTTTATATTACTAACCCATTAAAATGAAAATAATATGGACATATGGGGTTCAGTACAAATATCCTGTTGGACTAACTTGGCATGTCTCTTTGTAGTTCTAGACTGTGTTTCAGGAGCACTTGAAATGACCTGTGTGGCTCTCACCTGTGGCCGGTGTCACATTCCTGTCGGACCGCAGGGTCTGAGAAGATGCTGAAGACTCCAAACCCAGAGGACTCAGGGGAAGACCCTGGACACCCAGTGACAGTGACCCTGAGGGTCCCTCCCAGTGCACCTAGGCCCAGCGCACAGCACGTGGGGCCTACCTCAGTTTCCCCACCTGGTCCTCCAGTGTTTTGTGGCCCCAGAACCCTGCATCTCGCCTGGAATCACCCCACAGCCTCAACCCGGAGCCAGAGCAGCAGCTGCCAGGGCCACACCCACCAGTCCAGGAGGGCCTCGGGAGTATACCGCCACTAACTGGCCACCTCAGCCTTCCTCCAACCGACCATTTATTTCACTCTGTACGTCTCTCCCAGTCCTTCACTTCCCGCCATCCACCCTGCCGCACCTCGGGCCCAGGCCTCACTCACTCGTTCGTTCGCTCACTCACTTGGCAGGTATTCGCTGAGCACCTGTGTCAGACGCTCTTCCTGGTGCTCCATACACATCAGTGGGTGACGCCCGCAGACCCCTCCGCTCCTGTGAGCCGACATCCAAGTGGACAAGATAGACGATCAACAGCCGACGTTGTAAGTAAGTAAAGGGTGTGCGTTAAGAAGCATGAATGCTAATTTTAAAATGGAGTCGGATCAGAAGGATCGGCCTCCCCACTCGTCTCCTTGCCGTCATTCTCTCCGCTTGGACTCACCCTCCCTGGGACCTCGGGTCCAGCCACGCTACCTCCCTGCCTGCAAGCCCTCTCTGGCTCCGCACTGCCTCCAGGTGAAGGTCCAGTTCCTTAGACCCGCGTGCAAAGACCCGCATGACCCGGCCCTGCCGTCGGCATCCCTCTTCCTGCCCAGCCGCTCCCTGGCCTGCTCTCTAGTGCCCCCTGCCGCTCCCTCGGCCAAGGACACCCTCCCTGGATTCCTGTTCCTTCGCTTGTTCTCATCCCCACAGGCTCTCAGCTCACGGTCAAGGTTTGCAGGGTCACACACGGATCTGTGTATCCTGCGCCTGAGCGGGCGCTTCGGCCACACGCCTGCTGCCGCCACAGCTCACGCACATGTGTGCGAATTCCATGGGGGCAGGCACGCCGCGCTCCCATGCGCTCGTTCCCTCGCCTCCTCGCAGGGGCCCAGCCGGGCGCAGGGGCTGCCCAGGTATGTCTCTACTCCCCAAAGCCTCAGCGGGAAGAGGCGCTGTGATTCAGGGAGTCGCCATGGCAACCGCGGGCCTTCGTGCCTCCTCCTGCAATCAGCTCGTGAACTGGCCACCCGCTGGGCTTCCTGGAGATTTGTTCCCTACAATGGGACGTTTGGCTTGGGGGGACGGCGCCCCTCATGCCCAACCCTCTCTCTTCTCCTGTCTTCCCCTCCGCCGCCCCCAGGATGGGAGGGCTGCCTGGCTGGGACAGGGCAGTATTTGGGAGAGGGTTCCCCTGGGCTGGAAGTAGACTGGAGTTCTCGTCTCAAATAAGCCGCTGGCACCTCCTGCGGACTTGAGTAGATTCTTTCTTTCTCTGCACGTCTGTGTCTTCATCCGTGAGGTGCCGCCCTTGCAAGGGTGCTGCGGGGTCTTGGCGGTCGTGTGGCACATATTAGGGGATCCGCTAATGTTGATATGGAAATAAGAGTCTGAAAAAAGCCCTCACCTTTATGGGTTTCAAGGTATCAGCTGGACAGAAGAGGTGCTCGAGGTCAGAGAGGTGGAAAGAAGGGCCAGTCACCACCCCCAGCTGGATGGGTCGGCTCGGGGTGCTGGGGAGCCCCCAGGAGAAAGGCTCTCTGGGAGGCACAGGGCTCAGGACGGTCCTTTCTCTACACCCACAGCTGAGCCTGCCTCCCCTCCACTCTGGACAGGAGCCTGGGCTGGAGCTGGGGGGTGAAGGGGGCACCCCTCAGATCCCAGGGGCCTGGGACTGGGAGGCAGGGGGCCCGGCTCCAACCCTGGCCGGCTCTGTGACCTCGGGGGAGGGAGTTTTCTGCCATCTCTGGGCCTCACCTCGCTGTGCTCTGTCTGGATTAGAAGATGAACCAGACGACCCTCAGGGGCCGCCCCGCTCCTACAGGCTGTGTTTTCTGCTCCGTGTAAGACAAGCTCGGGACGCTGCAACCCCCGGCCACAGTGACCTGTGGTCTTGCCGAATGGCAGGCACAGGCGTCTCCCACCGGCCGATGGGCCAGGGGCCCCACACACCCCTGAGAGTCAGGAAACGCACAGCATCTATGTTCCAGGTTCCACCAGAGCCTTGGGTTTCTTAATTAGGGTGTTACAGTGTCTGTTTCTCCTTCCCGCCAGGTGCCTCACACCCTGTTTATGCCCTGCACCCCTTTTAATTCCCACAACCTCTCTGCAAAGTCCGTCTTACTGCGTGCATTCCATGGGTGAGGGCACAAAGGCTCAGAGAGGTAGTGTGACTTGCTTGTGGCCACACAGCCAGTAAGCGGCAGACCTGGAATTGAACCCAGGCCTATCTGATCCCAGAGCCCAGGACAAGGGCCATCCTTGATTTCTGCTTTGCCCAGCTGCCCTGTCCCACCTCAGTGAGGGGAGCTCTGCTCCCCGGAACTCCCCTCCTCCTCCTTCTGGGGCCCCAGGTGCTGCCTGTGACACTTCTTCCCCCTTGTCCAGGTGGGGAGGGTGCGGAGACTCAGAATTCCGGAGCGCCAGGGGTGAGAGGGCCCGCCTCGCTGACCTGGAACAGCCCTCCCCGGTCAGCGCCACCTCCACACAGGTGGGGGAACTGAGGTTCTGTGTGGCACAGCCAGAGCCAGAGCCAGGATTAAAGGTTCAGCCTCCCATTCTGCCACGGGCCGTGGTGGAAGGTGAGTCTCACCAAACAAGGCTTGAGGGGCTACAGGCCCTCACCAAGAGGGGTGCCAATAGAGCTCTGGGGGTGGCCTCTAGGGCAGACAGGTCTGCTGGTCAGGGCCCGAAGGGTTTGGGTTTGGACCGGCAGAGAGGAGAGGGAATGGGCCAGCCGTGAGGGTGGGGGCTGCGTGGCCGGGCTGAGCAGAGGGGTCAGGCGGCCTTGGCTGGGCTCCCATCTCCAGCCCCAGGACAAGCGCGTGAGGTGGAGCTGAAACATTCAGGCAGCTTCCTCTCCTTTGTTGGGAGTGATGTCGCCTATTTCCTGGATGTCCAAGAACGGGCTTCAAACAATAGCGCTGTCAGGAAGCCAGGAAGGGGCTGCTGCCCTGTGCCTGGTCCTGCCCCATCCCTCCCCACCTCCTGAGACTTGGCCGGGCCATCCTTTATGCTTATCTCGCCGCGTCTGATGCCTTGCTCTGTCCCCAGCTGGCTGCGCTCCTGGGAGCAGCCACCTCACTACTCCGGCCCTCGGCTCCCCAGCTAAAACTTGGGGGAATTACATCCTTGCTTAGCAGAACTGGCACGTTGACCAAAGGGGGTCATCACAATGGCAGTAATGTAGTGGTGATTAACCCCCCCCATACGTGGATCATGCATGTGGACACGCTGGGCATCTGGGTGGTCGTTTGACTGAATCACAGAAATTGTCACTTCGCATTTTTCAAGCCTACTAAGTGCCTAGCATTCCCACATGCATTATCTATATGTGGGGTGTTAAGACCGGTTAAGAGTTATGGTGCAGCCACGACAGAAAATGGTATGGAAGGTCTTTTTTAAGAGTAAGACCAGAACCGACATATGATCCAGCAGTTCCTCTTCTGGGTATTCACCTGAAGCATGTGCAAACACTAATCTGTAAAGATATATGTACCCCTGTGTTCACCGGAGCATTATCCACAACAGCCGAGACGTGGAAACAACCTAAGTGCCCGCCCACAGGCGGATGGATGAAGAAGATGCAATGCATATGCACAGACTACCACTCGCCACAAAAAAGACGAAATACTTGCCATCCTTGCAGCATGGACAGATCTTCAAAGGGCTATGCTAAGTGAAATAAGCAAGACAGAAGAGGGACACAGGCCATGCGATTTCACTCCCATGGGGAATACAAACAAAAAGGTAACAAACTAATGAAACAAACTCATGGAAACAGACACAGCACGCGGTCACTAGCCAGGAAGGGGAAACGCTGGGTAAAGGAGGAAAGCAGACTCCGGGAGATGCACACACATTAGTGGACACAGATACTGAATTATAGCGAGGTACGCCTGAAAATTACCTAATGTTATTAACCAGTGTGACCACGATCGATTTAATTAAACATTTTTAAAGGACTCACAGTTTTGGAGTCAGATGACACTGGATGTAAATCCCAGGCCTGCCATTTTCAAGCTGCGCGACCTAGGGCAATGTCATAGCCTTTCTGAGCTCCAGTGTCTTCTGAAATACAGCAAAGCAGAAACACCCAGAACACCTGTTCTGTGGGATCGTTATAAGGAATAAATGGGCCAATGTAGATCAAACATTTGGTGCAGTGCCTGGCAACGGGCAGGCACCGAATAAATGTCAACTGTGCTTATTACTTTTCCCACAACGGGCCCCCCACCCCCACTTCAGTATCTCTGCTCCCACTTTCTCCCCGGCCGGCAGGTTGTTTCTATTGCCCACCCGGCCAGCTCCACACAGCTTCTGCATATCCGGTGGCGGCCCCACAGGTCGTCCAGGACAGGAGGTCAGAAATCAAGCTTCAGTCCTAGCTTAGCGGCTCACTGAGCCCACCCCACAGAGCGCCTCAATTACCCTCTCTGTAAAGTAAAAGGAATGGATTGGTCTCTAAGGTCTTCCCGATTCCGGTGCCCTGCGAGTTCGTCCAATCCCCCGTTAGATTCCTGGCACCAGATTTGCCAACAAGCATGAGGCCAGATCCCACGCAAGACGGCGTCTGCATCCCCAGTCCACCCGCAGGCTGGAATCCTCCGCAAAGAGGAGAGGAACACGCTGGTCCAGGCTGTCTCCAGGTGTGGGGGCTGGCTGGGTGCTTCTGTCGGGGAACTCAGCCTTCTCGGTTAGCATCATCACCTGCCAATCATCCCAGAGTGAACTCGGAGAACACCGGGCTGGGGGCCGCCTCCCAGGGTCACTGCGTTCCAGCAGTTCCCTCAGCCCGGCTCCCATTTCTCTGGGCAACCTGGGCTCCGCGGCCCCTCCAGCTTGTCAGTCAACCCCACCGCTGGGTGCGCCTGTCATCTCGAGGGGGTCACATGTATTGCACATTTACATGGTGCCAGGTGCTATATGAATATCCTGTTACCAAATCAACAAAACCACAGTTACCCTCATCTTTCTGAGGAGGAAACCAAACACCACATCAGCCACCAGGCAGAGCAGCCGTTTGGATCCTCTCTGCCGAGCAAGTGGAGAGCTGTGCGGCCTCGGGCAAGTCACTTCTCCCTCCAGGTCTCTCCTGCCCCCTCCTCCTACCCCCATTTCCCGCCGTCCAGTTCAGCGACTCCAGACCAGCAGCTCAGCCTGGAGTGAAACAGAGGCCCCGAGTTTCGGGGGTAATCAGGTCTCAGTTTTAATTCCGCTTCTGCCAGAGATAAAATACACACAGTTCCTGTCTTTGAGATGCTCGAGTCAAGAAACAGCGGTAGACCCATGGAGAATAATCACCATGCAGTCTGGCAACAAGAGAGCCGTGTCTCACAGAAAACTCCGCGACAGGAGAAAGCACTGCGGTCCCTCTGGGCGGCCCAGGCCTGCATCGCCGGGCCACGGCAATTCACTTGGCCACCGTGTCCGGACCGATGGACACTCCCCGTGTGTCCATTTTTACAAGCCATGTGCATGGAACATCCTTGCACCCATCTGAAAATACTTGAATGAGCACTTCTGCGGTATAAATTTTTACCGGTGTGGAATGGGACACACCCCATATATTTGCTAGATGCAGAAAGCTGGCCTCCACACAGAATGTTTCCATTTATACTCCTACCAGCAGGGCAAGGGAACACCCATCTCCCTACGTCCGGATCATGACTTGGTATTATCAACCGTTTACCTTTATGCTGAACTAATATGACAGCACCTCGTAGTGGCTTTAGTTTGCATGGTTCTGACTGCTAGTGAGGTTGAACATCTTTTCATACATTTGTTGGCCATTCTGACATTCTCATCTGCAAACTGCCTATTCACAGCCTTTGCAGGAGTCCCTGTGACGACGTTTGTCTCCCAGCCACACTCTCTGACTCAGTTTAGCTCACTCCTGCCTTTTCTGCTTCTGATCCAGCCCCCTCCAGCGTTCCCAGTGCTGCTGTCTGGTCCCACCCAAAGACCCTCCCACTCCCACCCCCCACAAGGCACCAGCCTGAGGCCTCAGCCTGCCCGAACCTACAAGGGCTGAGGGTTCCAGGCTGGACGTGGCCCAGTCAGAAGGCAGCTCGGTTAGCGGTGATCTCCAAAGTGTTTCTCTCCTTTGACTTTAAAGATCAAAGCCTTACAATAATCCCCTGAACAAACTGAGGCTCAAATAACAAGAAAGTGACATGAAACAATTTCTAACGAGGGGAATGGATGACAAAAATCCCTGAACCTCTTCCACAGCACGTCTTGAAATGTCAGTGTGGGCGATTTTTTTTAAAAACACAAGAGCCCGAAACGCTCTTCACATTTCAATGAGATTTCCAAAATGAACGGCCCAGGTGATTGGATTTACCTCAAGCAGATAGACCATCAGAGCTCTCCCATCTCCCCCAGCCGGTTGGCTGGGAGAGAAGCTCTGTTCCATACGATCCTTGGCGTGGAATGGAGCCTGGGCGCCAACCGTGGACCAGCACTTTGTTTTGTACCCCGAGAAGTGGCCCAGCGGGGAGAGTGTTCTGCCGAGGCCAGAAACAGGACGTAGCCACAAACAGGACCCCCGCCTCCTCCTCCAGCAGTGCCTGTGGCCCGTCCCACTGGGACGGGAGAAAAGCTGCTAGAGAACCGTCTTGGAAGCTCTCTGGCATGCGCTCACCACCAGGAACCTCAGATCCTGGGAAACAGCCCCAGTGGCCCAAAGGGGCTGCACGGCCAGCAATCCAAATAGATAGATAAATAAATAGTAAATAAAGCCTGTACGTCCAACTGCAGTCCCGTCACAGGACACCTGAGTGTCGGATGGCAAGTGAAAAGGAACACTCCTCTCATTTTCTTTTCAGCTTCAACTCTCCGACCGAGGAGCGGAATTGATTAAAGCGAGGCTTCCAGAAAAGGCATGTCTGCTTCATTTGCATTCAACCCTCAAATTAAAGGAATGCTAGCATGCAATTATATTTCTCATCACCACAGCCGAATCTGACCTTTCGTGCACTGCGCCCCCCCCACCCCCACCCCCGCCCCATTCAGTCCACAGATGGCATGTTCACTGAGACCCTGATGGAGACGAGAGGACTCCTTTGAAAAAATGGAAACAAACCAACAACCCCCCCCTCCCAGGGTTCCCATTTCCCCCCAGGGGTGCTAACATTACAGGGCAAACCTGAGCCTCTCTTTGAAGGGAAAGCACCCTACCTAGTGTTTACTCTGCACAGAGGGACACACATTTAATGCTCAAGCAGGCTGCTCCGTTTTGGAGAAACCGATGGCTCGGCAGCGTTCATTCAGCAGATCGTCACCGAAGCACTGACGGTCCCCCGGCCGCTGTGCCACGAAGGGGTGGATCCCACAGAAAACAAGAAACGGTGCTTTGCTCACGATGACTCCCACGGCTGGAATGCACCAGAGGCTCGTGAACACAGAGGAAGATGCCACTGACCTTGGGGGTGGTGAGGGATGATGAGCCGCAGCTCAGGAGAAGGGCCCACCAGGAAGAGGCGGGGAGACCTTCTGGGCAGACACACAGCACAAGGAAAGGCCAGATGTCTGAGATGGCACAGAGGAGAGCTCAGTTTGGATGGAGTGTCGGGCGACGTGTGGGAGATGAGCAGCATAGACTGTGTCCAGCACACTGTCCCCATCAGATTAAAGACAGGAGGAAGCAAGCCGCAACCACACTGGGCTTCTACCCACAAAACCTCAGTTCAGCCAACCCTGCTGAAGCCCTGAGCCCCACCCTGCCTCAGGGTCTGGCTCCTGCTGGTCCTTCAGACTGGGTCATGCTTCCTTCCAGTGTCTGGCTCCTCTTCCCCTGCCAGGAGGGAGCTCAAACCCCGTTTCTCTGAGACCGTCCACAGCTCTCTTCCCGAATGCAGCCTCCCACTCCCCTGGCTCCTCACTGTCATGCTAACCCCATTGGGTTCCTTCACGGGACTGTCACAGTCTGAAGTTTCCAGTTATTGCCTTGTTATTTACCTAGTTATTGCCTCCACCACTGGCATGGAAGCCCCACAAGAACAGGGTCCTGCCTGTCTAGTCCGTCACCAGTGCCTAGCACGCTAACTAGCACCTAGCAGGCTGCCCAATGAGTTAGGGAGTTAATCAATGGACTTCCAGGGTTCCAGTTGCAACTATACCCCTTTTTCTCCCACTGTAGAAAGACTACTTGAGTAGTCGTATGCTTTATTACAAGATCCGTATGTCCAGGCCATACCACAGACCACTCACACCAGAATACCCAGCGTGGGAACTAGACATCAGTATTCAAAGGGCATCAGGTGATCCCAGTGTGCATCCGAGGCTGAGGTTCAGTGACATCGAGGCCACAAATGTGGCTGTTGGAACCAGGTGACCTCTGTCTGTTTCCCAGATGAGCTACTTCTCAGACATGAAGCCAGGGGCTTCTTTCCTACTCCCTTGAGCCTGTTCTAATGCATTTTTTTTCAAAGTAAGTAAATTTGCAAATGTCAACATCTTATTTGAACAAATTACATGGGCTACACAAAGATGTCACAGCCCCAGACTGAGACTTCCTGAGCTGCAGAAGCAACTGGTCCTTTTAAAAACCCAAGTATATTATGATCCATTTCAGGGCATAAGAATACACCTCTTATTATGCCCAAAGAATGTCAGGTAGGGTTTGATGCCTACAAAGATGGCAATGTAACCTCAGAGGAGCACTCCTATTTCCACAGAATTAGTATGTTGTGTCTGTGGCCAGGAGAGGGTTTGGGTGTTCTTTGGAAAGACAGACCTGGTGCACAGTTGATCCTTTCCTGGACGTCTGACACATGCTGGGCACTGAAACTCACAAGTATAAATAAGGTCGAGTCCAGATCTTTCGGGAAGGAGACCCAGCGAGCGCCACGGCCTAGATACTCAAACAGGGCCCTACCACGGTCGCTGGCATTTACCCACACTGCACTCAGCATTTCACGTGTGCTAGTCATTCCATCCCTGAAGGCATCCCAGGAGGTGGGTGTTCTTGGTCCCCATTCCACAGATGAAGAAAATAAAGCACAGAAAGTTTAAGTAACTCGCCTAGGGTCCCACAGCTCCTAAATGACAGAGCCCTCACTCAGACCCAGACGGCCCAACTCCAGAGCCCTCGAGCTCGGCCCTCGTGCTGTGTTGTCAGGGGAACAAAGGCGCAGGAAAGATCACTTCTGGCCGCAGGAAGGGGGTGCTTCCTGGGGAAGACAGCTCTAGTGTTTGCCTTGAGAGATGGGCAGGCTTTCGAGAGGCAGAGATGGGAAGAGGATGTTTCCTGGCAAGTGGGTGGCAGCACCAGTGGAGATCTGGAATTCGGAAAACGCTCTGGAGCAATGACATTCGGGAGACCACAGGGTCCCTGATAAGGAGGAGGAAGACGATGCTGGGGAAACGTGGGCTGGGCAAAGGCCAGATGACGGAGTGCCCACACGCCAGTGAGGACTGGACTTCCGTTAATAGCCACCCGGGAGCCAGGGAAGGTTTTTGGGCTGCAGAGGTGCAGGCAGCAAGCAGAGGACAAACTCAGGGGTGAGACGGAGGTAGGGGACTGGATCGGAAATAGCGCTCTGATCCGGGCAAGAGGACAGAAACGGGCTGGGACAGGGACAGCGAGATAACAGAGGAAGTCCCAGCGTGAGGAGAGGTTATGGAGGGAACGCACCAGGACCTGGGGCTGGACTGGAACTCAGACAGCACGGAGTGGAAGGGGCCAAAGGTGTGCCTCCTGTCCACGCTGGAAGGACGGAGACACTGTGAACTCAGATAGGGACGACAGGAACGGGCTCGGCCGAGGAAAAGGGGCCGATAAGGTCCCCCCCCACCCCGCCCCCCGGGAATTCGAGGACTCAGCCTCATGCTTCTCGAGCAGGAAGATGTTTCCATTATCTGGAGCCCGGCTCAGGGATCCTTCACGCCGCCTGCTTCCAAACTGTTCTGTGACCTTTCACCCACTGCAATTGCCAGATGCATTTGTTGTGAGAGATTTCAGGAATTTTATCTTCAGTCCTAGAAGGCTATGATGTGGTATTAAGTCCATCAAGAGTACAGGAAAGCCAAAAGTTAGTGTCTTTGTTCAAGGAATTCAAAGCAAGGTGGGGGGCAGGGGGTGGAGGCGGGAACTGCCGTCCAACTTGGGCAAAAGTTAAAACATCCTAGAATTGAATTTGAAGGCATTCACAGTTCAGGACGTGTTACTCTGACTCTGGAGAGGTGGACTAACCCTCGGGGAGCGCCCAGGGCTGGACGGTGAAGCAGCCGAGTCAGGCGCAGACAGACCCTGCACTCAGAAGGACAGTGCGGTCCATGCCCTTGTTACCCGGAGTGTGGCCCACACACCAGCAGCAGCAGGAGCAGCAGCAGCAGCACCAACAAGCAGCAGGCCCTGCTCTGGACCTGCCGAATCGGAATCTTCAGGTTCATGAGATCTCCAGGCAATGTATAAGCAGTGGTAGGTATTAAAAGTATGTGCTGTGGAATGAGATACACCTGGGTTTAAATCTTAGCCACTTTGCCTCCTGGACCTGCTTCACGATGGCCCTGTACCTCGGTTTCCCCTTAGGATAACCTGGAGGGCTTTCAAAACACTCCATGCCCCAGCCTCATGGCAGACACGTTAAATCACAGTCTCTGGGGGTGGCATCCAGACATTAGTAAAGGTCTCCAGGGGCTTGTGGCCTGCATCCAAGTCTGAAAGCCACGGAGGCCTTCCAGGGACAAGAGTGTGGCCACTGGGACCAGACTATCTTCACTGGCCTCCCACGTAAGACTGGGGCTTCTTAACCCCTCCCAAGCTTTTGTGCCTTCATCTGTGAAATGGGCGTGACACACAACAGAATCTCCTTCGAAGGCTCTGAGCACTGGTGACTCATGGAAAGCACCCTTGCAAGTCCCGTGCAAGTCCCAGCTTCCTTTGTAGCAGGAGCCTGAAAGCAACACATAGCTTGAAGTACCACACAAATGCCAACCTGCAGCCATGTTCATATTCTCCCCATCAGAGGTCACTTCCAATTACTTGGCCAGCAAGAGGCTAGCAGGTGTGTCCAACCTGTAGCCTGCGGGCCGCACTCGGCCCAGGGTGGCTGTGAATGCGGCCCAACACAAAACTGTAAATTTACTTAAAACATGAAATTTATTTTTGTGATTACATGTTGCAATGTATTTAATGTGTGGCCCAAGACAACCCTTCTTCTTCCAGTGTGGCCCCGGAGATGCCAAAGGTCGGACACCCCCGGCTGGAAGATGTTGCTGTAGCTGTTTTATAAATTGAGAATCCATTATTTTCCTTCATTAAATTGGAAAAATGAAGCAAAGGCAGCTGGCAAGGAACATTTGCAGAACAGGTGGGAGTAAGGGTCACCCAAAACGACCCCAAATGTGGGGTCAAACAGGGGAGGGGGGTACAGCAGACCATGCAGTGCTCCGTCTTTCCTGTCCCGACACGCGGGGCCACAGGCCCACCGCGCATCTGTCTGAGGCCTCCCGGCCGTCTGTCTCTCCACTCACAACGGGAGCTGGGAAGGCCTCGAGAAAGACCCTTATACGATGACTTCACTGTTTTGAACTCTGCACAGTGGAAACCAACACCCCGGGTGTTGAAATGACTTACGCAGGGTTCTGTGTAATTTAAGGCCACAGCCAGGTGTAAAGTGACCCAGTCAGATGCAGAGGAAACAGCCTTGTAGTGAAAAAGAAATTGAATGAAAGGGAAAATAAAGACATAATAGTGCTTTGAACCAGGGCTTATATAAATACTTGTGGCTTTAACCTGCCCAGGAGATAGATAAGCATGTTCCCTTCAGTTTGTCCTCAAATTCAACCTCTCGCAAGAGGTTAAGGAACACACCCAAGGTTGGAATTGACACTCGGACCTCCCGACTTCCTGGCTTTGGAGCTGAGAGCTCAGCCTCCACCTCCCCGGTCTATCAGGAGAAACATCTGGGTTATAATGCCTAAGGATGGGATATCGAGGGGAAGTGGTGGAAGTTTGGTTCTTTAAGGAGCTCTGAGCGAGACCGCGGAGGGCCCGGCCAGGCGGCCCCTCCCGTGGCCTGAGTCACGGGCTCAGGCGTTCCTCCACGTCTCCTGTCCTGGACGCTCCCCTTGTGCGGCTCCAGGGAAACCATCTGGGAGGTTTGATGGGAAAGAGGGCCGAGACCCCAGCACGTGTGAACACACACACGCCCCCCCAGGAGCTGTCTCAGGTAACGAAGCCTTTCCTCTCTCCACAGTCGCTTCCCCGTGACCTGACGTGGCTCCCCTGCCAGACCGTGGATGCCCGCAGCACGCAGGGGAACAGGCAAGACCACAAGAAGAAAAGGCCAGGGGAAGTCATCTTTAAAGGCCGAAAGGTTATATAAAACATAATAAAATACAACTGTTTCCTTCAAACTTTTTAATGGCCAGGAAATGGTATAGAATAACTGCCAAGTCACATAAACGGACTCTCTGTTACTGCGTGTGACCCCGGAGAGAACGCCCTCCGCTGACGCAAACCGCGCGTGAGGACCCCGTGGTCGCCCGGCGCGGGACCGAGTGTGGGCCGTGGACCCGCCTTCACATGGTCCAGAAGTACAGGCGGCTGCCGTGCTTGGCAGGCTTCAGGTCTCCTTCCACCTCCGGGTTGGGCTCGGGCCGTGGTCTCGAGTGATAGGGGTTCTCCGGTAAGGGGCGGTCTGTCTTCACTTTGGTGACCTGCGAGGCGCGAAGCGGAAAGAAGCAAAGGTGACAGTCAGGTGGAGTAGTCTGTGACCACGGACGCACCGCCTGCCGTCTCCTCTCCTCGACCCCGCCCCAGCAAACCCCACTCGCTCTGTGCCAGTCCACACGGCACAAGTCAGAGACACAGAGGGGGACGAGGTACACAGCCACCAAGAGGCTCACAGGCTAGTGAGCGAGCCAGACGAGAAAACCAACCCGGAGACGAGACTCCCCACAGGAATCACCGTGGCTGAGATGAGAACGTGTACCAGCGGAGGGAGGATTCTGCACGCCTGACCCGTCCTGGGGGCTTGGGGCCTGGACCACTTCTGAGGGGACAGTGTTTAGCTTAATCTTGAAGGGTGGCCAGGAGCCAGCAGAGAACTGGGGGGAAAGGCATCCCCAGTAAACACACGCACACACGCGGGCAGAGAGCGTGTCTTTGCCGCACCAGTTGTGCAGGGAGAGGGAGCACCTCCCTAACCTCCACCTGGTGCCGTCAGGAACGATGCCGGGCACGTTGTCCCACCTCATTCTTGCCCCTGAGGTCCCTGTGCTGCGCTCTCTGGAGCTGCCGTGCTAACTCCCAAAGCCAGATCTGCGCACTCCAAAGCCTATGCTTTTCAATGACCCTGGCAGGGAGGGGCCAGGTGGTGAAGGGCACTGAAGGATATGCAAAGGTGTGTGCACTTTACCCTGACGATGCCCTGAAGCAGCGGTGTGACTAAAAGGTACAGATGCTGAACTGCACAGTGACAGGAAGTGGAGAGCTGTGCCAACAGGCCGGGCAAGAGGGTGGAACACTGAACTGCGGAACAGGGAGAGGGAGGGAAGGTGTTCACGCCCACACGACCCCCCCGACGGCCACGAAAGGCCACACTGGAAACCCCGCAGAAACTGTTCTCCTTTTAAAGATGAGGGACAGGCCCAGAGAAGACACATGGCCACAGTTAACAACAGTCCGGTTACCTAGTGGTCTGAACTCTATGTCCCTCCATGTGATAGGACCAGGTCAGCCTTCCTGTATGTGTAAATTAGCAGAAAATTTACCATGAACGGGGCCTTCATGTGCACAATGAATAATTATCACTATAGCCACCTACGAGGCATTATTATCTCTAGTTCACAGACGGGGACATGGGAGGCTGACCTGCCTGAGATAAAAGTGCCGGTCAAGGTCAGAGCTGCCGCCGGAGCCCACGTCTCCCCACTACGAGTCCGCAGTGGTCTTCTGTTGGCTCGAACACAGTGCTCTCATCTCTCGGCTACAATCCGAGATCACTAACGGTTCTCTACTGCTGGCAGAGCTCCTCCCAAATGCCTCCAGCTGGCATTGGAAGCGCTCCTCTAAGGAATTCAAGATAGCCATGAAATAAATTGAGAAAAATGTTTCTCAAACTGAAAGTAATAAAAGGACCCCCTTTAAAAACAAGTTATTGTGGAAAGAACAGCAAAACAACTCCTCTTCTGTGCCACACTCAGAAGAAAAAAAGAGCAGAAAGCAGCACGTGGTCAAGCACATTCCTAAGGAAATGGCCTTGGGCAGCCGACTTAACCTGCAATCCCGTGTCTCTAAAACGGGGCTGTTAGCTCACAGCGTTATTAGAATGATCCATATAAAGTGGCCCATGTATACACAGCAGTGCTCCATAAGTTATTTTCAATGTTGATGTTACCAGGGTGAGAGAGCACCCATTACAGGTGAGAGCAATTCGGCCTAGGAGAATCGGAAACATCAAAGAGGGACATGACCTCCGAGCCCAGCCGAGTGGAGAGTAGCCCCGGGCAGGAGAGTGTAGCCCCAGGCAGGAACTCGCCGGGGGAACGCAGGAGGGCGGCCGATCCAGAGGAGGCAGGACACACGAAGGAGTGAAGCCAGGCTCTGTCCAGCAGACTGTCACCTTTCTAGAGAGAGACTGGATACTGACTGTAGCGTGGTTAAAACTGATAACATGCTTAAAGAAATACTCTTTTGACAAGAGTTAAGGACAACAATAAAGTTTTTTAAAATATTAACACAAAAACTCGGGAGTGAGTATGCTTTCTTAATAGCGTGACTTGTTAATTGTCCTTTCACGACAGAGACAAATGAGAGAGGGTAGTTTTCATTAGTAAACACTAAGTTCCACCACTTTCCAACTTAGAATTATCAACTATTAAAACTGTGTTCGGTGCAGCAAAGGAAGGCATCTGCAGTAAAATAATCAAGCCAGACACAAAAAACAAAAACAAGCTGCTAAGCCCTGCATCCACCTACGACGACAAGCTTACGAGCCAGCGATGCGCCGGCGCCACACACCGCTCCCGGGCGGAGGGGAACCGGCAGCAACCGTGCACCGGTGCCCGCGGCAGGAGGCTGGGCATTCACACCGGCCCTCTCGCTTAACCCTCATACAAAACTCGGGATTTAACACTGTTTCCATTTGACAGACCTGGTATGATAGGAAATTCTAAGCAATTTGCTCAGGATCCCACAGCATTTAAGTAGTGGAACCAAGATGCAAAACTTGGGTTTCCCCACTGAGCACCTGCTGCCCCAGAGGGAACGGAGGGAGGCGGGACTCGGAAGCGGGGCAGGGCCGGGCCGGGTCAGGAAGGCCCTCCACGCCACCACATGGAGGGAACACTGCATCTGGCAAGCAACATGGAGCCCCCAAAAAGATTTTTTTAAAAGAAAGTGACATTTGATTTATTTCCCACACGGACTATGACTATTGTGAAGATGTAATTATTTCCCAAGTTCTTCAATTCCAGAGAATGCACTGCCTTTTAATATGCAACTTCATCCGCCTCCCCTTCCAGAAGTTCACGTAGCCCAGGTCAGGGACTGCTGTCCAAGAAGTGGGGACAGTGAGAGGATTCAGAAGCTTTCCCTGGAGATGCCGACCTACAGGAACTAGTGATCGTACAGAGGAAGAAAGAGTGAGACGAGAAGAAAAACGACATTCGGGTCTCTCTCTGAGGTTTCAACAGACGGCGGTATCCCAGGACACAGGAGCAAGTGTAGGCAAACGCGCTTTTTAAACTACCGGCACGTACTTTTTTCCCTCAGGTATGCTGAGAAATCTGCCGCAGCCCAACCCTATTTCCCCACTGAATTCCCCGGTAACCTCAATGTTTGCCGCCGACGGTGTGTCCCCAAACATGTTTATCCTCGTCTGCTCCCTTCTGTTCTTCAACGAGCTAATTAACCACAAGCAAATCTGCTCGAGCTGGAAGGTCTATTTAAAGGAGTATCTCTGTTCAACAAACCCCCTAGGGGACTACGTATAATCACTCCCCAATTAACCTGTTGGGTAAATTTGGATTTCTCGCATCATACCTGTGCTCACAGAGGCCCCTTTTCTGACCGCCTCCTGCCTCTGCCTGCCCCTGAGTGGAAGAGTGAGCCCGCCCTCGGACGCCCTCCTCCTTACCTTGGACAGCTCTCCCAGGTCAGGCCGCACCCAGCCCAGCTTGTCCAGCACGCACTGGTCGAACTTCGCCTGCTGCTTGCGGCAGCGCCGAAAGAGCTGCAGGCCGGAATAATCGATGCAGGTCCAGTACTCCGTAAAAGGTTCTGCACAGTGACGCTTTATCTGCCTGGAAAAGAAGGCCAGGTCAGGGGTGCTCCTCGCAACAGAAAAACAGGAACGAGGAGGGAAAAACAAGCACAGCCTTTCTTGCCTGGAGCCCGTTTATTCTTTAGTTCTAACTCTGAAGATGATCAGCTTAGCGAGTTTAGGAGAGACGGAGATGGAGACGGGCATGCTGACGGAAGTCAGAGGGGCAGCTAATAGTCAAGGAAGGGGCAGAACTCTAAGCAGCAAACACACAGACTGCGGAGCAGGAGGCCCTGGGAGCATTCGCTGCCGAGGCCGACTGCCCTCCACTCCTCAGAAGCTCCAGATCCTCATTCTGCTGATGCACTGAACAAAAACAGAGATCACCGTGGTCACTAATAAAATTAAATCATCTTGGGTGCTGTCTGCTAAGAAGCAAGATAGAATATTAATTCATTTTGGGACCACCAAAGTAGTTAAAGAAGTACTTTTTTGTGTATAAAAGGGATGAGCCTCAAGTAGTTTATGGAATTGCCCTTCTTTTGCCATTCACCCTTCCTGGTAATCAAGTAAATGCTAACTAAAGCGAGGATAAAATACCATCATTTTACGGAAGAGCCGTCCCCGAGGCTGTGGAGGAAACGCAGAACACCCCTGCTCCCGAAGGAACACTCTGAACAACCTGCTGGTCACACTCCAGGAATCCAGCGACACTCTACACAGGGATCTCCTTTACCTCGGCCCAGGAGTCGGTCTACGGGAACACCCAGTGAGAAATCTGCTCTGCATCCCTGCTCGATGCCACTGTTACCAGGTCCTCACGCACCCCTCCCGGTATTCTGAGCATAACCCTGGGGGCGGCGGGGGGCACGACAGAAGGGAAGAAGGGTGACCAAAGCCCTGGGGAACTCTGCTGCGTCACCTCCAGCCCCAGTGGGCCAGATTTCCAGCCACACAAAACTGCCCTCTCCCAACCTCTGCTTGAACGACTGTTTCCAACGTGAGTTTTGCATCCTGAAGATGCCGGCGCAGGACAAGGCCTGCGAACCACCGCTCTGGCGCTCTGTCTCTGGTCTGGGCCCTGTCACCCTGACACCCATGCCCAACAGCTTTCTCCCCATGCACGACACAAGCATCTTCAGCGTGAGGAAGTTGTCTCATGGAGGCAGTTAGGTACCTCGGGAATCTGTGAAATCCAAACTTTTCCCACGTAAAAGTACTATTTCTGAGCCAAAGGAGAAATGCTTTGTCAAAGTTCTCTTAGAAAATTAAAAATCCAGCTCTGGCTGGTATAGCTCAGTGGACTGAGTGCGGCCTGTGAACCAAAAGGTCACTGGTTCAATTCCAAGTCAGGGCACATGCCTGGGTTGTGGGCCAGGTCCCCAGTGGGGCTGCATGAAAGGCAACCACACAATGATGTCTCTCTCCTTCTCTCTCCTTCCCTTCCCTCTCTCTAAAAATAAATAAATTAAAATCTTAAATAATAAAAAAATTTTTTAAAGAAAATTAAAAATCTGGAATCATTTTTGATTTTGCTTCCTGGCGATGTTGTCAGTTTTGGCTCAAACTCTTATTAAAAAAAAAAAAAAAGAACAATTTAAAATTAAAAATAAACAATGTTAGCAATCAAATCAATGCAAATTCAAGCAAGAATACCATTTTGTACCTACCAAATATTCAAATAATATGCAATGCTGGTGAGGTATGCCAAGATACAGTGCTGAGGACAGCATAATTGGACTCAGTGTAAACATGTTCCCAGCCTTTTGTAAAATAATTTCACTGCTGGGAAATGTATGCCAAGGAATTAATTAAAAAAAGAAGAAGATCTGCACACAAATGTAATTACTGCAGATTTATCCAAAACAATCAAAGCTGGAATCAACAATGACGTTTCATAACAAGAATTGGTCAGGTACATTATGGTTAGTTTAGTCACCAGTGGAATATTATATAGCCAGTAAAAATGATGGCCATGAACACAATAACAATAATATGAAAGAATATTCCCAAGAGTGAAAAATAAATTTTAAAATGTAGACACGCTTTGATTTTAACCACAAAAAATCTTTGCATGTGGGCAAAGACAGCAGAAACAAAAAAGAAAAGCAGTCATTGTATGACAAAATTTGATTTTTGCCTCTAATGCCCTTCTGGTGGACATCTGTGGATTTTGCCTGCCCAGTAGTCATTCCCCGTCTTCTGTAACATCCTCCCAGTTTTCCTTCGGGCTACAACCCCTCCCTGTCTCCCAGCAATGAGGTTTAGCTGAATCTAAGTCTATTCCCACTTCAGACCTGACCAATCACAGCATTTCATCTCCTGCAACACAGCTGACTCAAAGATAATGCACTTGCAGTCAACCAGCCAGGCCAAGAAGATCGGTCCGGGGCCCTCTGCTCATACCACTGGAGAACTGGCCCTCTCTGTCCACGCCTGCCCAACAAGTGGCATGGCAGCTTGGAATGGCTGGTGCCCATCTTTGCTGTAACAAGGAAAAGGTCTCTTTGAAAATGAGGTCAACAGAGAAAAGCAGAACTAAGAGATTGGGAGGGAAAGAGGAGAGGCAAAAAGACCGCAGGTCACTGTGAAATTATTTATGCCCCTGAATCCAGCCCTGCCTGATGCCAGCACTATTTCTGGACTTTACAGCTGCATGAGCCGATGCCCTTTGAGTACAGTTCCTGTCCCTTTTAATAGCGATCTGATTAATATGGCTGTTACAAACAGTTTTCTACAATTACAATTTGGAATTTTTTTTAGTTATGGCATTAAGCACAGTGGCCTACCCCAAAACCAGACTCTGAACACACTTTCCTTTCCACGGTGACGGCGTGTTCTGTAGTAACATAATGATGACAATCTGGTGATGCCTGCCGCACGCACTGAGCGGAACTGTTTTTCTGTGCCTTTCCCAGGTTTTCATAGCAACCCTGTCTAGGATAGGTATCAGTCTGTAATTTGGAAACTAAGATTCGTGAAGACTAAAGAACTGACCAAATAATAAAAACAAGAACAAAAACAACTATCAGCCTAACTATCTGATTTCAAAGCCTCGCACTGTCTACTAAAAATAGTCATAAGATGATACTTCCCTTTAATTAGCTGCATGTTCACCACGTACGTACGCCCTGACGGCTCAACCGAGCAGGCACGGACCCGGAAAGAGTCTCACCTGAAGAAGTCCAGGGCACACTTGTTGACAAGCTTGCCCTCCTCGAGGCAGCGCCGCGGGTCCTTCTCCTCCCAGCGGCACAGCATGAACTCCTTGTTGGCCTTGTCGCACTGAGCTCCGTAGTGGTGGGCCGCGGCTTTCAGCACAGCAGAGCTGACTTTCACCTGGGGAAGGACCAAGGGGAGAAAGCCCACAGGCTCGTGACCAGGTCATCACCTCCTCAACTTCCCCTGCTGGTCAAAACATAGGCGACACCGAGATAGCTGTCCTGACTTCACCAAAAAAAGCAAAGACAAGGGAACTGCCACAATGACCCTTTGGAGATCTGCAGTGCTTTGGAGATCACAAAGCTCTTTCACGCCCATGGCTTCCTACAGCTCCCTAGCAGTGGCCTCGCTGGGCTGGCGTTACTACCCGCATTTAGACATGTGGAGGTGGCAGCGCTAGCAGAAGCCTCAGGTCTCTGACAGAGAAGCAGAGCCCGGAAGGCAGATGGAGGCTCCCGGGACACGGCATGAGAAACCACCTCTGGGGAGCTCTCATGGGTCTCTTCTCCAGGAACAGAAGTGATGGAATATGAGAGAACATCAGGTAATACCTGTCTAACATTGGATGAGTAGACTATATCTAATAGTAGATTTTCTACTATGATACTACTAAATTACTACTAAAATTACTACTAAAATAGCAACTTTCTACTATCTAATAGTAGAAAGACACATCAAGTTCCCAGAAGACTGCAGGATCACAGAGACGACAGACCAGAGGGGGCCAGTACGTGCTATCACTAATAACTGGAGAGCACATCCACGGTGGCCTTCCGTACAGCTGGGCCAGCCTCTCTCACTTGCCTTCCACGGCATTTTCTGGAGCAACGCGGGGCACTGGCAGCTGGCTCACAGGGAACTGCACAGGCCTGGGCCAAGGCACCAGCAGCTGCAGCAACAGTCCCGCTAGCCTTTTCTGTGCCTTTTCCTGGGCTGGTACCACAACGCCTTCATTACTGTAACCTATTAGAATACTTTGTTGTCTGGGGGGACCATCCTTCCCATCACTCCTCCTTTTCAAAAATTTCTTGGCTATTATTCCAGGTGAACACCATATTCCTCAAAAATCTGCACTGGAATTACACTAAGTTTAGTTATTTAGTAAATTAGTTCCTCAGAGAGTCCTTCCTCAGTCCTCTTACGTAAGCGAGCATCAGTGGTCACCCTCTGTGTGAGTGCCAGGATGTAAGGTCCGAGGGGGTAGGGATCCTTCTCAACACAGACCCTGTCAAAGGTGTCACACTATCATGACATGTATCTTTTACTACAGTTCACCAAGCACCCAAAACAGCGTCTAGCACGAGTAACGGCTGAGCACTCGCTTCGGTGCCAGGTGCCGGGGACATAACAGTCACAGAGGAGTCGGGAATACAGGAGCTGTGCCCTCTCCTCCAGGCACAGCGTGCCCCCCCCCCCCCCAATCAGGCCACTCCCTGTCCTTTCGATAAAACTGGCTCCCTGCACACAGGACCCCGCTCACTTCCTGTTTATCCCTTGGCATGTTAGCATTTTTGTCCATGACTCTGTCTAATCATATTACAACTGTTACAGTTATCAAAGAAACAGTTCCTTATGATGCAAGTGAAATTTGCCATGACAATGCTAACAAATTTGTTTAAAAATCTGTAAAATTTTGCATTAGGTTTTTATAGTAAGAGTTTACTAGGGTTAATTAAGTGGTATATACTTGTTTGCTACATTATCCATAAAGAACTGGGAAGGTGAAAATCAGAATGCAAATGTTCTTAAAGCATAATATATTTTAAAAATTAAGTTAGCAGCTATCATGCCCCAAGCGACGACAGCGTCCTGTGCATGCCTTGCCTACAAACACCAAGGCCATACCGGAGTCTAGGCGCGCCCGTGATGCCGAGGGTGTGAAACACGCTGTCACAGGGAAATGAAGGATGGGAGCCATGCACTGAATCTGCCCCGAGGAAACAGCACGCAGTGTGCAAGGTGACGCAGCAGGTCAGGGGCAACCACGGGGCTGGAGTCAGGACACCATGACCTCCCATCGGCCACTTCCCACTATGTTACCACCACCCACGTCACCTTCTCCCCTCACCTGCTTCTTCCCTGAGCCTGACGAATTCCAACAGAAACACCCTTTCACAGCGGCTCACCATGAATACCCTCTCAAACTCATTCAGCTCCCTCTGTCTCTGAGAACTCGGAACTCCAGCGTCCTTCCTCATTTGTCCTCACAGCAGCCATGCGGCACAGCAGGTGCACAGCAGCCCACAGGTATGGACAGGGAGGCAGAAAGGCCTTAGTCTACAACCCACCTTCTAGTCCCGTTGTCCTCCCGTTAAACCATGTCTGCATCTCTTCTCGTAGTACTTAGTCTATACTATGCCTTGTATTTTACTTAATTTATGCAAAATGAGGGCTAATAGCATCTATTTGGTAAAACTGATTAATAATAAGAACAGTGCCTAGCACACAGAAAGCACATCATACATATTAGCTAGTATTTTTACTGAAAATTGCCCATGTGTACAAGGATTTTCCATCTCAAAGCTTCTGACTACTTTCTCCATAGGGTGTGTCCTAACTCCGAAGCCAGTGGGGTCCAGAATCTGTTTTATTTGTCTCAAACCTGCCCCTTCTGGCTTCCTCAGTCCTAATGCCAGGCCACAAACCTGACGTGGACCCCTTACCCTTTCCTGCTGCTGACACCTCAGCTGTTGCTAAGCCTGATCAATTTTAGGCAAATTTGTTCTTTCTCCTCTGTATGCACAGTCGCCAATTAGGCTAGGGTCATTAATACCTCCCTCAACGATCTCAACAGCCACCAACAGCAGTCTCCCTGTTTTTCTTGTCTTTCAATCCGTTCTTCACAGAGCTGTTGGAGTGATCGTCCTAAGACAATTCTTATTTTACACTGTGATTGCAAACAAATTAGCCACAAACCCCTTAAGGATGCAGCTTTAACAGAAGTATAAAGCCTACACTTCCTATGGGGCATTGACAGCCTTCTGGATCCACACTACCTTTCCAGCCCTCTACCTGTGACACTTCAAAAAGGGACTTCCTGCTGTTCGCTGGGGACACTGGACTCCCCGGTCCCGGGACCCAGTTCTGGTCCCCTGCCTCCTCCCATCTCCTTACCTTTGCTCGGATCCTACCCTCACTCAGAAAGCTCTCCGCTCCATCGCTGCCCATAATTCTTACATGATGCCCAAGAAATGCTTTCTCTGTTCCTTTTATAGCCTCAGGGAATGATACAGCTGGGATCACTTCATCTTGCAAATCAAGTAACTGTGTCTGCAAATGCTAAAGTGACTAATCAAGGTAATCGAGCAGTCAGGCCTAGAATTTAGCTACGACTTCAAATCCTACTCTCTTTTCTCAAACCATGTCTGTCCCTCTTCCATGGCATTTAATTAGACTTTGTGTTGTATTTTAGTTATTTATGTGATTATCTGTTCCTCAATTTAACTGTGTGAGGCCTAAAGGCACATTTTTTCCAGATATAGAATACTTGCAGAAGGTAAAACCTCAGTTGTTTGTGGAACCAAATTAAAGTTCCAATGAAAAAATTCAGCGCCTTGAGCATAACCCAGCCTCACAGTGGGGCAAAGACAAAAGACTGACTGTTGGCAACACTGGCCGCTCCCCACCCCCCCCCCCCCCCCCACTTTTAGTAAATGTCACTTTATGGTAACGTCCCTGAACACCAAAACTTTCTCCATCTGAGGAAAATAACAGTTGCCATTCTCAAGGGCATATAAGAGTAAGTGAAGCAATGCGGGTAAACACTTAACACAGTGCCTGGGATATGATCTGCGGCAAATACACTTTCGTCTTGCCTTCCTCTCCTCCAATGGAGCCTGATCTTTCTTCTCTCTGATCCTGACACTCCTCTGCCTTAAAACCTTCCACTTCTCCCCATCCCCCCACTTACATGATAAAGTCCACACTTCTCAGTCTGGCCTTGTGGAAGTTGCTTCCCAGTCCTGCCTCAGCCCAGGTAACTCACTCGCCTCCCACCAACACCAGGGGCTCGTCAAATAGCACTTGTCTCTCTATAAACAGAAAAGGTTCTGTTAAGCCTTCTTGCCCTTGAGCATTTGCCCAAAATACAGTCGCTTAAAAGTATGGCGTTTCAAATCCCAGCTGGGTTCACAGGCCAGCTCTACCACTTACTAGCTATGTGACCTTGGGCAAATCACTTCTCTCAGGTCCTGTTCCTTACTTGCAACATGGAGAGACCAACTATATCCTTCCTCATAGTGTTGCTGGTAGGATTCCATGAATTCAATCCTGCCTGACATCTCAAAAAGGCACGTTCATGTTTGCTGTAATTAGTATTACACTGTCTGCACTTCTCATAGCACTAACTGAACTCTATTATAATTGCCTCCCTATTAGATTATAAAGTCTATGATGCAGGGACATTCTCTCTTATTTTCCAGTATATGTTCATATGGTAACTATTCAAACGGTATCTCTTGGATAACTGAATGTTAAATGTCCTATTATCAAACACCTTCCCGGGGCTGTTAGCAACTTTACTCTTCCAAAACCATCTCCTTTTCCTGCGGTCTCCTCCCTCCCTTCTAATGCACTTTGCACCGATGATGCTGTTTTAAAGGGACTCTCTCTCCCCCTTGACTGTGAGCACCCGAGGTAATATACTTACTTTGCAGGGTTTGACTACTAAGTGACATAAAGTAAACAAAGTGGCCCTGGTTGGTGCTTAATAAAAAGTACCACTATTACGTGAGGAAGCAGGTCCCTATGGGGGAGGGGAGAGAGCTCTCGAGCCGCTGCGGGCTGGGGTGGCGCGATTCCCGGAGCTTAAAAGGGGCATCCGGGGGTTGACCTGCACAAGTGTTGGTGAGGCATGGGGTAGGGGGTCCCGAGCCCAAGGCCCGCTGAGTCGAAGCAGGACTGGGCCAGGCCCGGGAAACTTTCGGCCCTAAGTCCCGCTTGCCTGTCCTCCAGACGAGCCTCACCTCCTGCACTTTCAGTTCCTCCAGAGTAGGCAGCTCCACTATTCCCGGCATGATGTCGGTAACCCCGACCCTGGCGAGGCAGCCACAGCCGCGTCGCCCCCGTCTCCTTGAACTCCCCTTTCGACCGCCGAGGGCCACGCAGCAACTGCGCATGCGCAACTGGCGGCACGCAGGCGCACTGCTCTGCCCATCTGCGAACCAAAGAGCGTGCCTACTGCCAGGAAGTTTTGCGAACGCCTTGGCTCCGCCCACCCCTCCTGGTTGTCATAGTGAGGCGGTATACTCCGAGACTCCGGAATCCCTGCAAGCTAGAGGCAGGCGTCACGGAGTACACGGGGAGCGAATACATTGGGGAATTCGTAGATGGGAGGTAAGGGCCTCATTTGATTCACTGTCTTGAAAATCTGTGGGAAAAGACAGCTTTCTTTTTGCCTTTGAAAGGATCTTGTACCCGACACTTTCACAAATTTTTCCCTTTTAACCTTCAGAACAACAATTTCTGGCAGGATTTTTTATTCCTATTTTACAGTTCAGTAAAATGACACCCAGAGAAGTGAAGTAACTTGCCCAAGCGGCATTGCTGAGATGACATTCATTCCATACATACTTGGGTCAAGGCAGAGGCTGTGGGTCTAAAGGAAAGAGAAAAATATAGAAGTTCAGGATTTCATTGCAGGGACTTGGCAACTGATTGGCTCCATGTCCTACTCAGAGACTGATTCCAGTCCCAGCCCAGTGCCCAGCTCCAGGCTTTGAACCTGAAGATTCTGATACCATTCACAGAAATTGAGAACCCTGGGGAGGGGCTGCTTTGGAAGAGAACAGGATAAGTTCCACTTTGGGTGAGCTGGAGATATCTGTAGAAGGTGTGTAAAAGGACAATGATGTCCAATTTGCAGTAATAAAAGAGGGGAGTCTCTAATCTCAGAGAAGAATTCAGATGGAAGCTATGCTTTAAAATGATGTGAAGGGAGAAAGAGAGGAAGGAAGGAAGGAAGGAAGGAAGGGAGGGAGGGAGGGAGGAAGGAAGGAAGGAAGGAAGGAAGGAAGGAAGGAGAGAGAAAGGAAAGAAGAGGATACGTATTTATTAACTTATGTTTTCTGATCATAAGCCAAGTGAAAGAGCAAGAAAAGAAATGTAAACCTTAAAAAATGATGTGAACTCAAGCAAAGATGTAGAAGAAAGGAGTCTTCTTTCTCCTCCAATATCTCTCAGTAGAATAAAAGAAAAATAGTTTTTAAGCTCTTAGTATATGCCAACAACTCTGGGGGTGGTGGTGTCATGATCTCATTTCACAGATGAGACACTGTCTCAAAGAGGTGACGGAGCTTGCCCAAGGCCGCACAGGCACGGAGAGGTGCAGCCGGGCCTGGACGGCTCAGAAGTTGTGCTTTATTTGATTGATTTCAGAGAGAGGGGAAGGGGGCGAGGAGAGAAACACCGATTTGTTGTTCCACTTATTTATGCAATCATTGGTTGATTCTTGCATGTGCCCTGACCAGGGATTGCACTGGCAACCTCGGTGTATTGGGACCATGCTCTAACCAATGAAACTGCCTGGCCAGAGCTCAGAAGCTGTGCTCTAGCCACAGTGTTCTCCTGCTTGGGGCCTCTGCCATTGTGGCATCTGTCCATGCAACCAGCTCACTGGTCTTCGTGTTTCCTTCCTTTTTTTTTTTTTTTACTCAGTAGATGTTTCCAGAGCATCTTTTTAAAAAGAAACATGATTCTAACAGCTGAGGATGCCAAGGCCTTCCTCTCAGATGATTTGATCAAATAGGGGAGTTGAGGCACACAGTTACTACTAGGCAAGGCAGAAAGTGCTATGCATCCAACAGAAGCAAAGCAAAAGCCTGAAGAAGTTCAGCATTAGGAGCAGTGACTTCCAGCCAGGAGGGGAGAATGGAAAATGAATGAAGGAATGCATTAAAGCATATTTCTGAAGCACTTGCCACAGGTCAGGCCCTTTACTAGGAAAGCTGTTACACATTATCAGGCATTAATCTCAGGCTTTCACACATGAAGAAACTGGTTAAATGGTCAACTGGTTGAAGTGTCCCTTCCCTGTGCTCCATAGGGGCCTGTCTTCCCCCTGCATGACACTTGATTTATGTAATTGCTCAACTGTGTCCCCCAGTAGACTGTGAGCCCCACCCCAAGGGCAGGGATGCATAGGCCTGGATGGCTTTTGCATCCACGTTGTATCCAGCAAACCTGACCTCACAAGACACTTGGCCTATAGTAGATACACTGTAAATATTTATTTGTTGGAGAAAAGGAACAAACGAAGGAAGGAAAGCAGACGAACAGAAAGGTTTGGGAAAGTATCTAAGATGATACAGCTAGGAAATGGTGAAGTAAGATTCAAACTCATGTATCCTGTCCAAGGTTCAAACTTTCCCAAATATCCCACTTGCGGTATAATGGGTAGGGTGGGGCTGGTCTTTGCAGCAAAGACGCAGAGCCAGCTGTAGGAAAGCTGCCCTGGCCTCTTTAGGGTGCTCACTGTGCGGCTTTGGGCACATCCCTCCCCTCTCTGGGCCCACCGAGGGTGTTCTGGGGATGGTGTGACCTTCAGGACAAACTCTATGTGAGGGAGATGAGGAACAGACCAAACTCTGTCCCCCTTCACTAGCCCCTTTTATATTTGAGCTTTTGAGGGAGACAAACAATTTTTGAGCAGAACATTGCTGGGATGGTAACATCTGAGGACCCCGAGGATGAGGTTGCCACTTGCTCTCCTGTGGCCGCTAGCTCCGACCCTCCAGCTGCCACGCAGGGCTCAGGGATTTCCTTCTGATCTTACAGGATGGAGGGCCATGCCGAATACATCCTCCCAACTGAAACAAGATACGTCGGGGAAATGAAGGACGGCATGTTTCATGGCCAAGGAACCCTGTACTTCCCCAGCGGGAGCCGATACGATGCCATTTGGGAAAAGGGTTTGGCTATTAAGGTGATCAGCCTGGGAGGGGGGCTGCAGAGGGGAAAGCCTCAGATAGGAGGACCCCCCAACCCCCTGCACACACACACACACACGTGAGACCCTGCCTTCCCTATGTGGTGCCACTTTCTTCTCTCCTCTTAATATCCAGGGCTCTGGGGACCTCTCCCTCTGCATCTGGAAGGGTCCCTGGAGAGGCCACGATGAGTCTGAATCCTGTGAAGCCACTAACTGTGTGACCTTGAGCCCGTGATTTCCCCTCTGAGACTCGTGCTCCTTGTCCAATAAATTAGAAACAAGGGTTGTTGTAGTTTCCTATTGCTGCTGTTACAAATTACCACAGATCCAGTGCCTTAAAACAGAAACATTTATCTGACAATTCTGGGAGTGTCCAAAGTCTGAAGCGGGCCAGCAGTGAGGCATTCCTTCTGGAGGCTCTGCGGGAGGATCCGTTTTCTTGCCGTTTCCAGCTCCTAAAAGCTGCCTGCGTTCCTTGGCTCACAGCCACCCATCGCTCGGACCTCCGCTTCCATCATCGCCTCTCCCCTCCCTTCGCTTTTGTCATCGCCTTGTCTTCTCCCTGACTCTCTTGCCTCCCTCTTACAAGGCCCCTGGTGATTGATTCCACTGGGCCCCCCATATAGCCCAGGATAATCTCGCCACTTCAAGACCCTTAACTGAATCCCACCCACCAAGGCCCCTTGCCGCGCATAGTCAGCGTATTCACAGGCTCCAGAGACTGGCCGTGGGCGTCTTTGGGAACCGTTACTTGGCCTGCTGCAATGGTACGGGGCACCGCCGGGGTGGCTGTGAGAGTCAAAGAGTGCTTTTGCTCAGTATATGCGAGTGCTTTGCTCAGTCCCTGGCATACAGTAGGCACTCAATAAGTGTTAGTTCTTACTGTTAATGCCACCACCGCTGCTACTATCCTGATAAATGATCTAATCCAAGGATTCTTAACCTGGCATTTGTGGATCACAAATAGATTTCCAGGAGTCAGTGGAAGCTCCTGACTTCTGTTCAAAAGTTTGTGTGTGTATGGCACTACATGTTTCTCTGGGGAAAGAATCTGTAACTTTCATCAGTTTCACTAAGGGTGTGTAGGGGGCTGGCTCCTGACCTAGAAAAGGTTAAGAAACATTCCTTGTCTTACAGCTTGAAGAATCTAAGCCCCAGGAAGGGGATGTGACTTACCCAAGGTCACACAGTGAGTTAATGGTATTGGAATTTCCACCCGTGTTTCCTGAGGCTCAGGCCAACTTGCTGTCTGCGTCCTGGGGCTTCCTTTAGCCCTAAGGCAGCAAAAGCAGCATGTAGGTGTCTGGACAAAGGGCCGTGACTGATGGCTCTGACCTTGTGAGCTATGATAACAATAAGAAAACGGTAATAACAACACTGAGTGCTTACTACACACCAGGCACTGTGATAAAAGCCTTGCACCTACTAGTTCATTGAATCAACCCTATTTAATATGTAGCTTTATTATGCTAATTTTACAAATGAAACCAAGGGCTAGAGAGAGGGTAAGTCATCTGCCCAAGGTCACATTTTGTCACATGTTGAGTGCCAGGCACGGGGCCCAGCACTGGATCTCCGTCACCACAGTTGTGACAACTGGGATCCGTGCCACTCCTTTTCTGTGGCAGTGAGAGGGCCACCTCCGTCCTTGACGCCTGTCCTTCTTGGTGAAAGCAGGGCTTCCTCAGCGCTGCTGCGTGCTGCCTGTCTTCCAGGGCACGTACACCTTCTCAGATGGGCTTCAGTACGATGCGAAGAACTGGCATTACTGCGACAGCTACGATCGGAGGTTTTACACGGAGATCTGCCACGGCCTGAAGCCTACAGGTACCCAGGCACCTTCGCTCCCACACTGAGACAGGACGGAAGTCGGTGTTACTGAAGTGGGCGGGGCGTACTGAAGTAACCCCAAGGAGAGGCGGGATCGAGCAGGGGCCACAGAACACAAAAGAGCCGGGTTCTGGAGCCAGAACCGACAGACAGTAAATCCCAAATGACGGATGGGAAATGACTTTGCACAGTGTAAAAGTGAACCCTGACTTTCTGAGATCACATGGTGCAGCAGGCAGAGTGTGGAGCTGGAGGTCTGGGTTTGAGTCCAGCCTTCCCTGTTAAGAGCCGGGGGAGCCCGGGCAGGGCACCCCCATGAGGGCGGAAGTCTCCAGGAAGCACCCAGGGCTGGAGGCGGGCTGACGCGAGCTCAACCCTGCTGTGTGACCTTGGACCAGTTAGTTGGCCAGGGGAGCCTTCTTCTCTCCCTCTTCCCGACACCTCGGTCTCCCATTGTCTTCCCACCCCCAGTCCCCTTTGCCAGCTCCTTATCCCCCAGTTCCTAACTGTGGGGACCCCCGGGGCTCTCCGGCTCGGCCCTCTTCCATGATTCTGTGCACCCTCCCTCAACAAGTCGACTCGCGCCCAGGCCTTCAGGTACCATCTGCCTCCAAATGGAAACCAAACCCCAATTTCCCGATTCCTGCATCCAGCTGCCCCCTCACCTGTATGTTCTCATCCTTCAACGTGTCTGTGCTGAACTCATTACTTTCCCACCAGCCATGGCTCCCAGAGAGATGCTCACACCCATTCCCTGGGTCAGCCTAACCCCGCCTTCTTCTCCCCTCTGTACAATCACGGGTCCTGTGGAGCCTGGCTCTTAAGTGCGTTCCACTCACTTGTTCAGTACACAAGCATTTACTGAGCACCTGCCCTTGCGAAGCCGAGTTTCTGTCTTCCTCTCTGCCCCTGCCCTGCTCCACCCCTCCCCCTCTCCCCTCCTTTACCTGCTCTCCTGAGATCCACACTTGACCCACTCTGGGCTGTTAGCACTCTGGAGTCCCTTTCATCTTGGAAAAATGTGTATCTGATCGCCAAACCCCCACCCTTCTCACACACACACACACACACACACACACACACACACACCCTGCAGTGCCTCCTCACTACCCCGAAGTTAAGGTTCCCAGCTCTTAAAATGACCTGCATTTTCTGGCTCCTGCTGAGGTCTCCGGCCTCGTCCTGCATTCCACCCTTCTCGGGTTTTCTCTCTCCTTTGCCATGTTCGCTTTCTGTCTAACTCCTTCCTACTACCCCTCTGCCAGGAGTGCTCTAGCCCTCTCGCTTCTCCCAGGTAGGTAACTGCTTCCCACCCTCCAGGTCTCAGCTTACTGTTCCTTTCTCCCAGATCCCCCTTCCCTGGATTCCCAAGGCCAGGCCTGCCCAGGGCGTGCACTCGGGATCTCTCTTCCCAAGTGACCGAGTGACCATGAGCTCCCTGAGGGCGGGGCTCGGTCTCATTCCCCCGCCGTGTCCCAGGGCGTGGGACATTGCCTGGCCCAGAGCAGGTGCTCAGTAAAGACTCGTCACCAAACAGGGACAATACTATTGACATCACAGTACGGAGTGGCAGGGCACACTTTGGGGAGCTGTGGCAATGACACGGACACTTCCTGAGCACCTGCTCTGGGTCAGGCTCAGGCTGGGCCCAGGGGACCGAATGCTGAGAGGACACAGCCTTCGACTTCAAAAAACTGCCAGTCTAGATGCCACTTGAGAAACTGGTAAGGGGCTAGTTTCCTTGGCTAGTTATGGCAGGGCCTGGACTTTGTCATGGGCTCTTCCTCCAGGCGGACAGAGCCCTAGAAGCCGGGAGCCCCTGACCACAGGCCCCCCGCTCTTGAGCAGCGGCTGGTTGGCCAGAGCTGGGCCTCTGCCAGACTTGAAGGCAGCGTGGTGACCTTCCCCACACCCGGCCCTTTTCCTCCTGTGACTCCCAGCATAGCAGCTCGACCCTAAGCACCCACCTCCTTCCTAGGGCACTCAGCACTCTGCAGACCTCTCCTGCATCCGCCTCTCAGCCCCAGGGCAGGCACTGATAGGGCTGGGAGAGGGTTAAGGCCGCCCTTCACCTGTCTGAGGTGGCTGTGAGCATGAGGCTTCCGGGAGAGAATGGCTAGACAGCACTCAGCATGGAGCGTGTGCCCAGTAATTGTTAGCCAGTGGTATACCTAGTCATCATTGCTCAGCAACGTAGGAGCACCTGTGGCGTGCAGGACCCTGAGCTGTGAGCGTGGCGCCAGGCCCGAGGACAGGGGATTGAGGAACCACAGATTACATGAAACCGAGGAAGTTACTGATCCCACCCCTGTGCCCCCTTGCTCAGGCCTCAGCATTCCGAGATATACAACACACAGAGTGGCGTGACCTACAAGGTGCACCGAGTCCTCTTTCTCTTGTGCTGGGTCCACTGTCCCCCAGTCCTGGGAGGGTGGGGGGTGGTGCCCAGGCCCTCTCTTCCCCCGGCATCAGCAACTTGACATACAGGTTACAAAACTGGGCATCTAGCTGCTTCCTAGCTGGATAACCTTGGGCAAGTTACTTGACCTCTCTGAGCCTCAGGTTTGTTATCTGTAAAACGGGGCCCCAGGGCTGCTGTGAGAGTGAAGGGCGATGGTAGGAGTCAAGTACTTAGCAAAATACCTGGCCCCTGATGAGCACTCAGTAAATGGCAGCTATGATGGTAATTGGGTGAGAGCCAAGGTTCTCCATCACCGGATCCTTGCCCACCTGCCCCTTTCTTTCCTACTGTTCCTCCTTGTTGGTGCCGGCTCCGCAGGTTTCCAAGTGAGGCGTGAGCACCCACTCTGGCCCCTGCCCGCACCTTGAATGCTAACCCTCTCCTTACGTGCCTTCTATCCACACAGCCAACTCGGAGGCATCCTCAGGGTCTCTCTGACTCCAGAAATGTGCCCTTGTCATGGTAACCCTAGAAAGGGAGGATGGGGTCAAAGAAAGAGGCAGGGTCCAGTGCCCAAGAGCCCCCTCACTGAGCCACTCCCAGGACCCTCCTCTGGGGCACTGCTCCTGCTGCCTCTGCTCCAGACCCTCAACGGGGAGCCTTAGTCCAAAGGCAGAGCCAATGGTCACAGGAGCAACCGGCCCAGAGTGGGCTTGGGCAGGGGCCGGGACTCAGTTTGACCTTGGCGGTGAGTTCATGATGCATCATATCCTTTCAAGGTATCTCTCAACTCACCAATATGGACCCGCCTAGAAAAATCCCTGCAGGCTGTTACGACTGTGGAGACGGCTTCTACAACCCGACCACACGGGTGGTGAAGGACTACCAGGATCGCTTTCTGAGAAACGCAGGTATGTCTACTCTGACACTCTGCACCACGTGTGTTTCTCCTCTCTCATCACGCACAGGTTTGTGCACATGTGGGCACACACATGCATGCGGTAGGTAAGGAAGAGCTTTTGCTGATAAGAGACAAAAACTGATTATTTGAATGTGTCACTCTTTGAAATTCTCAGGACTGTCAAGTCTATACACACAATCAGAGAGGGAGGGAAAGGACGTCATGGCCTGACTGTGACAAGGGATTAAAGTGCTTATTTTTGCAGGTGCCCCTTCACCTAGTATTTAATGAACACCTACTGTCTGCTGGACACCGTGCTTGGCGTGAGCAGCAAACGTGGTAGAGCTGGGCACAAACATGGCAGAGCTGGGCGCAAACGCCCTCCTTCACGGGGCTTATCCTTTGACAGGCAGCAGACAAGTACTTTAAATAGCTGATTGCATCGTGGAATGAGTGCAACAAAAGGGGAAAGACGTGGCCCTAGGTGCCGGGCAGGGGTGGTTCTCAGAGAGGTCGGAATGATTCTGGGGGAGCACAAAGAAGGGGCACCTCATCCAGAATTGGAAATTCGGAAAGGGTTTCAAGAAGGACATGAGAGGTGGCTCACTTGAGTCCTGAGACCCACAGGATAACTGAGAGTTGGCCACAGGCATGTGGAGGGGTTTTCTGGCCGGAAGAGACCACACAGGTAACAGCCTAGATGTGGGTCCTACCTCGCAGTCCAGGGAGGTCGGTGGCCCCTCAGTAGGGGAGGTCCCAGAACCGCAGTTTGGCAAGTGAACACGAGCTGACCGGACTGGGCAGGACTGACTGACCGTGACCAGACTAGCGGGGAGCCAATTTGCAAATAAGAACATGAGCATTTTCCTTTAACACAGTGATTCCTACCCTCTCTCTTATCTAGAGTCTCAGCCCTGTTAAGAATAACAAAAACAATGGACCTCTTCCTGGAAAAATGCCCGCTAGTGCACAAACACAAGCATACATGTGTAGACACACACATACAGAATCTTAAGAAGTCGATGGTCCCTCTAAAGATCCAGATTGAGAAACTCTGCTGTACAATGAGAAAGACACTGCCAGGTAGACCAGAAGGCCTATCCCGGCTGATGTAAGCACTTTATACAGTAAGCCTCCCGTACTGTATAAATTAGTTTGGAGCATTTGTATGGAATCAGGGTTCCATGGAACATATTTTGGGAATTCTGTGTCTGTAACCATTCTTCAGTTACAGTATGATGCCACTGACTCATGTTCGGCTTTTCCAGGCTTGCCTCACGTGACATCCTGGTCCCGAGGAGATGCACAGTCTAGTGGGGAAACAGACACAAAAACATACAGTTACAATATAATGTGATGTGGGCCCCGGTCGGGGGAAGCCCTCAAGGATGAAGGGGGATTATGGAGGAGAACTGATCACCTGGCCGAGATGAAGGGTATCAGTCAGAAAAAAATGGTACCACAAGTGAGAGAATTTCATAAACAGGAAGGGCATTCCTGGCATTCCTGGAAGGGCATTTCAGGCAGAGGGAACAGCATGTGTAAACACACAGAGGCCCAAAAGCATGGGGTGACTGAGGAGTCAGAAATTGTGTTCCTAGACTCCTGTGGACAAAAGCTGTGCTTGATGAGAAACTTAAAAATGCATGATGGGGAAGAACAGTCAGGGTGCAGGGATACTCAGGGCAGTGAAATACTCTGTGTGCTGTAATGATGGATACCTGTTATCACATATTTGTCCAAACCTGTGGCATTTACAACAGCGAGAGTGAGCTCCATGTGAGCCATGGGCATTGGGTGATTACGGTGTGCCAGTGCAGGCTCACCAGGTGTAACAAGTGCACCACCCTGGTGGGGCATGGCACTCGTGGCGGGTGCAGGGCCTGTGCATATGTGAGGCAGGAAGCATGTGGAAAATCTCTGTATCTTCATCATCTCAATTTTGTTGTGACCCTAAAACTACTCTAAAAAGTTAAGTCTTTTTAAAACACATCATGAGAAGAGAAGGCCGTTCTTGGGAAGTCTGGAGAAGGATGGGCACTGACTGTTGTCTGGTCAACACATGCTTAGTGACCAGTGGCTGTGGGCCTGGCTTCGTGTCAGGCATGAAGGTGACAGCAGCGTCATAGCATCTCCTGTCTCGGAGCTGGGGAAATGGACGGTGAAATGGGCCATAACCACAGCAAGGTGCCGCAGGAGAACCTAGCAGGGATACCTGACACTGGGGGCCAGCAGACTCCCTGATCAGGGAGGATTCCTGGAAAACCTCTAGTGCACGGTCTGATGTGCAGCCTAAGTGAGGGCAGGCAAGTGCGGCAGGGTTAGGACGAGGGTTGGAACAAGGGTTCAGGAGGAGGGACAGCATGCAGAAGGATTAGAGAGCGGGAGGACCCTGCGTACCTGGGGGCCACAGGTAGGTGGTCCAGAAAGCGATATAACACTGTCAGGAGAAGAAGAGCAAGGGAGGAAGCCCGTGAGGTGGGAAAGGTGAGGGCAGCAGGAGAGACCGTGGGTGTCTTTTCATTCGAGGGCAGCGGAGAATGAGGGAAGACTTCAGCCAGGTAGAGTAGTAACTGATTTGTGCCTTAGAAAGGTTTCTTGGGTTACTTGTGGAGAAGGGACAAAGCAGGTTAAAGTTAGATAGGAGATCCTTCTGGCAAGATGTCAAGAGAGGGACATCTGAAGGACCCCAGGCCCATGGTGGTGGCACAGTGACCTGGGTTTGAGGTCCTGGCCCCCCCCTCAGGCCGCCTGCTGGCTGACCCTGGGTCAGTGCCTTCCCTCTCTGGGCCCCTTTCTCTTCATCTGTAAAATGAGGGCATTGGGCTGGATAATTTCTAGGGCCCTTCCAACCTTAAGAGTCTGCGATGGAGGAGAAAAGCAGCCAAGGGGTATTTTGGTTCTGATATTACAGGACAGATCAAGTTCAGAGTGTCCTGAAAAACCACTAACAGGAAGTCTCTGTTCGCCGCTACCTAATCATTACCCTTGAGTCACCCTGCCAGGGACTGATGCGGGCTTCTGTCCATCTTCTGTTTTCCCCAGGGCCCCTTCTCCCCTGCATTCCGGTCTGTCCCCATAAACAGTGCTTCCTGTTGGCGTCCTGAAGGCACAGGGGTGTGGGCCATGCTGGCCTGAGGGGGGTGACTAAGGCCATCCCAGAGTAAACACCGTGGCCCAGGCCATTGCTATTATGAAGTGCATGCCACCTGGGAGGGTTGGAGCCTGGGATGCTCATTTTATAGGAGGTCACGGGCTGAGGCACCAAGAAGGGTCGCCTGTGGAGCCTCTCTGAATGGCCTCAGCTCTGCCCCCATCTCGCACTGGCTTCTGTCCCCAGGCAGAGGAGCTTGCTTTCGGCCTGACCCGGAAGCCCTGGTGCCAAGCTGCAAGCTGCAAGCAGGCTTGGCCAATCTGGGTTCGCTAGACCTGGGTTTCTGAGAATGCCTTTCTTAACTGGGATGATGATACCTGCTTGCTGGACAGCTGAGAGAATTTAAATCCATCCTGCCACCCATCAAAAAGTCTGTGAGTACCAACGATGTGCCAGGCTTTGGGGATCCAGGCAGGCAAGAGTTCTCTGAGAGTATGGATCTCAAACCTTTGGACCCTGGCTGGCAGGAAGGAACGATTTATTTCACAACCTAGTATACACTTAAGCACATGCACACATATGTATGTATTCTTTCTATGTGTGATGTACCGTTTTAAAATGCTGGTTGCTATGTACAAAATTGATTTCACAACCCTCTTAAGGGTCAGGACCAGCTGTTGGTAGACCATTGTTCTAGGCAGCCTTCCGTAACCAACCTGTCTCTGCCTCCCACCCTCACCCCCTCCACTGCCCTGTCTGGGCACGTTGTCTCTTCTCTGTGCCCCCACAAGCCTCACTCTCAGCACTTGGCCCATGACAGTAGAAGTAGCTTTAGTTGCCTATCTCCCCAACTGGGGTAGGAGCTCCTTGAGGGCAGGCACTACATGACTATGATTCGTCACTGCGTCTCCTGCACCTTACACAGGTCCCACGACTCAGAGCTGATCATGGAAGTAGGCAGGCGGGCAGAGGACCTGCCCACAAGTCCCTCATGGTCTTCAACAAGTCATACAAAGTCAGCCCCTGGCACATAATAAACAACTTGTTATTTTGAGTAATAAAAACAATCCATCATAGTCGTGTGCCACTTAACGGTGGGGAATACATACTGAGAAATGCGTCATTAGGTGATTTCATGTTGTGCAAACAAGACTGCACTTACCCAGACCTAGGTGGTTTAGCCTACCACACACTGAGGCTGTATGGTAGAGCCTATTGCTCCTAGGCTGCAAGTCTGCACAGCATATTAACTGAACAAAACAATGCAGATTAAACCAATCACAAGAGGACATGATGCAAAGCACATGGACAAAGCCAAAGCAGGGTAGGAACGAGGGTGGGAGGTGGGCATGCATGGGGCGGGGAGAATGATGGGGGAAAATGGAGACAACAGTACTTGAACAACAACAAAAAAAGGGAATACCAAAAGTGAAATAAAATAAAACCTTTTAAAAAAGAGGCATGGCAAGCATGAGATGCATGAGCACACTCTAAAATAATGATGGGAGCTCCTAGGTTGGTGCACGCATGGAGATATGAGGGTTCCAGCAAAGCAAGAATGGGTAAAGTGGTGAGAAGGGTCAGTGCTGGTGTGGTTTCTGATGGAGTTCTAATTCTGTTCCCCCTCCAGTACAGTGCTGAGGTAGGACTACAATTGTTTCATTGTAGAGGGAAAATCCAGCTAGTGAATCTCTGAGGACCTCATGCTGCATTCTGGGGGGTATATATGTTTGGCATAGACATATATTTGAAACAGAGTTGAGGTTATTGTGTGTAGGATCCAAGATAGCAGAGGATTAGGTGGAAGCTATGTTAACCTTCTCCCAAGACCAATCTGGAATTACAACTAACCGTAGAGAAAGCATCATGAATAAACAACTGAATACTAGCTGGAGAGAAGCCTTATAACCACAAACAGAAGAAATCACCTCACCACTACGTGACTGGTAGGGATATTGCAGTGACTTGAGAGGGCTGTTTGTGCTCCCAGGGGTGGCAGCTGAAGATCTAGAGGGATATTTCAGCAGCTGGGGGATTCCTCTTAAGAAGGGTGGGGTCTAAACCCCAAGCTGGGCTCCCCAGCCTACAGCACTACACCCGGAAAGGAACCCAGAAAGAACCCAGAAAGGATCCAGCTGTGAAAAGCAGCAGGATTTTTGTCTGCCAGGGAGAGGCAGCTGGAGATCCAGAGACCAAACACAGACTAAAGGGCCAACACACAAAATTTCATTTGTAGCCACTTACCCTGGGCTCTGGTAGAGGGAGTGCAGAATGGACTGGAGATGCTGGATGAGTGTCTGGGGTTGGTGGCTCTGGGGAGAGAATTGAAGAGCTGCCAGGATCCTTGTGCTGAGTCATTCCCCAAACTACAAGAACCATCCTTCCCAGGCACAACAAACCTCTCCAAGTGGCATCAACCTGATGGGAAGCAAGATCCCTACCTGCAGGAATTGCTCTGCCCCACCCTGTGATGCTTAAGCCCTGCTGCTGATTAAACCTGATTAGTTCAACAACTGATCTATTTAACAACCAAAGTGGAAAATACAAAGAAGTAGCCAAATTGGGAAGATAAAGAAACAGACCCCAAATAAAAGAACAAGAGAATTCTCCAGAAGAACAATAAGAAATGGAGGCAAATGATTTATCAGATAGAGTAATAATTGTAAAGATACTCAAAATCATGAAAAAAAAATAGAAATGATAAAAAGAACCAGTCAGAAATAAAGACACAATATCTGAAGTAAAGAATAAACTGGAAGGAATAAACAGTAGGTTAGATGAAACAGGACTGCATCAGTGATTTGGAAGACAAGGTAGAAAAAAAAAACACCTAGGCAGAGCAGCAAAAATAAAAAGAATTTTTAAAAATGAGGATAGTTTAAGAAACATTCTGGACAACATGAAGCAGAACAACATCCATACCACAGGAATACCAGAAGGAGAAAACAGCAAGCAAGGGATTGAGAACTTATTTGAAGAAATAGTGACTGAAAACTTCCCTGATCTGGTGAAGGAAAAAGACACACAAGTCCAGGAAGCTTGGAGAGTCCCAAACAAGTTGGACCCAAAGAGGCCCACACCAAGACACATTGTAATTAAAATGACAAGGCTTAAAGACAAGAAGAGAATCCTAAAAGCTGCAAAATAAAAGCAGGTAGTTACCAATTAGACTGTCAACTAATTACTCAATAAAAACATTTCAGGCCAGAAGGGAGTGGTATGAAATAATCAAGGTGATAAAAAGCAAGAACCTACAACCAAAGCCACTTTACCCAGCAAGGCTATCATTAAAAATCAGAGGAGAAATAAGGAGCTTCTCAGACGAGAAAAAGCTAAAGGAGTCTGTTAACACCAAACCAGTACTGCAATAAATGTTAAAGGGCTTGTGAGCAGGAGGAGCAGGAGGAGGAGGAGGAAAAGAGGATGAAAAAAAAAAACCCCAGAGAAAAACAGTCTAATAAAACGGCACTACATACATATCTATCAATAATCACCTTAAATGTAAATGGCTTAAATGTGCCAACCAAAAGACCTAGGGTAGCTGAATGGATAAAAAACAAGACCCATATATACACTGCCTCCAATAGACCCCTCTCATATCAAAAGAGACACACAGACTAAAAGCAATGGAATGGAAAAAGATATTTTATGCAAATGGAAAAGGAAAAAAAGCTGGGATAGCCGTACTTGTATCTAACAAAATAGACTTTAAAACCAAGGCTATAGTAAGAGACAAGGAAGGACACCACATAATGATAAAGGGAACAATCCAACAAGAGGGTATAACTCTAGTAAACACTTATGTACCCAACACAAAAGCACCTAAATATGTAAAGCAAATCTTGATGGACATAAAGGGAATGATCAACAGAAAACAGCTGGGGATTTCAATACACCACTGACTTCAATGGATAGATCTTCCAGGCAGAAAATCAACAAGGAGACAGCAACCTACAGTGACACACTAGATCAAATGGATTTAATTGATATCTTCAGAGCACTATACCCCAAAGCACCAGAATATATATATTTCTCAAGTGCACATGGAACATTTTCTAGGATAAACCACATGTTAGGAAACAGAACAAGTCTCAGTAAATTTAAGAAGACTGAAGTCATATCAACAATCTTCTTGGACCACAATACTATGAAACTAGAAATTAATCACAAGAAGAATACTGAAAAACATACAAAGACAGGAAGCTAAATAACATGTTATTAAACTATGAACGGATCAACAATGAGACCAAGGAAGAAACCAAAAGATACCCTGAAACAAATGATGAGGACACAACAATCCCAGATCTGTGGGACACTGGGAAAGCAATCCTAAGAGGGAAATTCATAGCATTACAGACCTATCTCCAAAAAAAAAAAAAAAGCTCAAATAAACAATCTAACTTCACACTTAGAGGAATTTGAAAAAGAACAACAAACAAAGCCCAAAGTAAATAGAAGGAAGGAAATAATAAAGACCAGAGCAGAAATAAACAAAATAGGGTCTAAAAAAAAAAACAATACAAAGGATCAATGAATCCAAGAGCTTATTCTTTGAAAAGATAAACAAGATTGACAAACCTTTAACCAGACTCATCAAGAAAAAAAGAGAAAGGAGCCAAACAAATAAAGTCTTAAATGAAAGAGGAAAAGTAACAACCAAAACCAAGGAAATACAGAGGATTGTAAGAAAATATTATGAACAGCTACCTGCCAACACACTGGACAACCTGGGAAAAAATGGACAAATTCCTAGAAACATGCAATCTTCTAGAATTAAATCAGGAAGAATCAGAGAATCTGAGTAAACAGGTTACAACTAATGAAATTGAAGCAGTAATCAAAAAACTTCCAAGAAACAAAAGCCTGGGACCGGATGGCCCCCCAGGGGAATTTTACCAAACATTCTGAGAATAAATAACACCTCTGCTTCTCAAACTATTTCATAAAATCCAAGAGGACGGAAGACTCTCAAACTCATTTTGTGAGGTCAGCATTATCCTAATTTCAAAACCAGATAAAGACATAAAGGAAGAAAATTATAAGCCAATACCTTTGATGAACATGGATGCTAAAATCCTCAATAAAATATTAGCAAACCGAATACAGCAATGCATCAGAAAGATCATACACGCCCTGGCTGGTGTAGCTCAGTGGATTGAGTGCAGACTGCAAACCAAAGGGTTGCTGGTTTGATTCCCAGTCAGGGCACATGCCTGGGTTGCAGGCCAGGTCCCCAGTAGGGATGACATAAGAGGCAGCCACACACTGATGTTAAAAAAAAAAAAACATCATACATCATGATCAAGTGGGATTAATTCCAGGAGTTCAAGGTTGGTACAACATCTGCAAATCAATAAACATGAGTCACCACAGAAATAAAATGAAGGATAAAAACCACATAATCATATCAATAGATGCAGAAAAAGCATTTGAAAAAATCCAGCACCCATTTATGATGAAAACTCTCAGCAAAGTGGGAATAGAGGGAACATGCCTAAACATAATAAAGGCCATATATGACAAACCCACTGCCAGCATCACACTCAATGAGCAAAAACTACAAGCATTCCCCTAGAGATCAGGAAAAAGACAGGGATGTCTGCTTTCATCTCTCTTATTCAACATGGTACTGGAAGTCCTAGCCACAGCGATCAGACAAGAAGAAGAAACAAAAGGCATCCAAGTTGTAAAGGAAGTAGTAAATTTGTCTTTATTCATAGATAACATGATTCTGTACATAGAGAACCCCAAAGATTCCACCAAGAAACTGCTAGAACTGATAAATGAATTCAGCAAAGCAGCAGGTTACAAAATTAATATCCAGAAATCAGTTGCATTTTTATATGGCAATAACAAACTAACAGAAAGAGAAATCAAGAAAGCAATCCCATTCACAATTGCTTCAAAAAGAATAAAATACCTAGGAATAAACTAACCAAGGATGTAAAAGACCTGTACTCGGAAAATTATAAGACACTGAAGAAAGTAAGTGAAGAAACAAATAGGTGGAAGCACATACCGTGTTCGTGGATAAAAAGGATTAACATCATTAACATGTCCGTACTACCCAAAACAATCTCTAGAGTCAATGCAACTCCTATCAAGATTCCAATGACATATTTCACAGGACTAGAACAACTATTTCAAAAATTTATATGGAACCACAAAAGGCCCCACGTAGCAACAGCAACCTTGAGAAAGAAGAACAAAGTTGGAGGAATCATCTTACCTAATATCAAACTATATTACAAAGCCATAGTCATCAAAACAGCCTAGTACCAGCATAAAAACAGACACATAGGTCAATGGAACAGAATAGAGAGCCCAGAAACAAACCCACTGCTTTATAGTCAATTAATATTCAACAGAGAAACCAAGCACATACAATGGGCTAAAGATAGTTTATCCAATAAATGGTGTTGAGAAAATTGGGCAGATACCTGCAGAAAAATGAAACCAGATCACCTTACACTACACACAACAATAAATTCAAATAAATAATTAATTCAAAACGAATGGAAGACTTAAATGTTAGACCAAAAACCACAAAAATCCCAGAAAAAACATAGGTAGCAAAATCTCGGACATTTGCTTGTAGCAATTTTTTATCAGCTTTATCTCCCCAAGCAAGGGAAAAAAAAGAAAAAACAAATGGGACTACATCAAACTAAAAAGTTTTTGCACAGCAAAGGAAATCATCAACAAAATACAAAGACCACAGGAGGGGAGAACATAGTTGCCAATATATCTGATAAGGGGTTAATATCCAAAACTTACACAGTACTTAAAAAACTCAACACCAAAAAAACAACAACCTAATTAAAAATGGACAAAGGACCTGAATAGACACTTCTCCAAAGGGGACATACAGATGGCCAATAGACATATGAAAAGATGCTCAATGTAAGTAATCAAAAGAGAAATGCAAATTAAAACCATAATGCGATATCATCTCACACCTGTCAGCATGGCTATCATCAATAAATCAATACACAAGTGCTGGCAAGGATGTGGAGAGAGGGGACCCTAGTGCACAATTGGTGGGAATGCAGGCTGGTACAGCCACTGTGAAAAGCAGTATGGAGATAACCTCAAAAATTAAAAATGGAACTGCCTTTTGAACTAGTGATCCCATTTCTGGGAATACATCTGAAGGAACCCAAAACACTAATTTGAAAGAACATAGGCACCCCTATGTTCATTGCAGTGTTATTTACAATCACCAAGACATGAAAGCAGCCCAGGTGTCCACCAACAGATGAGTGGATAAAACAACCGTGGGACATTTACACAATGGAATACTACATGGCCATAAAAAAAAGAACATTTTACCCTTTGCAACAGTATGGACGGACATGGAGAACATTATGCTGAGTGAAATAAGCCAGTCAGAGAAACACAAATACCACATGTTTTCACTCATATTTGGAATCTAATGAACAAACTAAACTAATAAGGAAAATGGGACAGACTCATCAATGGAGAGCAGGATAACAGCTAGTGTGGGGGGGGGGGCGGTTAGGGAGTGGAGAGATTGAGCAAAAAGGGAAAAAGGGCTCATGGACAACAGGATGGAGATTGCTGGGGAGAGGAGGTATAAGGGGACTAAAAGGTAATATAAAAACAATGCAATCAAGATTAAATTAAAAATAAATAAATAAATAGTATAAAAAGTATGGTATAGTAAATACATAAGCCAGTAACATACTCATTGTCATTGTCAAGTATTACATAGCATACATAATTATGTGTGCTATAATTTTTAATCAATTTTAGAGAAAAGAGGAGAGAGAGAAACAGAGAGAGACAAATTTTGATTTGTTGCTCCACTTTCCAATGCATTCATTGGTTGTGATTCTTATATGTGCCCTGACCAAGGATCGAACCCACAACCTAGGCCTATCAGGACGACACCCTAACCAACTGACCTACCCTGCCAGGGCATGCTATACTTTCATATGACCGGCAGCACAGTAGGTCTGCTGACACCAGTGTCACCACAGAGACAGGAGTAATGTGTTGTGCTACAACCTTACAAAAGCCACGGTGTCCCTAAGTGACAGGAATGTTTCAGCTCTATTATAATCTTATGGGACCCCCGTCGTACATGTGGTCCATGGCTGACAGAAGAAACATTGTTTTACAGCGCACCACTGTGTATTTCTCTGCACCTCAAAAAGCTTGAAAGCTTACGCGTCAGAGGTCTCAAACAGTGGCTTTCATCCACAGCTCAGGGAACGAGATGGGAAAGGAGTGGTCCTTGTGGGGGGTCCTTGCCAGGCCCTTGCCAAGCGCCTTACGTGCTCGTCTCTGCCTTTTCTATCATTCCCTGTGGGTCGTTTACAGGAGCTGCGGTTTGCAATGCGGACACCTGGTCTCAGATGGGTTAATAACCTGCTCCTGGTCACGCCGCTGGTGGCAGAGTCGGAGTTGTACCCAACTGGGCCCAAACTCTGGTATCCTTCCCCTTGTCAGCTGTGTCTTGTAGCTTACGCTGTCCTCGGCTCTCTGCGCCCCTAGACGTGACTCATTCACAGCTGGCCCTCCACCCCGCACAGTCGGACCACAGCACAGTGCCTGAACGAATGAGATTGTCCATTTTAGAGTCATAAGACAGAAACACCCCAGTGCCCAAACTGAGACTCGACCTTACTTGATAAAGGGTCCTTTATACACCCTTAAGGAAGCATTTGAAGGTGTTTGGGATAATTACCTTTAATAGGGTAGGAAACTGGGAGATGGACTCTAACCCCTCCTACCCCCCCCGACCCCCCCACCCCTTTCATTCCTGTCGGGAAGGATGAGCCCGAGCCGTGCTGGGAGCCTGTACTCGGGTCTCTTCGTGTGGCTGTGGCTCGCCTCAACGTTACCAGCAGAAACCACTTACAGAATAACTGCACTGCTAATCTTTACTCCCTCCCCGCAATTAATGACACCCCAGGCGAGTGTCTCAGCTGAAAGGCACATTATTAATATTCAAAGGAAAAAACTCTCGTAACCGTTTTAACATATACAACTAACAATGAACTAAATTTGCTTTGTGGAAGACAGAGAGTGAGCATCCCAAATTAGTTTATGTGAAAGCTGAAATTCTTTCCCGAAAGGTCTCAGTACCATCCTCAAAGAATATCCTGATCATCAGCAATGCCGTCAAGATTCCCGCCAACATTAGCCCCTTTGTTGTCTGCAATGTCGAATCAAGCACATCTGGCAAATGTCCTAGAGCTCACAAATCTCTCAAACGGCGTATGATTCCCAACGGTTAAAGAGATAACGCCACCGCTTAATCGCGCTGCTCTTCAAAATAGCACCAACTTTCCCTCAATCAGAAACAATGGCTTTGGCTTCTTAAAAATATCACACACCAGTGATTATTTGCAGAGAGGGCCCCTTCGCGTTTGAACCTGTGGGTGCCAGACTGAATTTAAAATCAAGACCGCGTGCCTCATCTGAATGTGTGCTGAGTTAAATGGGCGTGGGAAGAAAGCGTGTGATTGGGGTCCAGAGAGTGACCTGGCCTGTGTGATTGACTGTCTTTGCGAGGTGACTGTGGCTTCACCAGGTGACAGATGAAGAATGAGGATGAAGATGACGATGTGGTGACGGTCGACAGTGACTGAGCATTTACCCTGCACCGGGCACTCCGAGCAGGGAGCGGGGAGCACTGGCGTGGTTCCTGTCGGACAAATGAGGAAACTGAGGCCCATCTGCTTCCAGAGCTGTTCCTCTTTCCACTTTGCCAGGCCAGCTCCAAAGCCATTTGTCCCCAGAGGTGGGGCACGGCCCTCCTAGGCAGTGGTGTCTTTCTGCTCCCGCCCAACAGTGCAAAAGCTACAGAGAGGACACTTGGTCTTCTGAAGTTTCTCTGGGATGATTTAAACAGCTGAGAACTGGATGCCCTGGCTGGTGTGGCTCAGTGGATTGAGCGCTGGCCTGTGAACCAAAGGGTCGCTGGTTCAGTTCCCAATCAGGGCACATGCCTGGGCTGCAGGCCAGATCCCCAGGTTGGGGGCATGTGAGAGGCAACTGGTTGATGTGTCTCTTACACATTGATGTTTCTCTCCATCTCTTTCTCCCTCCATTCCCATCTCTTTAAGAATATTTTTTTAAAAGAAAAGGAAAGAAAAAACAAAACTGGAAACCTCCCAAATGCCCAAGAGGAGGGGACCGAAGAAGTGATAGACAGTGTGTCCTCGCAGTAAGATACAGTGCAGCCGCTAACAGGGAGGTGAAGAAACAGACCCGCTGTCATACCAAGGCGTCCGCACTTTGTGTCGGGGAAAAGCAGGACAATAGTAACAACCAGCATTTGTCGAGCGCTTACTAGGTTCCGGGCACTGGCTTGAGCTCTTCACATATTTTATTTTGTTTTGTTTTGTTTTGTTTCATCTAGTCCTCCCAGCAACCCTGTGAAATAGTGGTCTTTATTGCGGCGTTTTCACTTTCCAAACGAGGGAACGGAGGGGAGGGGAGATGCTTTGCCCACAGGCACACAGGTGGTAAGTGGCAGAGCCCGACTCTGAGCCCAGGTCGAGCTGACTCAAAGCTAAAGGAGACATCCAGCTGGTTCTGGAGTTTACCAGTGAAGGAAAGACCAAAGCGAGGGCCTCCCTTGCAGCCCAGAGACAGCAGGACTGCAGTGGGGCTCTTTTTCTCTCAAGAGTCCTCTGCCTACTACCTTATTGCTCAAAAACTGGCCAAAGAGCCAGAAAGGGTCTTTCCGTGCCACCGACAAACCAAGAGTCCTCTAATCTTGAAGCCGCTGCCCTCACCTGTTGGGTGAGAAACCAGAGACCCAGAGACAACAGAACACCCGCCTGACCCCACGCAGCCTGCCTGTGGGACAGCGGGGGGCTGGAGCCCGCTTCCCCACTGCCAGCCGGGCCTCCTGCCGCAAACCCCGTCTGTCTGTCCTTCTGCAAACCCAGGCTGTCCATCCACAAGGCTTCCTTTGCAGGTTCCGAAAAATGGCTGAGCCAGTCTCTGGTACAGCCCACCCCCCTGCCCCACCATCATCTCTCAGCAAGACAAAAGGCAATTTACCCAAATGTTATAATCACCTGGAGGCTGGCAGGCAGGAGCATCCCTGCCTTATCTGTGGTATTGTTAGCAGAGCCATAATGAAGGCTTTGTGAGGGATAATACCACACTTGTAACTGCCAGATGAAATGCCCGCACGGATCGCACACCGCGCCAGCAGACTTGGGGATCCACTCCAAGCGGAAGGAGCACAAAGGGAGACGATGAGCACTGAATGCCTCCACCGTGCCAGGCATGGACGTAATCCCTTTCCCCGTCCTCGGAGGAGTACGTCGATATCCCCGTTTGGCAGATGGGGAAAGCAAGGCGCAGAAAGTGAGTTATCTCCTGACGGATGCAGCTAGGAGAAGCAGGAGCTGGCATTTGAACCCAGGTCCCTCTGACACCAGAGACCATGCTCTGAACCAACGAGACATGCCGCGGCCTTTCCTGAGTTGTGAACCTCTCTGAGAATCTGGGCAAAGCTATGGGCCTTCTGCCCTCGGAGAGAAGTTTGCTCACAGGAGGTGGAGTCAGCCCCGCCAGTGTCTCTGCTCTAGGAATAACCACCCGCCCCAGCCTGCTGCCTCTCCCTGCCTGACCTGTGGGAATTGCCCATTGCCCTCCTGGAAATTCCCCTTCCAGACCGTGCCCATCGGATTCTGGTAACAATGCATCCCCTCCCCCAATGGCAGCCTCTTGGAGGCATCCAAAGGACACAGCTTCCCCTTCCGCGGCTGCGGTGTGTTTTGTCTCCTGTAACAGAAGTGAATGCAAGGCCAGGGCACGGGGGGCAGAAGTCTCACCTCTCTTCCTCAGCCCGTGCTCTGGGACTTAAGACAGTTGGCTGAGAGCCCTGCTTGACCTTGAGGCAGGAGAGGCAGGCATGATCAGGGGCTGGTTTTAGAGACGGCCAGATCTGCCACCAGATCCCCGTTCTGTCATTTGGCAGCTGCGTGACCTTGAGCGACTCTCTTGACTTTTCTGAGCTTCAGTTTCCTCATTGGAAAAATGGGGGTAGAACCAGGACCTTCCTCCCAGGGTTGCGGTGAGCATCCCTGAGATGATGCTCTCACAGGGGCACAGCGAGAGCCACACCCGGTCCCGGAGGAGCTTGATGCATATCAGCGATCACAGCTGCATTTATTTATTACCACAGCGCGGGGGTGCTGGCTGAGAAGCAGGGGCTGCCTTGACTCCATGCCCCAGAGGGAGGAGCGGGCGTCACCTTGGCACACGGCCCTCTGACCTCCTCCGGATTCTGATGCCGATTCTAAGACTGCACTGGAGACCTGAAGGTCCTGATCTCTCTGTCCCGCCCTGTCAGCATTGTTCTGGGTGTGCTGATTGTCATCCTCCTCATTTCTTCTCTACCTAAGATGGCCCCCGACACAGACCTTTACTGAGTGCACCCCCCTCGCCCCCAGTGTCTCACTGCCCCAGCAGCCCTCAGCCTCGGCCAGCTAGAGAACAGAGGTCCCAACTGCCAGCCCTGTCCCCTTCAGTCCATCATCCACACTCAGCTGGAAAGCTGGGACAGGAGGCAGCTGAGGTCAGAGCGGAGGCAACAGGGGGCAGGCCAACCAAGTCACCTTGGCCCCCGCGCGTTGCTCCCCGGAGCTGCCCATGCACAGTGGCTAGGCACCCGGAACGTGTTTAGGGCATGCAGAGTCAATTAAGAGTGCTCGGACATAAAAGCAGGGGTTGCGGGAGCAAGGAGGAGAGCAGTGGTGGTGTGGTGTCGGTGATTTGCCATGCTCCCCCCACTCAGCACACACTCACTCTGCAGTGAGTGTGGGAAGTCGTGAACCAGTGGGTCTCCGGCCCTCTGCACCTCCTGTCGTGTGAGCACCTTGCCACACACAAGATGATTCTAGTATTTAAGGAAATGTAGCTTTTACCAGTGTGGTCTGCATCTGAACCTCGATAGCAGAAATAACTGCTCCAACAATGTCAGAATACTGACCGTATGGACTTAATGAGATGACCTTCTCCAGCACTGGGACTTCCTAAGAGGTTCCCAAGGGTCGTTACGACAACGGGCACATTCCCCTTTACCCACCAACTGGAGCACCTGAAACTCCGAGACGACACCAGGTGTGCCTTTGACCGGGTGTCTGTGAGGACTGCATGAGACCAGGTGTGCCACGTGCAGGGCATGGCACCTGGGGCACGGAAGTGCTTCCCTAGCACCAGGCGCCCATGGTCCTGGCCCAGATGCCCCCTCCCCAGCCGCAGCCCTGACGCAGCCTGAGGTCTGACCTTGGAGGCCTCACCCCGATCGTTCCAACGTATTAAAACAAAACATATCCACACTCCCACATTAAATATAATTTTTTTGCTGTTAACACTTTGAAAGGATTTTTAAAATTTTGCTTGGCAAACTGTTTGACTACCAGTCTTTAACAATGGCTGTGATTTCTGAAAAGCCATGTGCACACTGGAGAAATCTCGCAAAAGGACGAAACCAAGCCTACAAACTGGCTTCAAGTGTAACGAAATTGTTTTGATTTCTAAATTTAATAATAAAGCCTGAATGCATTAATTACAACATTTTTTAATTCGGCTTTACAGATTCTCTTTTTCTTTTAGAGTCAATCATTTTTCCAAGCCTCTTACATTTGCACGGGTTTTGAAAAGCTTGTGGGTGCTGGGCCCTGCACCTCCAGTTCCCAGAGGTTGAAGCAGCTTGGGCTAATCCATGCCCCGCTGCCTCCCACCCACCTAAGAGATGCTTCTTCCCAGGGAAAAGCAAGGGCAGTCCCAAAGTCCCTCCTCCTTCCCTATGGCAGTCTGTGCCTGGCCAATCACCCCTCAGTCAATATTGGTGATGCCATGGCCTTGGCCTCTGGCCGCCACCATCACTGCCAGCAAAGTTCAAAGCTGCTTTCTTGTCAGAAGTCGTGATGAGGATGCCAGGGTGTGGCCACCCTCACTTCAGGCCCTGGCTCTGCTCAGGGCCTTGACCTTGCCCCACCAGCTCATCCAGCCCTGCATTTGCACAGAGGGTGTGGCCAGGCTTTAGGGATGGGCACCTGTCCACAGGCTGGCCCGGGTGCTGAGTTTGCCCTGCACCTCCCATCTCAGCCTGGAGCGACAGGCCACACAGAGGCCTTGACCTCAGGACAAGAGCGCAGCCCTCACGCCAGATCCCCCTCTCCCAGAGCCCGTCCTGCCTGGCTTTTTGGGTGAGCACTGAGCCAGCCCTGCAGGTTGGATGTGCCCGCTCCCTCGGCCTCCGATCACACACACATGCTCAGCCTTCAGGCACTCACACATGGCCCCTTGCCCGGCACACACCACGGTCACGTGCACGCTGACCATTCCCATGGGCGCACTTCTCCTCTTCACCTCAGACACAGCCACTTGCACACTCACAGCACACACCTAGTCATGCTTACAAACACTCACCCTCAGGTTCTCACACATGTTCACCCATTTGGAAACATGCCCATTTGTGCCTGTGCGCCCACAGCCTCACTGAGTGGTGTGGCTCTCGCACCAGCATGCTGAGCCCTGCCTCCTGCCGGGTGGAATGAGGTGGGGGCATCGTCGCACCCCTCTAGGCCTCAGCTTCATCCTCTTAAATGAGGACAAGCCCATCTGTCTCACTGAGGAGAGGACGGACATGACCCTGTGCCCACAGAGCTGGGCACCTCCTAGTGAGACACCTCGTTTCATCTCGGCCTCCTCCCTTTCCCAGGCCCCACCCCCCAGCTGCCAGGGTGGGAGTGTGCAGCCCTGGTGACCGCAGGAGTGCTTGGCTCCAAGGTGTGCCAAGAGGGAGCAGAATTGGTCTGTGGGTCCCAGGAACTCAAATCCACCCGTTTGCCCTCTCTGGGCTTGCCTGCCGCGGCCTGCCCACCTCGCTTTGAACCAAAACCACTCGCTGAGCTGTGGCTCCTCATCCTTGTGGTGATGATGATCTTTGTGGGAAGGCCTCCCCCCCCCCCACCGGCTCCTCCTCTACCCGCAGGCAACCAGAAGTCTCAGGGTGCTCTGAGTGAGTTCCTCAAGATCTCGATCTTGAAGGCATCCAGTTTGGGAATTAAAGACCCTTCCAAATGATGATCCTAGCTCCCACATCCTGGGCGCCCCCTCCGGCCATTCATCCGGGCCAGTCCTCAGGCTGCTCTATGAGGGGTCTGGTTACAGCCACTGTATGGACTGGAAGCCCAGCTCAGAGAACGAGAGAGACAGTCCAAGACCACCCAGAAAGCTGGCACCAAGGCTCCGAAGGGCCCAGAACTCCCCAGTCCACGCTGTGCTGTCCCACAGGCTGCGACGTCACACCTTGAAGAGACAATTTCAGTCTCTTCTCAGTTTGGGCATTTCCTGTGCACCAAGCACTGTGCTGAGCCCTTTTTGGAATGACCTCACTTGCTCCTCACAAGAAACATCCAGACAGGCACCTCTGTAGAAGAGGAGGAGACCCAGAGAGGTGCTCTGAGCTAGTGGAGGCCGGCTGAGCCCCAAAGCCCGAGTGCACGCTCAGCCATCGTGCCGCACGGCCTCCCCACCAGCCATCTGGGAGTGAACATCGCCTGGCATCTCTTGTGCCACTTTCAGCATCTCTCCTTCCCCACCAGCACGCTGACCTGCAGACTGCCCCGGTGACACCCCTGGTGACCTGGGCCCCACTCAGGGGCCTGTGCAGGCCTGCCCTCCCACCCTCACTGTGAGGCAGGCCCCGAGCCAGCCAGGGCTTTGAGCTTTCTGCGTGTGGTTGGCGCCCAGGTATGAGCTCAGACAACCCATCCTCTCCACGCGGTGGGGCTGCTCAAGGCCTCAAGACAAAAAAGGGAATGGCAGCTGGTGGCCTTGGCCCTGCACTTGGCATGCGCCTTGCCCTCAGGAGCTCCGTTTGCTGAAGGAGGGGAAGAAATTCTTCCCCCTTTGTTCAAATTCTGCAGGGTAAACCCATTACTTTTATGTCCCCAAATTTACATTACTTTATTCATTCATGCATCAGGTAGTTATTAAATACTTTTTAAGTGCCGAATCTGTACTGGGGCCTAAGGACTTGAACTGAGTCAGACATGCCTGTCCCAGGCTGTGATCGACACTGTGACCTCGGCCAGGTCAGGGAAGGTGGTGTTCAAGCAGGGCCCACGGGGGCACAGAACAGCCAGCAGGGCACACGCTGCAGCCACACATGTTCACGAGGGGCCCTGAAGTGTGGACTGTGACAGGACTAAAAGGAAGTCACGCTCATCAGACATTCGAACTCACGCCCCCTTTCCTGACCGCATGGCCTCGGGAGCACGGTGGATTCATACTTCTTTGAAAGAAATACTGGAATAACACACTTACATTACATTTGGCTGCTTGTGTTAAAAGCATTAATTTGTCTACTCTCCGTGTTTAAAATACACCACAATTGTTATACCCTCGTTCAGGCCTTTCTGCACTTCTATAGATAGTAAGGCCCCTTAGAAATGGGAGGGGTCCTGGGCTTCCTTCTCTAGCTCTGAGAGGCCCTGCATCCGGACCAGGTCCTGAAGGGGAGGCTGTCCCCACCAAGGAGCAGCGTGGACAAAGGCACAGAGGCACTGGTGGGCACGTGCTCACAGGCAACTGCATTTCAGTGTGGGGTGCATGGGGCGGGGGCAGCCAGAAAGCAGGAGGACCTGGGGGGCCTGGAAGTCCAAGGGAAGGAATGGGGAGCCTTTTCAGGGACAGCTTCCCATAGGGGAGTCCATGGTCAGATCTGGGGTCTCTGCTGCAGCAGCCCCCGTCTTCTCTGTAAGGAGCCATCTCCTTACATTCTCCTAATGACTGCTGAGATTCCCTGCAGGGGGCATAGGAGCGGGCATGCAGGTAGCAGCAAGGTCACTTCCAAAGCTTCAGAAGGAGAATAAAGAAATCTTTCAAACTGTACTTGAACAATGATTAAAATAAAATTAAAAAAAAAAGGAAAGAAAGAAATCTTTCTGCACCAAAGGCAGACAGACTTAAACTTGAAGTATGCCTGCCTCATTCAAGCCTCAGGACAACACCCTGCTGGGCCTTAGTGCCCCTCCCTGTCCCCCAGCACTGGGCTCAGGGCCCACCACGGGATTGGGCTTTTGATTCATTTGTTTATTCGTTCGTTCATTCATTCATTCATTCAACAGGTGTGGATCAAGCACCTCCTATGTGTCAGACACGTGCCCAAACCCTGGTGAAACCACGGTGAACAAGCGGATGAGGCTCCTGGTTTCACTGGAGCCTGTGGTTTGAGTGGGGGAGACAGACAACACAGAAACAAGAGAACTGCAGAGAGAGGCGTATGTTGTTACAAAGAAGATAAAATGAGGAGCGGATGGAGTGACGGGAGTGAGGGCAGTTAGATCAGGGGTCACCGAGGAAGTGACATTCGAGCAGAGACCTGCGTGCCCAGTGGAAGCTGGTCGATGGCCATGAAGGCAAGTCAGAATGCACCAGACTCACCGAGACTCCGTCTGGCAAAGCACTGATTGGTCACCTACCGTTTGCTGGGCCCAGTAGTCAGCAAGCAGACATGGTCCTTGCGTTGAGAGCCTCCAGCCTATTGGGAGAGAAAAACATATAAGGAAATATGCAAATAAGTAGGGACTCATAAATTGTGATGTGTGGGCGCCAGGAGAGAGGAGAGGGCGTGCGAGACTTATTTCAGACGGTCGGGTGCGACAAAAGGCTCCCACTTCTCTTAGAGAACATGGTAGCAGTCTCACCTTTTCAGGAGCACACTAGATTTTCATGCTTTTTTTTAAAAAACAAATGTTTTCTTTTACAACAATTTCGGATTTACAGAATCACTGCCAAGACAGTACAGAGAGTCCCCAGATCCCCCACATCCGGTTCCCCTCTCACCAACGTCCCCCCACGGCGTGGTGCACCGGCATCGCTTAGGCACTGGTATTATCACTGTTAACTGAAGCCCAGGTGTCGGACTCCCTCCCTCTTTCCCCGACGTCCTTTTTCTGTTTGAGGTCCCACTCAGGACACCACATTCCTTCTAGTTTCCTGTCCTCTGAGTCCCTTTTTGGCCGTGACAGCCTCTCAGACTTTCCTTGGTTTTGATGACAGCTGTGTGAGGAGGACTGGTCCAGTACTCTGTAAAATTCCCCTAGACTGGGATTTGTCTGATGTGTTTCTCATGACTAGACTTGGGTTAAGGGTTCTTGGGAGGAAGACCCCAGAGATGACGTGCCCTTGTCATCACATCCTAGCAGGGCTACACGCTACCCACATGACTGATCAGGTTGGTGTTGACCTTGACCCCCTGGACCAGGTGTGCTTGTGAAGTTTCTCAACTGGAAAGTGACTTTTTTTTAACTCCCTTTCTGTATGGTCCTCTTCGGGAGGAAGTGGGGAGTTACGTTTCGTCTTTTGAAAGGCAGCGTGTTCACATATGTTACTTGGAATTCTACTCAGGAGATGTGCCTACTCTCCAGTCCTTATTCATTTTTTACCAACATTTTTATGCTGGGTCTTTTTAGGGTTTAGAAGTTCAAGAACCCTATTGGTATTTCTAGGAACCTACAAATATTTTACTTCAATTACTAAAATGCATGAAATTACCAAAGCCTTAAATTGGAGGGTAGGAAAAAAGCCAATAATTATTTTTATTTTTTTTCTGTTGGCGATACACTTCAATGAGAGACTTGGGAAATACCAAAACAAAAGCACCTCTCTGGTCCCCCTGCCCGGGGCTGACCATTATTCACATTCGGTTTATTATTTTTAATACTTCTGTGGACAATTCTTACACAGATTACGGTATCTATGTAATTTTGCTTCTTGCCTCTTCCAACCTTTTTTTTTTTTGCTTATCATCATATCAAAAACATTTCTCCTGTGTTGCGATACAGACTTCATAACCACACTTCTTCAATAGCTGCTAAACGTTTCCTCACGTGCTCACGGGGTCCCCACCCCCCAGCTCAGCTCCAAGCCTAGCATGTGGTCGGTGTTCAGAAATAATTTTTAAATGAATGAATATATGACAAAATAATCATTCTCCTGTTTTTAGGCATGTAGGTTATTTCAGCGTTCTTGGTTCTGAAGAGCACCGGCACAGATACAGTATTCCCCCAGGACAGTCCCAGAGTGGAGTTACCCAGCCAACAGGGGCCAAAACTTTTCAAGATAAATGCACCAGACCAGAAATCTCCCTCCCTCCCCCCGCCTGAACCACTGGCAATTGTGCTGAGGGTAATAATTTACAATTGATTAAAGAGTTTGTGGGGTGTTTTTTCCCATCGTTTCTCTCCCTCCTCTCCCCCTCCCCTCCTGCCCAAAAGGGGAGAAATTATCGGAGAAGGTGAAGACGTTCTCAGACAATCATATTAACATATTCCAACAATCGCAATTTGCAAAACAGTAATCACAACTCCCGGGATCTGGGAGGCATTAATCAAAGCGGCAGGTTTAATTCCATTTTAAATATTGATGAAACGTGCCTGGGACGCCTCACCCCGGCGTGGCAGGGCCGGGAGCCTCCGCGCAGGCCAGGGGCGGGGAGGGCGGGCTGGCGAGCAGCTGCCGGGAGGGTAGGCATCTGCGATTCAAATTGGTGGCTGTGCAGCCAGGTAGAGAGTGAAAGGGGTAGTGAAGAGGGCTGTTAAGTCCATTGCTGTCAATTTGTAACGATCAGGGAGGGGCCGAGGACTGGTTCAGCACAATAAACCCAGTTTGTCTGGTTTCAGGGGTTACCACTGAAGAGGTTGCAGCTGCACTGATTCGAATAGCCCGGAGACTTCAGAACTGTAATTACCAACCAGGCTGCTCGCGGTGTGGTGGCAGAGTGGGCTTCACCAGCGCTTAACTCCTTGTGTGCCGCCGCTCTTCCCCCTCCCCCACACCGACCTCCCCCGGCCCCGCCCCGCCCCGGGATGGTAGCCACACTCAGATTCCCAGGCAGTCTCCCCAGGGGAACTTGAGACCCACTAGCTGCCAGGCAGCCGGACTTTTTCCTCAGGTCCCGCATGAAGAAGTAGTGGGGGCGGGGGCAGCCTCGCCCTCCGAGGCCTGACTTCTGCCCCGGTAAGGGGAGTCAGGCTTTGGAGTCTGATGAGCCTTGGTTTGAATTCCAGTGGTGCGGGCAAGGGACAAGGCTCATCCCCTCTATAAAAAGGGGGTGAGCTCCCCTACCCTATTGGTCTATCACAGATCCAGTGAGATCTGGTGTTTGTAAAGCACGGAGCACACAGTAGGCCGTCAGGATGCCTCCATCTCCCTGATCTTGGGCCTGGCGCTTTCACAGAAGAGGAAGGTGGGCAGGAGGATCTGATTCAGGGGGCAGGATTTCTGCTGGCCCCCCTCTACGTTACAGCTCCCAGGGAGTCCCCTTGTGCTCCAGCTACCGCCATTTGTCACCCAAAGAGCATGGGCAGTGCCATGCTCCCATCTCTTAGGGGGGAGGTGAGAGCTCCTCCAGTGCAGGAGGCAGGGGTTTGGGCTAGATCTCTCTGTCCCCAGGGCAAGGCACAGAGGGAGACACAGCCTGCAGACAGCATGGTGCTCCCCCGCCAAAAAAAAAACACAAGCTTAGTTGGGTACCTGGAGGATGAAGCGTGTGTACGGTTCGATGACCTTCCTCATGGAATAGAGCCGCAGAGAGATTCCCTCGCGTACCCACGAAGGGGCGTGCCCGAGAACATCTGTCCCAGCATTCTTCCTGGTAACGGACGTTGAAGCCAACTTGCATGTGCTTCGTGAGGAAGATGGAAAGCAGAATGTGATGGGCTACCAGGCAGCAGCAGCAGAAAAACAAAAGCTATGCAATGGAAGAAATGGGAAAGATCACCGCGAGAAAGATGTGCCGTCAGAGACCCAGGCTAAGATCACCCGCCCCCTCGCATTCCCGATTGCTGTGCACAAATGCAAACGTCGGACGGTGGCGAAGGCCGGTAGGGAAATAACTGACTCATCTGAAACGCGGGGTTAGAGGAGAGCGCTGTGGATGTCCCAGGCCACCAGGGAGCGGAACGGTGGGTCCCAGAGCAAATGAAGCCTGAAGCATCGCTGGAGGCAAACGTGACAAAGCTGAAGCTGGCGTATGTCGCAAGTCATGAGAAGGCAGGGCTCATGGGAAAAGATGACACTGCTGAGAAAAACAGGAGGCAGCAGGGAAGGAGGAAGCCAAATCCGAGATGGACAGACTCGGCAGAAGACGCCTTAGGCCTGAGTCTGCGGGAGCCGAGCAGGGCCGCTGAGGACAGGACACCGCGGGCGTCACTCACTGACAGGGTCGCCAGGAGTCAGAGCCGACTCAATGGCACAAACACACACAAGATGTACATGTAGCTACAAGAATAGACCTCGGACGTGTAGCGTTGAGTGAAAAAAGTAAGACAATGACATTCACAGCACAATGCTGTTTGTGTAAATTAAAACCACATTTGCACACAAAACAATAGTACTTATTTTTAAAAAGATTTTATTTATTTATTTTTAGAGAGGGAAGGGAGGGAGAAAGAGAGGGAGAGAGAAACATCAACGTGCGGTTGCTGGGGGCCGTGGCCTGCAACCCAGGCATGTACCCTGACTGGGAATCGAACCTGCGACACTTTGGTTCACAGCCCACGCTCAATCCACTGAGCTGTGTCAGCCAGGGCAATAGTACATATTTTACAGAGCTGCATGGATTTTTAGGGGGATATATTCCACCATGAGAGTCTCTTTCGTGGTTGGAGGAGCAGGTGGGGGTGAATCTGAGGGATAAAGGGGGAAGAAAAATAGCAACGAAACCCATCTGCAGAGGGACCTGGCACAGAGAGGTGACGGCGGTGTGCTGTGTTTCCAAGACTGTGTTTCACTCAGTTCTCTCTCGGGTTTCAAAAACGGCCCAGGCCCTGCAGTCCAGCAACCCTAGACTGAAAGCCCAGGCAGGAAACTGAGGGCTGAAGGTTCTGGCTCCTCGCACTGCTGGCAGGGTCCAGACTATATCCTGGGGTCAGACTGGGATGCCGAGCGAGCGGACCTCTGAGTACCCGTCGGGCTGCCCAGCTCAGAGTGGCCAGACCACGGCACGCCCACCTCCATCGGCAGCACCCACCAGCTATGACCCCTTTTGTGTTAATTCCCCCAAGACCAGGCACTCACGGGCAACTGAAGGATCGAGTTGTAGTGAAAAGTCCCTTCCTTCCCAACACAGAGCTGAAGAGACTGGCCAGCACGGCCACTCCCACCCCCGGGCTGGAACGCAGCCACGTCCTCGGTGCCCCACTGCGGGTCTCCCGGGGCAGAGAAGGCCCAGGGAGCTGCAGGCATGACCGGCTCTTCCTCTTCCCTTGCAGATGACGACGAGCACGAGTGGATCACCCGGACATGTCGGAAGAGCACAGAGGAGACCGTGGGTCAGGAACCCAAGCAGTGAGCTCCGCAGCCACCTCCACCGGAGGTTTCCCTCTGCCCCATGGCACTGGCTGGCCTTGGGGGCAGGCTGTCGTCCAGAACCTGACCTCTGAGTCAGGAGTAAAGGCTTTCTGTGGTCAGTAGCCCCAGGCGTACTTTCCTTTTTCCTTAGACTGTTTCTTGGAGCGGGATCCTCATTGCACCTGCCTCAGAATCACCTGGGCAAATCTGTGAACTAGATATCCCTGCCAATCCGAACCTCTAGGAATGGGGTCTGGCAATGCACACTCCCATGTGTTCCTTAGGTACCCAGAACACCACCTCACGATAACAGGTACCTGCAGCTGAATGGGCGACGAGCGGGAGCAGGCGGGGTGCATGCATCATCTCTGCCCCTTGCGACAGCCTTGCAGGAGAGGGGATCTGAGGTTCAGAGAGATTGAGGGACTCGCCCCCGGTCACAAAGCATTTGAACCCAAGTCCTCCTGGGAACAGAGCCCAGATTTTTGTTACTACACTGAGTTGCCGGCCTGACCAGGCTTGGTCTCACGGGACAGTAGAACGAGATGACTGTGCCCACATTCGCAGCCGGTACGTCCAGGTAGGCCCCGGAATGATCACCCAAGGGCTGCCTCTCCCTCTCGGCGGCTGCCCCATTCGAGCCCCCCCGTACCCTGAGCCCAGAATCACCGTGGTGCCAGAACAAACATAGCTTTGGCATCATATACACCTAGATTTAAATCCCAGCTCAGCCGTAGGTATCGTGTAACTTGGGGCAAGTCACTTCATTTCTCTGAGCCTGTTTCACCACCTGCAAAAGGGGTATCACGAGGCTCAAACCAATAGGCTAGCTGTGTGGACTGAACGAGACAATACAAGGAGCTGGCACGTAGCAGGTGTTCAATATGTTTCTGCTTTAAAGAATAATTTGTTGGCTGTGCATAGAGGAAGCATCCCTCAAAATCAGCCCCCGAGATCATGTGCCAGCTGAAAGCCAGAAGAGGACGCTGTGACATGTTCGAGGGCCACAAGCATCCTGGGTCTTTGTATAACTGTCCCCTCCTTAGAGGCTACTGGATCTTGCAGCCACCCCCCCCCCACCCCCCAGCCCCCGACTGTGCCGTGTCCCCTGGATCACCAAAAGCTGCTCAGGCGAGTGAGTCAGGCCTGGGAGGGCCCTGCCAAAGTCTGAGGAGCTGGGAAACGGGCCTCAAACCGGGCAGCCAGAGGTGGCATGCTGGGGCAGAACGGGAGTCAGAGGGAGGCCTGGGCCCCCTTGGCTGCACCATGGAGGAGTCCTGGGGGTCTCCTCTGCCCTCTGAGGCAACAGTCACCTCAGTGGAATGACAGGGGTGAGTCCCATTGGGGGTTTCCAAGCTGGGTTTTGAAAGCAGGAGGTACATTCATTCATGCAAACACACACACACACACACACACACACACACAACTAAAACTAAACTATTTTCAAAGACACGCATAGATCTAAATTGACTCTTGATAAATGGATTGGAAAGTGGGTGGGGAAGGGGCAGAGATGGCGTTAGGGATGGGGGTGCAACAACTAATAAGGAAAGGGGCCCTGCAGGGTGAGGACCATGGAGGGTGCTCGGAAGCCTCGGCACCAGACGGCCACACCCCTCCCTCTTCCTGAGCGTTGGCGTGAGCAAACCGTTCTGCTGCTCCAAAAGGGAGGAGGGGAGGGAGGGGGGAGGAAGGAGAGAAGGGAAGGGAAGGGAAGGGAAGGGAAGGGAAGGGAAGGGAAGGGAAGGGAAGGGAAGGGAAGGGAAGGGAAGGGAAGGGAAGGGAAGGGAAGGGAAGGGAAGGGAAGGGAAGGGAAGAGGAGAAAAAAAAGGAAGAAAAAGAAGAAACTGGCAGCCAGCAGAGAGGTTTCTCTCTTACTTCCCACATTACCTGGTGGTTCTGAAGGCCAGCGTGAGACCCAGACTTGGGCCAAGGTCAAGCCTTGACTCCCATTGTATCAGCATATCAAATTCTCCTCCCTCTTCCAAGCAGGCTCCTCTGAGCCGCCCTCCCTGTCCGCCCAACACCTCCTCTTTTGCAGCTGTTCTGTGAACTACTCTGATAAGATCCAGCCCAAATGCTGCACCATGCCAGTGGGATCACCTATTTGCAGCCTTGGCCAGACCGAGGGCTCCTCCGGGGCAGCGTCAGCCGGGCTCGGGCTCATCCTGCAGAGCCAGCCCAGGGCCCAGCGGACAGGCCGTGTTCAGAGGCAGACAGAGGACAGCAGCCAGATCCCCTACAAAGCTCAGATTAGCGAAGAAACCCACCGTCACGCCTTTCTGAGGTTCTGTTCACTAGCCAGGAAACAGCACCCGCTTCTCCAGGAAGGGGACGGCGCTGGGCTTCAGGGTCCTGCGCCCCTGACCAGAGAGAGCAGGAAAGAAATGGAACCCCATCGCAGTCTGGATTTAAGTGCCAGCACTTCTACTTGCATTAACTTTATTTATTACACAAATAAGACATTTACAAAGCACAACATGAAAGATATGTAACAAAACAGACATTGGTTTTACAAAAAAGTGCTTACAATTTTTTTCCGTGTGTGTGTAAGTGTGAGTGTGTGTGTGTTCCCCTTTTGTGTTGTATTTAAATAAATAGTCTTGATGCCTGTACATTCCCAGGCTGCTCTAACAGGCTAGTGGAGACATGTCTGAACTGCAACATGCTACGACCACGTGATCCACGCAAGGGACAGACCCTGGGGGGAGGCTCAAGGCAGAGTGGGTGCTGGGTGACCCTGGGTAGGGCTCTACTGACCGCTGACTACATGGTTGCTTTGGGGGCTTCAGGAGCAAAAATTGGAGGAAAGATTAGAGTTCCCCAAGGCCAGGGATCAGGCCTGAACTGCACCTGCTACCATCAGCCCCCAGCACAGGGCCGGTACCTGCTGTTCACAGGATGAGTTCTGAACACAGCTGTGCTGACCACATTCTGAGGAGCGCCTTCTCTTTGCCCCGAGCCAGCTGGAACCATCTGCAGAAGGGAAAGGAAGCAGGACCCCTCCTAGAGCTGCACCCATGCCTCACCTTTCTGCAGGTGCCAGAGCAAAAACGACCCATGGGCTCTCGTGTTAAGTGCCAACTTCAAGCACCTGAACTCTGAAACCTTACCCAGACTCGGTAGGGGAGAGTGCTGTGATTGATTAGCACTGTCTGCCATGGGCGAAAACAGGGACAGTCGGCACACACGTGCCATGGACTTGCCTTCCCCGTCCTAGAGTCTCCTTCCAAAGGCCACGTATCGGGTTCACCAGAGCACGGAGGAGGACCTGGGCTAAAACACGCTGACTAGCAGCCTCTAGTGGGAAGTGCATCAGGACACCAAGTACTTGTAGCATCACAGGGTAAACTTGGGACACAGGGGCGTCCCCTGAAAACATACGTCATGGTCTCGTGTAGCCCAAGCCCTTTTGTTTGGGGTTGAAGAGCTGCAGCAGGACAGGGCGCGGTGAGCACAGATGTGTCTGGCCTCCGTTCTCAGGAGTGGGGGGGAGGGGGAGCCCGGAGGTGCCAGCTGGAATCTTGGGCTTGGCACGCCCACCTAGGCAGTGGGCACCTTCTCTCTACTCAGACTCGGGCCTAGAATTAACACCCTGACTGCCATTTCCCTAGGCCCTATTCCCCAGCCCCCCATGAGAGGTCCCCCACAAAAGAGGTGTGGCCTAGGCACCCCTACCAGGAGCCAACAAGCGGCCCCCAAGGGCCCCCAATTCTAACCTGCCCAAGCACCCGGGAACGCCACCACGTAGTGTGGACACCATGTCTGCCGTGTCGTCTGTGCACATCTGTACTGCAGAGCTAGGAAGGGGGAAGGTCTCCCACAGTGACCTCGGGTTTGTTCTTTCCTCTCCCAGCCAAATGTGCCACATCCTTCTCCTTGAGCTCCAAACCAGTGTGGGCCTTCGTCCCTCCAGCCCCTGCCTGTCCGCCCACTCCCGCCCCGGGCAGGCCTCCATCCTGCCCTGCTGGGCCTCTCAGGGTTGGTCAGTGTCTCTCCTCCCTCTGACTTAACTTGACATAACCAGACAGATGGAAATGATAAAATTAGAACACAGCTTTCCTTGGGGGACATCCCACAGACACTGTAGTTTTCCAGACAAAAGCAACAGAGCGGATAACACTGGGGCCTGTCGGCTTCCAGAAGTTGGCGGTGGTTCCAAGGGGGGAGTGAGCGAAGGCCAACGTGGAGGAAAGGAAGCCTGGAAGTGAGAAGGCTGTCGGCGTTGCACAATTCGGTTCGTCGAAGAAGAGTCCTGTCTACAAGGGAAAGCTGGGCTGTTGTTCTCGCCCCGATTCCAAACTTCAGGGCGCTCCGCCTTCCAAGAGGAGGACTCTGCGGTGCTCCTGGCGGGTTCTGGTTCTCAGCAGGAGAGGGGACAGCCAGGCGCAGGGGCCCAGCTGGTGGCGGGCGGGATGGCAGATGAGGGGTGGACGCGGAGGTGGGCGGATCCCTGGCAGCGCGCGCTCGGACACGGCATTTCAGCGGTTGAGGGGCAGCTGTGGGGCGCCCGTGGACAGATGCGCGAGTGCCGGAAGCGTCAGTACTGAAAAAGGATGACCTGCAGAGGGAGGGGGTGGGAGGGGGCTGAGCTGGAGACCTGCCCCGCCTCAGCAGCTCGCAGGGGTCCTTGAAGGCAAGGAGAATGTGGATATCTCGGGGCCCAGACCTGGCTCTGGCACTTACTTGCTGTGGGACTTGGGGCAACTCACTTCACCTCTCTGAGCCTGTTTCCTCATCTGTAAAATGGGAATGACAAGACCTCTCTCTCAGAATGGGGAGGATTCAGTGAGATACGAGAGCAGCAGCAACTGTCTGCTGGACACTGCGCCCTGCCTGGCGCTGCAGGAAGACTCTGACCTGTGTTATCTCATCGCAACCCCTCACGGGTGTCCCCCCATCGCCTCCACATTACAGGGGAGGGCTCAGAGAGGTAGAAACCAGAGAACCCACGGTCACACACACACACAGCCAGGAAGAGGTGGGCCCGGGGCTGCAGCCCGGGCCTGGCTCCAGAGCAAGCTCTCCTTACATAACATGCTGCCTCTTCCTCTCCAGGGCCACCATGCCAGCGGTCATCAGGCCTACGACACCAGGCCACCGGCCAAGCACCTCATGCGCACTTAGTCTCCACAAAGCCCAGAGGCAGGTGGCTTAGACATGCCAGACGCCTGAACACAGTGAGCGATCTGGGTCTGTCTGCCCCTGTCCCTCTCCTCTAAGCCACCCGGCTGACCTCTCATGCTACTGACACGGCCAGCTCCCTGAAGTTCAGGTCAAGGGTCACTGGCTGGCTGGTGAGTGGGATGTCACAGTACAGTGTCATGTGGAGGTCTTAAGGGGGCCCAGACATCAATGGGTACGGCCATATGGCCGTTCCATTTTCTGATCAGAAGGCCACTGGCCCAGATCCGTTCCCATGAAGAGGAGACGGAGGGAAGCAGTGGGGACGGTCTCTGCAGGGGTGGGCACACCACTAACCACCTTCTATGGCTACTTCCTGTGAACCGGGCACGGTGCTGGTTTCTTTACACACACTACCGCGTTTGCTTTCAGCGACACACTTGGGTGGTGGCACCTATTATTATTCCCCTCTTGCGGCTGCAGACACTGAGGCTCAGAGAAGCTAACTGTGCTCCCAGGTCTCACAGTGAGAAGTGGCAGAGCTGGGACTCGGGTCTGCCCGACTCACCCACACGGCACGGCCTCACCCACTCACCCAGCCTCGGGCAGCGCCCTCCTCTGGCCTCCGGAGGCCTGGCTTCGGGCTCTCTGGTAAGACCGCTCCCCTCTGTGAGCCTCAGTCTCTGCATCTGATCAAGGATGGCTCGGCCCTGGTTTCTAAGCACCTTCTAAGCTCCGAAACTGTGGGATCAGGGGCCATGACCAGGAAGAAGTCCGGTTCTGCAAACTCGCAGGGGTGTGTGGCCAAAGGATGATGTGGTCGGGGAAGAGGGTGCTGTCCCCCAGAGCTCAGAGCCCGTTCTCCTGGCCAGGCCAGCGCTGGGCCTAATGAGTGGGCTTAGGGGTCTACCCCAGGGGACACTGAGTCTCCTTACACCCAGGCAGGCACAGGCCTGGAGTGACTTGGGAGAAAGCCCATACAGGTCTGTACTGACTGACCACACGTAGCTCACCGGGCCGCAGAGGTCTGTCGAGATGTGGACAGAAAAGATCCCCGGGAGCGAGAAAGATCGTGAAGGAGGGGGAGACATTTTTCTGCAGGGCTGCTGGATGTGAAGTCGGGGACGCAGCCCAGAAAGAGAGAACTCTGGCTCAACAGCCAAACCCAGGGGCCAGGAACCTCTACAGCCAAAGCTGCCAGACCCCAGGCTGGCTCATCTTTCAGGCTGAACCAGACATAACCACAAGCTTAGCTGAGCCACCAGGAGGCCAGGGCTCGTCTCCAAGCTCTGAGCCTGGCCCTAAATCCTTCCAAGGCTAACCCGCCTCCAGATAACGCCCAAGCCCCGCACTCAGTGGTCCAGGCCCCTCATTATGGGACCCCTGTCCACCTCCCTGGGCCTTGGCCATACTAATGCCCTTATCCTCTTCCCCTGCTTCTCCCCTAGAACTTTCACTCCCTCTTCCAGGTCCTTGAAGACCATGTTCATCCCTCACCTCAAGTGCCCTGTCACCCGAGGCGCAGCTACCCGCCTCCTGCTCTAAACCACACACTCCCTGAGGACAGGGGAGGGGCCAGCGGGCCTCTGCAGTCCCTGTACCAGGTCTGACGGGTGGAAGGCGCCCCTGCAGGAGGGGGACAGCTCCGAGGCAGGCAATGCTAGGATGGAGGTCAGCCCTACCCACACCCTCTGTGTGCCCAAGGCGAGCTACTGCTCAGCCGGAGTGAGCCCCGGTGTCTGCAGGTGTGAAATGGAGCCAACTGTAACCATCCCCCCGGGAGGCCGAGGCCAGAGAGAGCACTGCGTAAACTGTCAAGTGCCGCGTCAAAGGACGTGGTTGCCAATCTAGGCAGACTCCGAAGTCCGACAGACTCGCCGTGTCCCTGGATAAGTGGTCACCCATCTGAGCCAGGAAGTGGCTGGCAGGCTTCAGACAACGCATGTCAAGTGTCCGCCGTGAACGGGGGGGCCGCTCAACAAACAACAGCTCTTCCTGTGAGCCTGGCAGTCCGAGGGGACATTTCTGGGACACGCTCACCCACCTCCCGGTGCTGCGGGGCTCGCCTTGAGCACTACCGGTCACTTGTAAACCTATCTGTCCAACCAGGTTGTCTGTACCTCCGTACCACCTTCCCCCATGGTGCCCAGCACACAGTAGGTGCTCAGTCAGGAGGCAGAGTAAGAGGGGCTATCCTGGAGGTGTGGTCCTCACCTCTGCTCCCTGCCAGAGTCACGTGGGCTGGGTATCACACTAGCAGATCCCTAGTCCCCACCCCAGACCTCTTCAGAGGCTCTCTAGGGACCTAGGCTGGGGAATCCACAGCTTTACAAACTACACAGGTGATTCTGAAAATCACACCAATATCAACCACAGTCTGCTGGACTCAGGCCCCCTGGGTCCTTCCAGCTTGAAGGCCCTGGCCCCTGCCCCCTCTCCAACACTTGGATTCCCAGTGCTCCTTGCCTCTCTGAGGACCAGTACGGTGATGTTTCTGACAGGCCTGCAGGGACCCCCCCACTGCCTGAGACAAAGTGCACACTCCCACACCTGGCAGCCCGAGGCCCCCGCCCCTCGCTGTTCTTCCTCCCAAGCCTGTGTGCCAGCAGCACTGAACTGCTCAGTGGTCCCAGAGAGCTTCTCATGCCTTCCCTCGTGAACTCTGATCCAGCCGCCAGGCCTGGCCTCAGGTGTTGCCTTCCTCCAGGAAGTCTTCCTTGTGTCTCTCCGGAGCTGTGCCCCCACCCTCCACTCCCCAGCTCCCTGGGCTCCCCCATCACAGTTTGATCACAGTGTAATAACTGTTGGGGTGTGTCTCCCCCTCCAGACTGTGGCCTCCTCAAGGGCAGGGACCACACTTTCCTCATCTCTGTGCCCCTGGCAACTGGCTCAGGGCTCCTGGACACAGTCAGCACAGAGCAGACGTTGTTTGAATAAATGAATAAGTGAATGAGTCAAAGCCTAGGTTATCGTCCAGGCTCTGGGACCTTGAGCTACCCAGGCCTCGATTTCCCCCTTTCTAAAATGGGCAGTGTCTTAGAGCAGTGGCTTTCAGGCGCTCCACCCACTTTCATCACCTTATGGGTTATGGAGAAGATTTAAGAAGGTTTCCAGGTCTCAAGAACAACACTTTCAATCTACTGGCCTGGGTGATGTCTGAGCACCTTTCTGGATGTGCAGTCCTAATGCTGAAGACAACCAGAGGCCAGGAATGCACAAAGGACACCTTGCCACTTCAGCAAGGTCGCTTGCTGACCTGCTAGCCCCGGGCCCCAAAGGCTCGGGGCATTCTCTCCTAACATACAGGAGTAAACAGGAGAGAGTAGAAGGAACCAGGGAGATGGTGGGCGGCAGGGTGGTGTGTGATATGAACCCTCTCCGGAACCACAGAGTTTGGGCAAAGTAAATTCTGAAATCTGAAAAAGAGGCCAGCCAAGGAGGCCTTTGGAGTGGCCGTGCACAGAGACCACATGGGCACCTGCTCGAGTGACTGCCTGGAGGACACAGTGGGGCCCGAGCGTGCTGGGCAGAGGCATGCTGCCTGCTCAGCGACGAGGAGTGCTGCTAGAACCCATGCCCGCAGGATGGCTGTGACCCACCAGACCCAACCTGGCTCCATTTACCTTCTCACCCCGGCTGGAGAGTGGCCCATCCATATCGGCTTTGAGGTGGACGGGGGGTGCGGTGTAAGGCAGCCGGCAGTGCACCTGCCCGCACTGTACCTGACCTGTGGACGAGAGGATGCCTTGGAGCCCACACCCACCCTCCACGCAGGATCCCACCTGCCCTGCGCTCAGCAGGCTAGAGCCCTGGGACCACGGTCACCTCTGCTCATTACCAGCTGATTGACCCTGGGCAAAATGTCAAGAGGGCTGGCTGCAATGCTCAATGCGAAAGACTTTATAACCGATAAAAGTTCTCTCTATGATAACTGTCCGCCTGACTGATATGCAAACACTCGTAAATGAGTATGTATTGAATACCTCCTACATGCTAGGCTGTACCTCATCTATTAGGATCCTCCCTTGGTGTCTTGCACCTTATCTCCCCGGAATCAGCAAGGCCTCCCCTCATACCTCCTAGACAACTCTGCACTCAAATGCCACCTTCTTCATGATGCTCTCCCAATCACTCTATTTGCAATTGCAACCCAACCCCAGCACCCACCCCCAAACTCCTTGTCTTCGCCAACTAGAATGCAAGTTTCAATGAGGGTAGGAATTTTTGTCTGTTTTCTAGATTCTAGATCTTGGTGAATTTCCAGTACCTAAAATGTGGCATGGCATCTATTGGATACTTACTAAATATTTGTTAAATAAATCTCGGTACCCTATTCTAACATCTAAAATGGAGGGGGGGGGGTTCTATCCTTGTGTCTGACCCAAGTGTCTCACGTTCCAACCTCTCTACCACTACAGTAGGGAAGTCCCTGGCTTCCTCTTCCTTGCACTTCACCCCCTTTGGTTACAAAAAAAAGAGCCCTGTACAGAGACTTACAACTGATATGTAACTTGGGAGAAGTCACTGTGCCTTTCTGAGCCACAGTTCCTTCGTCTGTGGAATAAAGCGGTTGTACGAGATTGGGGATTCTTAACCTGAAGTGTTCTCGGAGTCCATGAACGGCCTGAGATGACATGGAAAATACGTGCATATGTGCATCTTTCTGGGGTCTGGTTCCAAAGGTTTTTTTGGATTGCAAGCTCTGAGGCTCCAGGAAACTCAGGATCCTGTGAGCTTGGTTGACTGCAGAGCAAGCTGCCCAGGTGAGCTTCAGTCATGTAGCCAGAGGACTGACAGCACCTGCCCTAGCCTGGGTTCCACCTCAAGGTGAACAGAAAGCGCCCCTCAGCCCCTTCTCTGGGCATCAAAGACGTACCTAGGCTTGGACAACAAAGTACGAGTGCAGAGTCCTCACATGACTCTGGAGGCCATGGCCCCACTCCCAAAGGAGTCACTTAGACCCACTACCACCTCCACAGCAAAAGCCAGCTCATAGCCCACACGCCTGATACCTGGAGAGCCCCTGGTGCTCGGCGCCTTTAACAGATGAACTAGATTTCCTATGGGCTCTCTGCAGCCAAATAAGTCATTGTTTCAAAAAGTGGGGGGCAGTCCCTCCTACTGAGCAGATGGTTCAGAAATGCAGCAGCACAGAGAGAGCGCTCCCACTCGCAGCCCAGTGCGGCGGGCAGGACGCTGCACCCCCAGCTCTGCCAGCCAGAACCGCCGCCATCGCAGAGCAGCTAAGACTTACCTAGCACTTACTAGACCTTCAAATTCTGAAGACTTTAAGTCAACGATCTCATTTAATGCTCACCACACTGCTTTGAGATCGGTATTCTTACTGTCTTCATTTTTACAGATGAGGAAACTGGTATTCAGGGAAGCTAAGGAGCTTGCCCGATGTCACATAGCCAGGATGGGGCAGGGATGGGATTTTAGGATGGGTGGTCTGACACCAAAGCCCACACTCAGTTACTAAAGAATGCTGGCTCCCACTAACTCACTGTGGACCCTTGGTTTCCTCACTGGTATAATGGGACAGTGATCTCTGATGTTTAGAAACATGGTGTCCGGCACATTGGCAGCGGCTCAGTAATCAGCAGTGTCTCTCTGACCTCTTCCTTTCACTAGAGCTACAGAAGGGAGGATTTGAGTTTGTGAGTACATTGTAGCCACTTCTATTTTTCTGGTTGTGCCCCGCTTTGAGGAAGCAATCAGTGCAAACACCCTTGAAGGTTAAGAAAATGTGTGATAAGCAACCTGCTCAATAGCAGATTCACTGATGTTCATCCCCCAGAAATGCACAAGGCTACTTACTCCCTCTCTCCTCCAGGTTCCTGGCCCAAGTGCACCCCTCCAGGACCGCCCTCCATCTCCCCACAGTGCTCAGTGCCCACCGATGTGCCTGCCCTGTGTTAGTTTATTGTCTCTCTGCCCATGTCCCACTCTGGAATGTGAGTCCCAAGAGCACACAGGCTCTGGTCTGCTGCGTTCTACATTGTACCCTAGTGCTTAGGACACGGAAGGCAGTCCAACAATAATTGCTGATGTGAGTGGATTTGCACTGCCCTGGGAGGTAAGCATTACCAATGTGCCAGTTTACAGACAAGGAATCCGAGGTTCAAGGAGGTCAGGTGATTTGCCCATGGCCTCGCAGCCCTGAGTATTTCCACCACACTGGCCTTTTTCTGTGGCCCCAAATGCACCCAATACCGTCACGCTCTCTGTGGCAGGTGGTAGACCTGCCTACATTCAGTTCCATGGACACTCTGCACACCTATTTCCCCACTCCTTGCCTCTCACTCATCCTGCCCATCATTCCAGGCTCAGCCTGCTGAGAGGTGGCATCTCCACCCTCCATCCAGCACTTTTTCTATAGGAATCATCACATTAAAATACATGCTAATCTATCCAGTTATTGTTCCATGTTGTCTCTCCCACCAGAATGCAAACTACACCAGAGCAACTTTGTCCTCTCCCTAGACCCTGGTGCCCTGGCAGAGTGAATGCTTGGTATGTACTTTTTGAATGGCTGAATGGCTTACTTTTCCCAAAGCAGAACCAGGTAACATAATCCCTCTTCCCACCGCCTACGTCTGAGTGACTGTGAAACCCACATCTTCACCCACGAGGCTCCAAAAGGCCTCCCCACACCTCTGCCGCCCACACGCGCTCCTCTCCCAGGCCAAGGGGCCTGGGTGTCGCAGTCACTTACTCTCAATGTAGCCGTGCAGGGTGACCATGCGCGCCCGCTCAGGGCTGCTGAATGGGGAGTAGTGGATGTCGTCGGATAAGGATGAAGGGAGACGGGACGGCGGCGCCCCGGAGGGCGGCACAGGATGCTGTGGTGTGTGTTTTTTATGACGCGCCCGGCAGTTTTGAAACCACACCTGGAACGACAGCCTCAGCAGGCTCAGCCTCACAGAAAAGGGTCGGACGCGCCACCGGGGGACCCCAGACGGAACTGCCTCTCGCCTCCTGAAGAAAGCGGCCACGTGCGCCCAAGACCGCGGCTCCGCTGCCCCTCTTAGCGCTTGAGGGCCCACCCACAGATCCCAAGTCCCGGCCCCAGATCAGAAGGCGCCGTCCTCCCCCGGCCCCACCTGGATGACCCTCCGACTGAGGCCCGTCATGTCCGCAAGCTTCTGCAGCGTCTGAGCGTCGGGGTTGTTGTCCTGCGCGAACTGCGCCTGCATAACCTGCACAGTAAGGGGGCGAAGGGGCGGGGGCGAATAGGCACAAGCGCACGGAGGTCGCCAGGACCCTGGCCCAATCAGAGGCTCCGGCCTGAAGGCCACGCCCCAGGCAACTGTAGCCCCGCCTCTTCACTCTCACTGGGTCCGGGAGAGGCGGGGCCAGGAGGCCCTCTCAGCCCCTCCCACACCAACTCCCCGCCCACACCTGGCCACTAGCGGCCTTCCCCGGTACCTGCAACTGCTCTGCTGTGAAGGATGTCCGTGCGCGCTTGGCCGGCTTGGGTTGACTGTCCTGCTCCGAGGGCACTGCCCCCTCCAGCGTGAGGCCGTTCCCTGGGGGCGACAGAAGTGGCTGATCTCGCGTCCACACCTCTTCTAATGGCAGCCTGGAAAGGACGGGGGTGGGGGGAGCTGGTCCCTGGAAGGGTCAGGAGCTGAATTGGCTGGGGGCAGGGACCCTTGAGTTCAGTCCCTGGGGAAGGGGCCTTTGATTTCTGAGCATCTGCTTAGTATCAGACGCTTCTCTTTCGGTGTGCCCTTTATGTCTCACAGCCCTGAGAATGGGCAGCATTATCCTCACTTTAAAGCGGAGGCAACTGAGGCTCAGAAAGAAGAAAGCCACTGCTCAGACCTGTCATAGTATACTGACAGCTGGCTGACTCCGGGGGGATGCAAATGGGAATCTAGCAGGTTACAGAACTGTGATCCTAATTTTGTAAAAACTGATGAAAGCAAAAAGGTTGGAAGGTGCAAGGAGTGTGATTATGGAGATTCTAACTTTTAATATTTCTCCAATTTTGGAGGTTTTTACAATCATATGTCACCTTACTCCTCTAAGGTTTAATTTTTTAGCTATTCTCTTTCCACTTATATTATTTTTACAATCACACTAATATACTTCCATTTTACTTTTAATATCTCATTTTTCAGAATACAAAGGCAATAAATACATGTTCCTTATCAAAAGCTCAGAAAATTCAGATAAGCACAAAAAAGAAAATTAAAATCACTAGCAATTACACCACTGTTCAAAATTTATTGTATTTTTAGCCCTGGCTGGTGTAGCTCAGCGGATTGAGCACAGGCTGGAACCAAAGAGTCGCCAGTTCAATTCCCAGTCAGGGCACATGCCTGGGTTGTGGGCCAGGTTCCCAGTGGGGTCCACATGAGAGGCAACCCCACACTGAAGTTTCTCTCCCTCTCTTTCTCTCTCTTCCCCTCTCTCTAAATAAATAAATTCTTCAAAAAATACAAAATTTATTGTATTTTTAAATTAGGAAAAATACTACATTGAGGAAAGAATAAAACAAACATTCCAACATATACACATAGAAAAAAAAATCTGGGAACACATACACTAAAATATAAGCAGTTGTGGCGTTTGGAGTGATTTTTATTTTCTTTTTGCTTAACCATCTTTTCTACAATAGATATGTGTCTGTGTTTAAGTTTAAAAAGTGAAACAGAATCCAAAACTGAGGGCTGGTCAGTAAATAAGTTCCAAGGTCCCAAGCCTGCCAGCTCCCCTGCGTGGCAGGAGTCTGGGGCGGGGCCTGGCTGGGAGAGCAGGAGTGTGTAACTGGCAAGGCTGTGACCAGGAGTGGTCCTGGTTGGTCCAGGTGTGGGAAAACTTCTGACTCCCTGAACTCCATCCTGGCTCCACTGCTAACGTGTCCACCACTACAGGTGGACATGGTACCCCAGCTTCGATTGCTCCCCACCTAGGCCCACTTAGCCCCAATCCTGGCAGGAGAAAGTGATGATTATGGCCAGGAACACTCTGGAACACCCTAACTAGTCTCCAAGCTGGAAACTGAGGCAGGGTGACCCATATCCCTCCCCAGAGGCACTGTGGATGGGACAGACATTTTGTGGTATTAATGTCTTCTAGGACAGCGGTCTCCAGTATTTTTGGCAGCAGGGACCAATTTCATGGAAGACAATTTTCCACGGACTAGGGTGGGGGTTGTGTTGGTTTCGGGATGATTCAAGCGAATTACATTCAAGCTCACCTCCTGCTGCGCGGCCAGGTTCCTAACAGGCCCGGACCTGTATTGGTCCACGGCCCAGAGGTTGGGGACACTTGTCCTAGGAGAACAGGCAGGACAAGGATTGCTGTGCCTGTTATTTCAATAGAGACATGAAACTCATAGAGGGAGCCACATCCCAACAGCCTTCCCTGCTCGGTGAGGCCTGATGAAAGGGCCTTGGAGCTTGGCAATGGGGCGGTACGGTATGGTGGTAAAGAACCTGGGTTTTGGAGTCAGGCAGACATGCTGGCTATGTAACCATTGGCAAGTCACGTGCTGCAGATAACCTCTGCCTGTTTCCTCACCTGTAAAATGGGGGACACACCTGCTACTTCTTAGGGTTGTTGTAAGGATTACATAGACTAATCACGGCACAGAGAAGGGAGCAGCTTCCACAGACCCAGACAGGGGAATTGTGGAAAGGGTCTCTGCCTCTGCCCACAGCCCAGCTTCTGCTCCCCCTTTCCAGCCCCCAACCCACCTGTAACTCAGTCACCACAATCCCTGGAAGACCTGGCCCCTGGCCCTGGACCCATGTGTCTTGGGGAATCACAGTGTCAGAACTCTAAGAGATTTAGGGATCTTTCTATTCCACCATCCGTCTTACAGATGGGGAGACGGAGGCCCAGATAGAAAGGAACCTTCACATGTCAGAATTGCATGCCAGAAGCAAAACCGGAGCTCCTGTCTCCGTGTTCCAGAGCCTTTCTCCTTACAGTGCAGCATGAAAGCTCCACCCCCTGGCTTAGACCTACTGGCTTGGGAGTCGAGAGAACAGCGTTGGTCACTTCTTCATGACAGCTGTAGGGAAGGAGCCCTCGGGCCAACCAGTGCAGTCTAGAGGTGGAGTAGGCTGCCCCATTATGAGAACCACCTCGAGCATTCACTGCCTCCTGCCTCCTGCCTGGCTGCCTCCTGGCTGTACAACACTTCGGCTCATCTCTCTTTGACAAGAGATCCTACCTAAGCCCCATTTTACAGATGAGAAAATACAGTTGCAGGGACAGGCAGTGCCTTCCAACTCCCAAGCAAATGGTGGAGCCAGAAGTCTGGGCTCCGAGTGCAGCCTCCAAGCCCCAAGGTGAACACCAGTCTCTAGAGGAGGGTGGGCTGTACCTGAGGTGCTAGGGTGGGGGAAAGCTGAGGGCAGAGGTGTGGCCAGGTGCTGGGCGGGGCGGGTTGGGTACCGTTCTCTGCGGCCCTCTTGAGATTCTCGATCATGGTGTCGTAGTGGATTCGGCACAGCACCTTCTCCTCAACCAGGCCAAATTCCTCGCCCGTGGACAGCTGGCGCTTGCACGAGAAGCAGGCGAAGCAGGCCAGATGGTAGGCGTTGCCGCGAGCCCGCCGCACCCAGTCGCTGGCGTAGATCTGTCGGCCACACCGTGCGCACTTGGTCCCAAATCGGCTGTGGGACACCGGGGCGGGGAAGGGGATGGCTCAAGACAGGCCCCCTCCCTCCCTCCCTCCAAATCCCAGCAGCCTGCCTGTCCCCAGGCTTCTGGCCTCAGGGCTGTCACTTGCTAAGGAATTTCCCTATGCCTGGAACCAGCACCCCCGCCCCCACTCCCAGAGAGAAGTCACCTAGAACGTGAGCTGGTGGGTGGGTTTTATTTTCTTCTTGGCGTTTTTCTGAGTTTTCCAAATTTTCTACAGTGATCATTTGCATTTGTATATAACATTAACCTGTTCACTAAAATGTAAGTGTTAGGGAAATATAATAATAGTAATAATAATAGGCAAATCTTGGAGCCTTTACCACGTGCCCAGCAAGATTCTACGCATTTTAGATTGAGGATGTCTGGTAATCTTCCTTTTTCAGATAAGGAAAAAGGGTGTTAAGTTCCTTGCACAAGGTCACGCAGCTCGCAAGGAGAGGAACCCGAGATGAAAATCCCGCACCCCAGCAACAGAGAAGCTCCGGGAGCCCAGGCGGATATGCATTCCCGGCTTGATGACTCTGGGCAAACTGTTTAGCCCCAAGTTCTCCTTCTGCTTGCCCTGAGCCGAACTGGACGGCAACAGCAATGGCGCCACTGTTTGTTCGGTGCTTTGCAGTCTATTAAGTACCCAGCTAGTCCCAGACTGAAGCCCCGTGGCATTCCAACAGTAAATGTTAAGAAGACCGAAAAGCCCAGATCAAGTGTCCTCTTCCCCCTTAAGGTTTCTTTGAGATTGCCTCTTTCCCGTCTCCCTCCCCCTTTACAGCCTGGCTTGTTTGGGTGCGGCTGCCTCCCCCACCAAACTGGGAGTCCTCAGAAAGCAGCGAGTCTGGTGCGCCCTGTGAGAAGCCACCCCGAGGCCTGACCCTTGAGCACCAGGGAGGAAGGTTTGTTCTTCAAGTGGATGTGAGCCCGTCTGAACCCTGTGGGCCCGAGTCTTCTGGTACACGCTCCATTTCAGGGACCCGTGCCACTGCTCCAGGGCTCAGGCTTAGCAACCCAAATCATACACTCCTCCCTCCCTGACCCCACAACCAACCAATCACGAGTTTCTCCGGGACTCATTGCCTCCTGGGCCAGGCTCCCATCATGCACCCCTCTCTGCAAGTCTTAGCCCTGGTCTCCCCTGTTCCCAGGGCCAATCCATCCTCCACAGAGCGACCACAGCCAAGTTCCCAGCATGCATACTGCATCCTGTCCTGCCCTGCTTAAACTCTTTTGGTGGCTGCACTCTACCCTTGGGATCTGGTCCAAGACCCTCAGAGTTTACAAAGCCCAACAGACCACATCCTCTCAGGCTCATCTTCCCCTCCCTAACCTTCCTCAAGAGCCTCCACCCCAAACCCAAGTTTGAGTCCCAGTCAGCCACAATGGAAGGTCATTGCCACCTCTTCACGGCCCCTCTGAAGCATTTTCCCACCCCAGGCCTTCGCCTGGGCTGTGGCCTCTCACCACGCCCTCACCCTCCAGGAAGAGGCCACAGCCCCCAGCACCACCCTCTCCGCACTGATCACACAGAGCTGTCGATGACATCTGGTTCCTCGGACCTCCCTTCCACCCCTGGCATTCCTGGGAGGGGACCAAGAAGCTGTGCCTCAGTGTCCCCAGGGCCAGGACACTCCCACCTGAAGGCGCATTCAGAAACTCCATGAGACTGCCGGGAAACCAGCCCAGAAAGTGCGTTCTGGTTACAGCATCATCTACCTTGGCAAACGCAAGCAACTGTCAATTGAATGAAAGAGGGTCTTGGGTCGAACTGAGTGTGGGAGCGGAGAGGCCTCGGCCAGCCAGAGGCCCCCAATGTGACCCCAATGCTACTGTCTCCGACCAGAAAATGTTAGCTCAGGTGCCGCTGCACCCCTTTGCCGGCCAAATCCTACACACAGGCAGTTCCCTACCTCAGAAACCGGGCTTCCCCAAGGGAGAGCCCAGCACAGCTGTGGTCTCTGTTCACAGTCCCTCAGGAGAGAGGACAAGAACTTGTTTTGCCCATCCCGTCTACTCCCGCCGTGGGGTCGGTCTGGTGGTGACCAGATTGGGAGCCCTTCCTGGCCTCCCAGAGGAGGGGGTGGCCAGCCGGGTGCAGAGCCCTTGCTGAGGTCCGGGGTCCTGTGGTGCGAAGCCTTCACTGTAACCTCGGCTTCGCCCAAGCATGTGAGGTGGGGACTCTGGCACCCACTGGGCACACTGGAATCGGAGGTTCTGAAGAAGCCAGTGACTACTAGCTCAAGGCCATAAAGAGAGTGGAGCAGGGGTTGAAGTCGGTTTGGAGGTGCGAAAAGGACCCCAAATCTGCGGAAGCAGCTGGACTGGAGATGAGAAGATCTGGATCCCAGGTGGTGAGCGAGAAACGGGCCTGGAGTGACCCCCAGCATGTCCCCACTCCAGGCTGCGGGTCCTGGAAACTCCAGCGCATAGGGCCTGGAGGCCAGCGAGTTCAAGAAGGCGGGGAGTGCGTTCCCAGAGAGTGGGAAGAGCCAAGGAAGGGAAGGTCCTGCCTTTACAGGCCAGGCGAGAGCGACTTCGCTTTTCCTCTGTGGTCTCCGTGCACCGCGGCCGTTGCGCAGCGCCAGTGTGGCATCCCGGGTCTTTGAGTTTGGCTGTGCGGGATTCCTAGCCCTCCGCCAGGGACGCATCCACGACACCCCGCGCATCACTGACTTTCCCGCTCCACGAGCCCACGACGCCCGTGCGCGTTCTGTCCCTACGCTGGCTGCTCACAATGCCCCCCTCCCCTTGATCCCAGGTGGACGCCACGAGTGACTTCTCAGCAACTTTCTCAACACTCCTCATGTCACCCCAAATTCCAGGAGCTACCCCCAGCTCTAGGATCTCCCCGCGCTCGCTCTGGCTCAGCTCGGTCAACGAAATCATCCTCGAGTTGGATCCTCGGATGGAAGTGGGGGTGGGGTCATTACGCAGTTTTGGATGCGGTGCGGGCCGTTCCTGGAGCGGGTCCTCCACTCACGGCAGGGATCGGTGGCACAAACCAGGCAAACGAGTTGGCTTACAGATTGAGGCTCTGACAAACCGACAAACTCCTTTCCAGGCGGGCTGCAAGGCCTGAGCCGCCAGATCCGGAAGCAGCGAAATTGGCAGCGGAGAAAACGAAACTTCAGGAAAGGGGTGTTTGGGAGCCGTGGGGCTAGCGCCAAAGGGATTAGGGGGCGCGGCTACAGCCCCAGCCTCGCGCGCGCCCCTCCCTGGGTCCCGGCCCACGCCTCCAGGCAAACGCGCAAACGAACGGCCGCGCTTTGGGGAATGGAGAGGTGCCCGACGGACGCTGCCTGCCGCAGCAACTGCTGAGAGGGGTTAGGGTCGGCATCAGGCACCTCCTTGCCCTCTCCCCCCAGTAGGGAGCAGTGATAGCCGGGTGGTCGTGGTTGTGGGGCGGGAGCTGTGCGCCCCTGACCAAGTCAGGCTCACTCCCCGGGCCTACTTCTCCTGCATACCCAGCGGCGCTCAGTAATGATTTGGTGGGCGAATGAGCCTCAACGAAAGAGTCCATCCGAGTTTCACTACGATCCACTTCCCCATCATTAAGCTACCCCTTTTCTGAATCAGAAAACCGAAGCTCAGGGTGGGAAGGTCAATGTCAATTAGGAAGCGAACGAGCCAGGGTGCGGAAATTCAAACCAGAGTTCATTTATTCTACCTTCAGGATCCTCCCCCGATGGCTTGAGAGTCTATGAGGTGAACAGGGGGGCGTGTAGGGGGACCCCTGCCTATCCCCGCTGCTCCTTCTCTTCTAGGCAAACTCTTAGGAGGAGAAGCCAGAAAAAAAAACAGAACCAGCAATTAAGAGGTTAAAACACCCTGAGCCTCAGAGATCCTGGCCCGAGGCCCCTCCCCCAAACTCCTTTCTTTGCTCCCCCAACCTCTGTCCCCCAACAGCTGTGGGCTGCTGGGCCACTCTCTGCTGTGGTGGGGGTGGCTTCCCAGCTCCGAGGCTCCCTGGGAACCCTTGCTCTGAAGGAGAGCGGGTGGGGTTCTCGCATTGCAGCTTGGGGTCCAGGCAGAAGACAGGAGAAGGCTGGGGTGTTTACCCTATGTCACCTGGGCCAGGGGACAGGAACTTCAGGGGGAAGCCCCAGTGGCCCAGCCCAGGGCACTCTCTTAAGTCTACCCCACCAACTCCAGGACCCCATTTAACCCTTTACTCCCCACTCTCATGGTCTGGAGGCAAGAGGCCCAGGGACCATGGGGACCTTGATCCTGGTGAAACTGATCCATTCGGGGCCCCTAAAGGAGGCTACTCGGGCCCCAGTGCTCCCAGGGCCCACCCAGGGAGTCTCACTTCAGAGTACCCAGTGGGTGCTCCCTGAGTTAAGCCAAACAAACGGGGCAAGGAACCTTAGGGCCAGCAAAGAGGGGTCTTTGGTCATTCCACCGACCCCACCTCCTGGGGAGGAGCTGCTGAGGTAGCCCTCCTATAGAAAGAAGTGTATTGAATGTTTAGACACAGGGATGGTGAAGCCAGGCAGCTCTGGGTCTTATCCAGGGTCTGCCACTTATTAACTGTGTGACCTCACCTCTGAGGGCCCAGTTTCCCCTCCTCCAATGTGGGGATCATGAGAGGGTCATGAGGACTTGGTGGGATAAAGCATGGAAAGAGTTAACCCAGTTCCTGACTGAGAGATGAGCTCCGTTTTGGGGTCACCGGTGTGTGTCCTCACCCCGACCCAGCTCCTTTCCCACTCTCGCCCTCATTGTGGGACCCTGCACTCTTCACCTGCCACTCTCTCGGGACACCCATTTCCCCAGTCGCACAAGGGCATGACGCTTCGGGAGGCCAGGGGACTCAGGAGAGCGTGGCATGTCAGTCCACCACCCCACCGTGTCGGGGCTGCAGCTGCAGGTCGGTGGACGGGAGGAAGTTGTCTTGGATTGTGGTTGCTATGAATGCCCCCGAGGGGAACACTGTTTATTTCCTCAGGACTTTTCTTTACTTTTTTCAAAGAAAATGGAGAGAAAAATGGTCTTCGCAAAAAGTAAAGAAATGAAAAGCAATATCATATTTCCCTGTTGGCAACTTTCTTCTGCTAGGAGTGAGGGGAGTTGAGCTGTCGGGGTCTCGTTTGGAGGGACGTTTGGAGAAACCGAGGCAGAGAGGTTCAGCCACCCGCTGGCAGGGGCAGACAGCCACGTGGAACTCCAGCCCCTCCCAACAATGCGGAGGAGCCAGGAGCAGCACTGCAGGTCCCTACTCCCCGCCCCCCCCCCCCCCAGCTTCTCCTGGAGTCTTGGGAGTGCCTTCTAACTTCTGACTTCTGGCTCTGCCCAAGGAGACTGAAGGACAGCCTACAAGGAAGAGTGAGATGGGGGATGGACCCCAGAAGAAACCCTTCAGTGGCAGATAAGCCCCCAGTGCTCTCTCCCTCATCCTGATGAAGACCTTGACTTCTCAGGGGCAGAGGGCTCCAGGCCATATCCCACCAGGCCCTTGGCCCAGGACTTCAGGGAACAGAGAGCGAGAGAATTTCAGAACACGGTCCCTCCCTGAGCCCCAGCCCTTGCTCGAGAGGAGCGCGCTGCCTCCCATGCCGTCACCCAGGCTCTCTCCAGGATAGACCTCCCTTGCAACAGCCCGCAGAGCCTGGGCTGCTGCTCAGAGCAGGCAGAGTCGCTGCCTGGCACTCCGCCGGGTTTCCTTTCCCTTTTTGTAGGTTTCATTATTTTTGTTACAGGTGGGGCTGCCAATGATGGGTCATGCCTGCGGGAAGACCTGGCCAGGGAGAGAGGATCAAAAGAGCCACAATTCTTCCCTCCTCCCAGGGAATGTGAGCTTTTCTTCCCTCCATTTTCTTAACCAAAATCTGTTTTAGTTTTGCTTTGGGGGCTCTTGTCACTGCAAAAGGATTAGCGCTCACAACCTGCAGCCCAGAAATGGCACAGCCCCATCCCTCCAGGTGAGCCCTGTTCCTCCAACTGCCTGAGAAAGTGACATCAAGGGATTGTAGCAGCATCCACCCTGCCACGGTGACAATGGTGATAATCAAGGCACCCATAGCACCTGCCATTTGGGGAGCTCAGAGACACAGCCCTGGAAGTAGGCCGCTGAGGGCAGAGAGAGGCAGCGATGTGCCCAAGGTCACACAGCGGTGCCACATTGTCCTGTTGGAACTCCATCTCTGCCTCTCCCCAGCCAGCTGCACATTCTATCCTCTCCACCCCACCGCAGTGGGCAGGGGCACTCCAGAGCCTGTGGGGGCTCTGAGCGGTGAGGTCAGGACCTGCGTTTTGACTCATCCCTGAAGGTCTAGTAAGCACAGCATTTGAGGAGACTCGGTCCAGCCTGGGCAGGAGCAGGGGCTGGAGAAGCAGCAAGGGAATGTGGGCAGGTGACTGGCAGGCAGGGCTGCCAGGTCTGTGGTCACTAAGAGAGCCAGGGTTGGGGTCCAGCCCGGCCTTCCTCTACAGGAGCAGGTTGAGGTAGCCTCTTGCTGGGTTTCTCAAGCTGCAGCCCCATCTCTGGCTGGCTGATGAAGCCAAGGAACCCCCTAAGCTGCAGCTAGCTTTTTTTTTTTTTTTTTTTTTTAAACAACTGCAGTTAAGCCTAGAGCAAGGAGGTGGCCAGACAGGGACTCTAACCTCCATTTCCTGCCTTGACCAACCGTCAGATGGAGCAGTGCAGGGAGACATCACACTCTGGCTACGCACCACACAATGATAACCCTGCCCTGACACGCACAGCACAGCAGTCCACACCCACGGGTCCACACTCAGACCACACCCTTGAGCGAGCGCTCAGAGCCTGGGTGAAGGCCTTAGGCAGAAAGGGCCCCTCCGAGGCCGAGCGGCAGGGTGAGGAACACAGGATTTCCGAATCTCACCCTCGCACCTCCAGATCCCTGTCCAGATGCAATCTTGTCCTGACCTCCATGTGCACTGGAGTTCACACACAGAGACACAGACAGACTCACACGTGAACTGAAAGACAAATGCTCGTCACAAAGGAACGCAGGGCTGTCCGCACTTCCCTGACCCGTCTCAGTGACGCATTCCCTCGGTGCCCCTGCAGAGATCCACACAAAACACACGCATGCTTTCCTTGCACGCGGAGTGCGAAGCCACCTTGTAAGAGACCCCTCCACACTCGCACGCCCCGGCTGTACGCACTTGCACACCGATACTCAGAAGACGAGTTCAGTTCTTAAACCATGCTTTCCATGGTTTCCCAGAGTATCCCAGTTCAGAACGCTGCCAGCATCCCCCTAGGTTCGAGGTCCTCTCTTTCCAAGTCCCGGAAGACCCAATGGGGCGGGGAGGGGCGGGGAGTTGGCGGTGCCTTCCACCACATTCCCTGACTCCCAAGAAGCCTGAAGCCATGCACGCTCTCCCTACGCAAGGACAGAAGGGATGCCGGTGGAGGCGGTGGTGGGGCTTACAGGGGAGTAGCTTTCTCTGTTTCCTCAGAAGGTCCCGGGGAACAGGCAATCTCTTCCAGGAACCGGCCCCATTTCTCTCTTAGGACTTCACAGACCCGGTGGTAGGGCATTGGGCCTGGTTCGGGCTTCCCGCGGATGTCAGGCGGACGACCGCTGCGCGCAGGACTTAGCAGTGACCTGGACCCCATGACCGGGTCAGACCGGATCCTCTGGGTTAGGAGCTACCTGTGCGCGGGCAGCGGAGACGCGGCGGCGCTGCGGCAGGACAAACCCCTGCCGCTGTTCAGAGGAGCCGCGGGGACACGGCCCGGTCTCACGGAGAGCGCAGCCCGGGGTACTCCTTCTCAGCGCTGGGCTACAGCGCTCGACTCCCCCCTTCCTGTGTGGCCGCCCAGAGTCAGCCTAGACCCGGGAGAGGCCGAACCAACGACGGAGCTCGGGCTGGAACAGACGCCTGGGACCCAGCCAGGGCCCCAGACTCGTAGGTCGACGCGGGGTCTAAGTTGAAGCGGAGCGGGAGACCGAGGTTGGGGCTTAGGAAGAGGTGCTTGACTATGGGATCGGATTTGAGATCGATGAGAATCTATCGCTTGGGGCCGGCCAGCCCCAAACCCAGAGCGGAGCCTGCCGGGGCCAGAGCCTGGACCGGTCTGGAGCTCAGCTCAAGGGCCAGCCCGGGAGAGACGCTGGCACGGCTGGAGTTGGGAGTCGGGTTGGGGCCCAGAGCTGGAGCCGGAGAGACAGCCAGATCAAGGCTGCAGTCCGAGGGGTCGGGGGCATCAGAGCTCAACCGAGGCGCTGGAGGCTGGAACTGGAGCCTGAGACTCAGGCAGTACCCGAGACGGAGCCAGACGCACAACAAAACCCGAGCGGGTCGCAGGAACAGGAGGAGGATCTCGGGCCAGGCCCGGTGCTGGCACTGGTGCGCAGCCTGGAGCTGCTGATTCATGACACTGAGAACCCGTGGGGCCGGGCCGCGCGGCGCGCGACGAGTGCGCTCGGGGTTCTGGAGCCGGGAGACAGACACCACGCTCCGCAAAGGCGGCTTCCGCGCGCGCGGGCGCCTGCCTGTGGCGACACTGCTGGCCCGGCAGCGGCAGCCTACCTGAAGTAGTCCATCTTGCAGAAGATTTCCTTGTTCTTGATGTAGCAGCTGTTCTGCTGCCTCAGCGACGTGCGACACACCGAGCACTCGAGGCACCGCACGTGCCAGATGAGGTTGTTGACCTGGAGAGGGGGCAGAGCGGGCGCGCTCAGCGAGGGCCTCTTTTCGCGCCAGGCCCCGGCCTCCGGGCCCCATTTGCAGACAGAGGGGCTGGCGCTCTGATGGCGCATGTGACTTTCCCCACTTTTCTTCTGTAACACCGAGGCTCGGGGAGGCGAAGATGAACTCTTCCCATTTTGCAGATGGGACGGGGGTGGGGGCGGGGGGGGGCGCAGAGACATGCTACAATTAGCCCAAAGCCTAGCATCCAGGAATCGGAATTAAACGGACTTCGTGCCAGCGTTTCTTCCCTCCAGCCTTCCGGGCTGCAACCCACACCCCGACAGCACACAAGCAACGCCCGGCCCCCGTTTCACCTTGAGCAGATACCGGTCCAGGATCTCGAGGCCGCAGCTGGAGCAGATGTTCTTGCCGGCGGACGGCACGGAAGAGGCAGCAGAGGGTGGTGAGCAGACAGAGGGCGTGCTGGGCGTACAGGGGGAGGCCCGGCCCTCGTCCTTGTCCAGAGCTCCTGCCAGGGCCTCGGCGTCCGCCTGAGCCTGCGGGGCGGGAGAGAGGGAGAGCCGAGCGCTGAGTCGGGCGCGGAGGCCAGGGCCCAGTGTTGTAGCTGCCTCAGAGACAAATCTGGAGCCCCAGCCTACCAGCTGACAACGAAATCCCCCCGAGACGCCGCGCCATGTGCTAAAGGGCAGGAATGGAAAGGCCTATTGGAGAGGAAGGGACGGCCCCAACTATTAAGACGCGCGTCCTGGGTGTTGGGAGCGGTCAAAGCCCATATTCTCCGCCGGAAAACCCAGGCTCAGAGAGGGGCGGCGCCCTCCGGGAGTCCCCCAGCGCATGGGCAGCGGTTCGGGGCCGGAAAGCCGGGCCAGGTCCCTAGGGCCCGACCGCGGACCTAAGGCAGGGCCGAACGAACTCACCATGGCCGGCGGAGCGGTCCCTTCAAGGCAGCGGGTGGTCGCTTTGCAGCCGGACCCTGGCTGGGCCATCACCTGGGGGAGGGGGGGAGGGAAGGCAGGCGCTGGCGGCTGCAGAGCTGGCTACGCTCAGCCTGAGCCCAGCGCCTCCCCGCGCCTGTTATATAAACCGGCGCGGAACAATGAGTCCTAACTTTGTAGTGGGCATTTAAAGCCCTTCCCCACAAAAGCGGTGTCTCTCTAATGAAGCAATTTGAATTTGGATTGGATTTTTTCCCTCTCTCTCCCCCTCTCCCTGCACTTAACCCGTGGCTCTTGAAGTAATCGCTTAGTTCCCTTGCAATACAAGCCTCTGAGGGGGAAAAAAAACACGCGCACACACACAAACTACCTGCAATTAGAAATTGTCGTGAATGCCCAAGATAAGAGGTAGCCAGAGTGTCAATTCCAACTGTCAATCAGTGAGATCCATCAGGCCGCCCAAAGAATTGCAAATTTGATTTTTTAATGGTAGTAATTAAAAATCGAATTTTTTCTCCCTCCACCTACCCCCCTTCCTCGCTCCCTTCTCCTCCTCTCGACACAAAATGCAAAAAGGAGAAAAGAGAGAAAGAAAAGAAAAAGGAGATGGGGGCGGGTGTTGGAGGAAAATAAAAAGCGGAGCGCGGGAGCATCAGCCCACCCGCCCCGCGCGCGCGGCTAAATTGACTCGGCGATATTGACACGGATTCAGGCGCCTTTGGAGGGCCACTCGGAGGGAGACCCGGAGCAAAATGGGGTCGAGACCGGGGGTGAAACGGGACCAAAAAGATTATACGGAGGAGTACAAGAGGAGGAAAAGACACCCTCCAGCCCCTCGGCGCGCCCGGGACGGCCCCGCGTCGGGATCCTCAGCGCTGCGCCCGCACAGCCCCCGGCGTATCCGTGCTATCAGCGCCTATTCAGACGGACAATGCCCGCCTCGCCTCCTCTTGATTCTCCTGTGTCTTTGCTAAATCGCTTTTTGAGAAATTCCTCCAACATTTGCATAATGTGTTCCCGCTTTCCGCGGCCCCCTCCCCCTCGCGCTCGCGCGCGCTCGCACACTCACGCTCGCACGCTCACAGGCGCACCCCCGCAGCCCCTCGGACAGCGGCCGCCCCGGCCGGGGCCGCTCCGCCGCGCGCCCGCTAGCTCACCTGGTCGGCGGCGGGGCCGCCCTCCGGCAACGCCGGGGCGGCGTTCTCGTGCTTCCAGTACATGGGCCGGGGAGCGGCGGGCCCGGCGGGCACGCAGCGCAGAGAGCCGCGCCGAGGGGGCCCACGGCCGGCGCAGTGGGAGCAGAGGCTGAAGCAGGAGCAGGAGGAGAGCGGAGGCGCCCGCTCCGCCGCTCCGGGCCGGGCCCCAGCCCCCGCCCCCGGCCCGCGCACAGCCCCGGCCTCCTTGGCTGCAGCCGCCGCTGCCTCGGAAGAAGGTCCCGACAAACTTGGAGAGGCCCCCGCCCCCTCCTCCTCCTCCTCCTCCTCCCCCTCCTCGTAGTCCTCCTCCTCCTCCTCTCCCTCCTCCCCCTCCTCCCCCTCCAGCTGCAGCGTCGGCCGCCCTGCCGCTGGAGCCCGGCTCGGTTCAAGATGAGTCATGCGTGACCAATCCTCTCCCCGCCAAGGGAGAGCGAGACACACACAGCGAAGCAGCGACCCAGAGACACACACACACAGTCATGCAGACACACAGAAACTCAGAGCTGCTGACGGAGACTGAACGCGCGGACGTACAAAGGCACCGACAGGCAGGCACTCGGCCACACCGCTCTCACGCCGCCCCTCCGCCGAGGGCGCGCACAGCCCTCCGGCACGGCTCCGCTCTCAAGTCCAAGGGGGCCCGTGGTCACACACCATCAGCCGAGGTGGACTCCACACAAAGTCGCACATGATGCTCTGCGAATGCAGCCCCACGCCTGGCACGTCTGTGCACATGCTCAGGCAAATGACTGCCCTTCACATGGTTTTCGGGAGCGCAGGCATCCGCGGACCCTCGCACACCTGCGCAGACACCTCTGCTCCGTACCCGGCAGAGAGCGCCTCGGCTCCTAACCACTGAATGGGACTGGGCTGGGCGGAGGAAGACGGTGCTCGGGGGTGGGGGAGGTGTTCCCCTGAATTCTCTTGGGAGGGGTTGTCTGGGACATCTCCCTTCCCTTCAGGATGTGCTGAGCCATCCGGTCGAATGCCCCTCTCACCTTCGCTGTGGTTCTGCCGATAGAGAGAAGGGGAGGCAGGGAGGCCCCGGCGCTTGGACAGGACGCAGCCCCCAAACACAAAGACACTAAACTCTCAAAGACAGAACCTTACACAACTAACGCCCGACGACATTCACACACAAGTGAACACTCACAGCCTCAGCCTCCTGCTGCACACACACACTGATCCTGGAGAATCACGTGTAAACATACAGCCTCTTCTAGAAAACAAATACGCACACTCAGACCCAGCCCTACGGGCACGGAGACACCGCACCTCTGCCATGGCCCTTGCCCCGACCGCCGGAATCACCCTCATTTACAAACGTAAACAGCCACTCAAGGGTCCTTACCCTGGTGCGCACGGCCGGCCGCACTCAGATGAGCACAGACCCCCACAGTGCTTCCAAGTCCGGCAAAACCTCCTGTCCTCTACTCAGACACCCACAGACACGCACACACGTCCCCACAAATGGCAAAGTGACCTTTTATAGGCAGAAACAGCCCCGCGCCTCTGCAGACACGGGACCCCCAGTAGGCACAGCCTCAGTCGCGCGCACACAGAGGCAGACAAGTGTGTCCGTGCAGCATCGCCCCTGAAGGATACACCCAGGTACACAGAGACAGCCCCAGCCCCAGCCAGTGGCATCCGCCACCGCCTGCACCCCCGCATTCCAGGCACTTAACTGCTCTCAGACACAGGAGTTCAGAGTGAAAAGTTTCTCAAAGAAACTTTTTATACTAAGAGCACAATTGCAATGTGAAAGCTGGTGAAGTATGTGCATTTACAGATGTGTGTGCACACACGCACGCATCCTCAAACATTCAGGTGACCACAAATAACCTGTTCCCCCTCAAATATCTCTTTTGCACACAATAAACCCAGTCACTGCTCCTGGGGACTTTCATCCGTGACAGGCTTGGCATTTTACAATCGTGGCTTCACTTTCTTTTAAAAATAATCTTACGAGGTAATGTCTCTTACTGTACCCATTTTACTGATGAATAAACTAAGGTTCTGAGAGATCATGTGATATGTCCAAATTGGTGCCACATGGCTAATGGCCAGAGGCCAGAACTCAAAACCAGGTTCATTTGACATCAGAGCTTATGCTAAAATTCTAGGCTGTATGCATGACCATGTCCCCTCTCTGCACACACACATGCACAGATGCAGGCACATTTTTAAAAAAATTATTTGTCTGAAGGCCTGGATATGACTCTTGTCCTCACTACTCACAGCCTAAACTTCTTTTCTCATCTGCAAACCAAGAATAACGATAGTATGACCTTTACCTCCTTCTCCTCCTCCCAGGGGGTGGCTGGGGGAAGCAGGGGGTCATAGGACATTATACAATGCTGCGCATCTGCCAGACGTGTGAGTGCAGAAGGACTCCAGAAAAGGAGAAGCCCAGGAGGATGGTACCAGCTTTGCAAAACTTCCCAATAAACAGGTGTGGAGGAGGCTTGAGCTGAAACGAGAGGGCAGAGGAAGTGTGGGTGGATTCGGGGGAGATGAGGAAGTGTTCCAAGCAGAGAGATGGCTACAAAGATGCAGAGGCTGGACAACCAAGCTGTGGCGCTTCTGTGAGAAGGAATGTGAAGTGTGCAACCTTGTTTGGCTAAGAGCGGTAACTACCATTAACTGAGCATTCATGTGCCAAACACTGTTTGACCTGCATTTCCTCTTTAACCCTCACAGCAAGAACGTTACATGAATATACTTATTTTATAGTTGAGGAAACAAGCTTAGAGGAGCCACGTTTCAAGCTCTAGCCCTCAGACTTCAGAGCCAAACTCTTACCTCCTATTTCCTTCTGTTCCTGAATTCTGATGAGGTGCTCAGAGAGAGAATGAAAACTGGAGTAAGAGACATTTAACCGAGCAGCAAAGGGCCAAGACTGCCGTGGCAGTGCCCACCTCTGCACTGCCTCTTATGCCCAGTGTGGCCCTGGACACGTGATATGGCCACTCTTTGGTTTCAGTTTCCTCATCTGTAAAGTGGGGGTGCTAACGAAGTGCACTTCTTATGCTTGTAAAATTTAAGCAAAGGGTGCACATACGAAAGGGTTCAGAATCATCCCTGGCATGCAGAAAGCAACCAATAAATATTAGCCATCATTACTGTCGGGACTGGCTGCGCTGTCCACTTGTTATTCTACTAGATGCCACTTCAAATATTTTATGGAGGAAGGCAGAGCATAAATCAACCAAAAATCAAATATTTTCCTGAATAACTTGCCTGAGGAAGCTGCAGAACCATTATTGCCACCCAGGGTTGCCTGACTTCAAAGAGGACAAAAATGAAATGACTTTGGAAAACTCTTCCAACAGTTCCTGCCTCCAGCGGGAAAGAGAGTCTGGAGAGGAGTGACCTTGGCAGAACCAGGACCAGCAAAGGTGATGCATCCCACCAGGACACTGGATTTCTTCCCATGGGGGACAGGGTGAGTCCCTGCGCTTGTTTCCTTGCTTGCAAAATGGGGATAACACTGACCTCTCAGGATTGTGGAGAAATGAACTGTCTATTAATAACCAGTATTTTTAAAGTGTCGCCTCTCTTCCTGGCCCCTGTAGAAGCCCCTTACATGTAAACCGTGATGAGTAGTCGACACGTCGACATCCTACACGGACAATGTCATCACTCTCACCGCAGTCCTTCTCCCGGTCCTTGAGCAGGATGCGGTCATGTCATCCTTGAAGGTGAATTTTGCCTCCCTGCTCCACCTGAGTCTAGGCCCTTGGGCTGGGTTTGGAAAGAGGCTTCATTAGTAACTGGATAATTCTGTGGGATCGCCCCCAGCAGCGGTTCCGCCCTGCCGGGGAGTAATTCTAGGAAGGTAATGTGAGCTGGGGGAGGCTGGAGACCCAGCGTCACATTTATTTACTCTGACAGCTAAATTGGTGAGCAAGGGGGGAAATCAGATGAAAGCCATTTCAGAGTAAATACTAAATACAAAATTTAAACATTCAGGTTGTGACAAATGGGAAGGGGGCAGTGAGAAGAGGTAGGGACGGCACGCCCCCCCCCACTCAGGACCCTATCCTCACCTTGTCACCTTCCTGGGCATTTCCTCTTTGACTAGAGGAGAGAGCACGGAATGGGCTTATAACTGCATGATCCTAGGCAAGAACTTTGCCCCTGCTGGTCTGGGCGTCCTCCTCAGTAAAATGCATGTGTGTTGTTCGAATCACAGGACAGGGGAAGTGATGGGGAGAGCTCCAGCCTTGGAGTCCGAGAGACCTGAGGTCAAATTCTAGCCCAGCCACTTCCTGGCTGGGTGAACTCGGAAAAGTCACTTATCTGAACGGGCGTTTCCTAAACGTTGGGGATAATATCAACCTCGGATGAGTAGATGAGATGATCCATGTAAAGGAGCTTTTTTTGCAAATGTGAGCAGCTGTATTCCCCCCAAAGTACCCTTCCCAGGAGGACATTCACTGTGTAAGTTCACGTCAGCAGGCATTTACGAAGCACTCGCTCCAAGCCCGGATCCAGGCTAGGCAGAGAGAACACAGAGGAAACCAGTGTCCGGGGACCCTGGGAAGAGCCAGCGTTTGCAGTGCAGTGTCACAGGTGCTGCCCGGTGGGGACACAGGTGCTGGAGAAGCGGGGGGTGGGCACTGAAGCTGGCTTACAGGTAAGTATTAGGAAAGGTGTTCTAGGGGAGGTGACCTTTCAGTGGAGTCCTAAGGGATGAGTAAGTGTGAGGCAGGCCAGGCCTGAAGAGAGTTGGATCAGAGTGGAGGGGTGGGTGCCCAGTGAGTAGTTTTCTGGGGGGGGATGTTGGGACATGAAGCAGGGGAGGGAGGGAGGAGCCAGACTGTGGGGGGCTGAACGCTGAGCTGAGCAGGCTGCAGTCATCTGGAAAGCTCTGGGTCGAGGAGGCCAAATTTGCAGCAAGCAGCATCCTGTCTGCAGATGCAGCGTGGTGCGGCAGTGGTTAGGGATCCGGGGTTTGGAGGCAGGCAGCCTGAGTTGATACCTGACCCCATTACACACTGCCTGGGGGACCCAAGGTGGGGGACATAAGGCGTGCGGCAAACTCTATGAGCTTAGTTTCCTCAACCACGAAGTAGGCATTAACAGAGAGTCCAGTCACAAGTGCTGGGACAATTGCAAGGGACCAGGATGCCTCTCCAAATGAAGAGCTTGGCACTGGCCTGGCATCCAGGGAGCATTCAGTCACCTGGTGCCATTGTCATCTGTAAGGAGAGGGTGTAAAGAAGGCACAGGACGCACTAGCTAAGGGGGCAGTCCTCATGGGGCTAGATGTCCCCTCCTCAGAGGACCCTGCCCTGACCACACTATTTGAAGTATTAATCTTTTCCCAGCAGAGTGTAGATAAGGCTTAAAAATAGGCTAGCCTGGGATAACCTCGTAGAGCATGCTAAGGAATTTCAGCCTCCAAATGTAAGCGGTGAAGGGCCATCAAAGGCTGTTAAGCATGAAGACAACATGTCAAATCAGGGGTTTGGGAAGGTGACTGAGGCCAGTGGCTTGGGGATAGAACTGAGTCCTGCAGATATTGCAATAACCTAGGGGACAGGGGATGAGGCAGCTGCAGCAACAAGAGGAAGGCAAAGAAAATATAGTGAAGTTCTGGCTGGTGTGGCTCAGTGCACTGAGCGCTTGCCTACAAACCGAAAGGTCACCAGTTTGATTCCCAGTCAGGACACATGCCTGGGTTGCCGGCCAGGTCTCTCATTGGGAGCCACGTGAGAGACAACTGATCGATGTATCTCTCGCATCGATGTTTCTCTCCCTCTCTTTTTCCCTCCCTTCCCTTCTCTCTAAAAATAGATAAATAAAATCTCTTAAAAAAGAAAATATAATGAAAACAATTATTATGTGTTACTTTATTGTTATATATGGTCATGTATTATATACATTTATCCATAACATTTGTAGATAAATAACATTTATTACCTACTATACATTTATCTATATACAGATACCTACATATAATCTAATATATCCAGTCGCCTAAATAACTGTCACATATTAAATAAAGCTTGATATAATATAAAATTATATAATATTAGTACATATATTATAGATGCAATGTGATTCTGTGTAATAGCTATAATGTTAATATATAAAGCTAATCATTTAGGAGACTGGGTGTGGGAATGGGAGAGCAGAAAATGTCAAGATAATGCCAGGTTTCTGTCTTATTTATTTATTTGTTTATCTTTGTCATGTTGTTCCCAAAGACACGGAACGCAGGTGCCATTGGGGAAGGATGTGGGGGAATAGTGAGCTCAGCCTGCGTTCAGTGTACCCGGGGGAGGTTCCGGAGGGGGTGCCCAGGGTGAGCTGGCCGTGTGGGTCTGCAGCCCAGAGGAGAGGCTGGAGCTGAGACGGGAACCAGAGGCGTGACGGTGGGCTGGCCGGCGAGGCCGTGGAGGCTGAGACTTGACATCCTGCAGGACCAACTGCACAGATGGAAGGGGGCTGACTTGTTTGCTTTCTGACTTCCGGGGGAAGCAACTTGTCCCTGAGGCTAATCTTAGTTTCAGTAAAAATCTTTTTTTTTTAATTACAAAACTCACACACACACACACACACACACACACATAAACAGAATCAGGTATTTCAGAAGCAGAAAGGTGATGAACAGCCATGGGGTGCTAAGGGTGGGGGACCATGTCTGTCAGACACATGGAGGCGTGCAGAAGGAATTTCCAGGTAGAAGGAACACCTGTACAAGGCCGTGGGGAGCTGGGAGAGGGCGCCGTGTCTGGGTGGACAAGCGTTTCCCTGTGGTTCGGGGAGAGAGTACGTATTCGGGCAGATTCTAGAAGCCCTCATCTCCCTGGCTTCTCCTACAGGTCTGGGTACTCAGAAGTGCCTTAACTCCTCTTCTGATGAGCTCTCTCACTCCACTGGGCTTTGTTTCTCCTCCAATGTTTTTCTTAAACTTTTGCCTGGCTTACGTTTAAACATCCTTTGCCGCTCAGCTCAGGCGTTGCTTCCTCCGGGAAATCACCTATGTATGCCCTCACCTCTGCTTCCAGCTTGGTGAGGTGTCCATCGTCTGAGCAACCTCGTCTTCCCGTTACCCTGGCACGTGACGGTGCACAGGGACCAGGCCTTAGGGTCCTCTGCCCTCCACCCTGGTGCGCACAGGGCATCTGCTCAGTATGTCTGAGGAATCAATCCCTTCCCTTGAGTGGTCCCCCCAGAAAGCTCCCCCATGGGGACAGGCCTGTTTTCAGAAGAGGAAAACTCAACTTGTTTTATTTTTAAGGCTAAAATTGAAATCCTATTTCTAGCTCGGAAAGGTCACAGGACACATCAAAAATAAAATGGCATTCTATACAATCAGCCCTCCCAGCCGAGTGAGACCAATCGCACAGGAAGGAAGGTGCGGCCCCGTGTTCTGGGAGACGTTCTGACAGGTCTGTTTGTTTTTTTTTTTTTTCTCTAGAAACCTGGGATTCGAGTCTCTCTCCTGAGACCACGAAGGAGAGCCTGTCTGAGAGTGAAATCGACCCGGAGGAAAACACAATCAGGAGACAGACAGATTCCTGACCGTGTGGCTCGAACACCTGGGCTTTCCAGTCACACGAGCCAGCACGTGTCTTACCATAAGGCAGTCGGAGCCGGGCTTCTGTCACTAGAACTGAGTCCCAACTGACCTGCTCGCCTGAAGGGGGTGAGAAGTCAGACTCAGGAGTCCCTGATGCCAAAGCTCTTTGGGCCTTAGCTCCTCGCACGTACCAGGGGGTTCAGTCCGCAGTCGTATAGTGTTTTTCAGAGCAGTGATGCCGCTAGGCTTGGAGAGCCGGAGATCTCAAAACACATACAAAGGATCACGGAGGGGGTAAGGGGCCGGCAATCCTCACTGCACACCACTCTTTTTCACCTCTGGGTTGATTTCATTCCGTGCCCTTAACACTGGGACCTGTGATACACCACAAAGGTTTAGAAAGACACTTCCACTAATGGAATACGGTTCAGAGCAGGGGTCAGCAAGCTTTTTCCACGGAGGGCCAGATGGTACATATTTCAGGCTTTGTGAGTCATAGTCTTCGTCGCCCTGCTCAACTCTGACTGCAGTGGAAAAACCACCACAGATAATAAGTAAACGAAGAGATACGGCTCTGCTCCAAAACAACTTACTTGCGGACCCTGAAATCTGAAATGCATGTAATGCTCACGTGTCATAAAATAGAGTGCTTGACTCTTTCCTCAGTTGTTGAAACATGTACGAGTCATTCTTAGCGTTGTGGGTCATAGAAAGGGCGCAGGCGTTGGCCGACACAACGAACCCCGGACGCGGTGTTCGCAGGCCTGCGTTCTACCCGACGCTTGCACATTAACGATGTGATCCTGGCTAAGTCTCTTCGTCTCTCTGGGTTTTTTCCATCTGGACAATGAGGGGGTTCTATGGGAGGGCCTCTCAAGGCCCTTCAGCTCTCAAGTGCCGCGATTCTGACTCGTCACCAGCACATATTTGAGCAGCTATTACAATACCGGGCATTGCTTTAAATGTTGGGGATGCAGCAGTGAGCACAAGTTCCTGCTAATATGAAACCGACACTCTAAGGGAAAAAAATGTAGGGTGGGAGTGGGTGACAAGGGTGACAGGAGTGAGAAGTACAATTGGCACTTACAGAACAGTCACGCGGGTGTGAAGCACAGCCTAGGGAACAGCCGGTGACACCATAACAGTTATGTGTGGTGCCAGGTGGGCACTCACCTGGTTGGGGATCACTCCTTAAACTATGTAAATAGTTTATAACCTCTGCATTATAGTGGTGAGAATAGTCTCAGCACTGCACTGTATACCTGGAGCTAACAAAAAATAGTATCAAATGTCAACAGTAGTGGGGAAAAAAGTATCGGGTAATGGTACGTGCTAATGAGACAATGATGAAGGGAAGAAGGATTAGGGAATGACAGGGCTGTGATTTAAGAAGAGAGGCCGGGTGGCCTCTTGGTCACTATTTGCAGGGACTGGAACAAACGAGGGGGCTGAGGACAGCCCACAGAAGGCCCTGTAACGGGATCTCCCGGCATGCATTGGAGGAATGGGGAGGCAGGTTTGACGGGAGCTCCCCGCATGCATCACATGCATCAGAGGAATGGGGAGGTGGGCACGAAACGAACACAGCCCGCAAAAGGAGACCGGAGGCCCTACGGAGGCTCTACATCACGCAGGCGTCAGGGGCGGGTCCTGCCGGGCCTTGCAGGGCTCTGGATTTTCTTCTAGGTGTGATGGAAAGCCACTGGGAAAGGAATGCCACGCTCAGATTTTAAAGGTTTGCTTTGGCGAGTTGGCAGAACATGAACTCTAAGGAGGCACCAGGGGAGGCCCCGAGGTTGTCCAGGCAAGAGATGGCAAGGCTTGAACCAGAAGGGTAGCGCTGGCGATGGTGACGAGGGGGTGCATTCCAGGTGTGTTGTGAAGGTGAATCCTTCACGGTAAATCCTGTGTTGACAGGATTTACTGCTGGACTAGAAAAGAAGCAGGAGAGAAAAAGAAAAAACAAGGATAAAAATGATGGGAACAAGTCCTGTTGTAGAGACATAATGATTACATACCAGAGATAGTTAACATTTCATTTATGAGGCAAGAGTTAATCCCATCCTTTTAAACAGTAATATTAAAAATTAGTTATACTGGCTGGCTCAAAACCTGACTGTACTTACCTTAATAAGCAACAGGGCTGTAGAATATTTGGTTTAATAAAAACTTTTGCTATTGATTTTGACATGCTTTGAAATCTTTTCTAATGGGGTCCTCTTCCCCCAAACTGAGATGCCAATCACAGAAAATCAACTGGTTGGGGTTACATTTTGCATTTGATAAAATAGAAGCTGAGATTAAGAGAGTTCATACCTCTATCCTGAACTCTCCTCTTGTACAAACCAAAATAAGTGACCCAAGTTTAGCAAAACAGCAACAAATAATGTTAAAGGACAAACAACTTCCTGACAAGTTGACATTCGCATTTTACAAAACTTTCACTAGACTGCTTTCGGCACATTTACGACATACCTGTTTATCCTTCCGAAACCCTCACTTTGAAAATGGAACTAAACACAGGATGATGTGTTCAGGGATTTCCAACAGCAATTTTCTTCTTTTTTAAAGATTTTACTTATTTTTAGAGAGCAGGGAAGGAAGAGAGGGAGAGAAACATCAGTGATCCAGACACGTATCAGCGGGCCGCCTTCCACAGGCCGCCGGCCAGGGACCTGGCCTCTAACCCAGGCCCGGGACCTACCTGGGCATCAAGCTGGTGGGATGACGCCCAACCCACTGAGCCACACCAGCCAGGGCAACCATTTCTTTTTAAATGCACGTGCATTGAGAACAGGTCGTCTCTTTCCTCATGTTTAACAGAAGTAGGCGGACATAAAGGTGGAGAGAACTGTCTCTGAGGTCACCTCTAGCCAAGCCTTCTGCAGACAAGCCTCTCAGATGCAGCACCCCCCATGCACCCCTGCCCCGCATGCCCAAGCCCCGAGGGGAAGCGAGCCCGTGGGAGACCTGCGGTCTGTTCCCGAAAACAGACGAGAGAAGACACAGCCACACAGTCTTACGTTTATTCACACAGAGGCGTAAGGGGTGGTACAAATAATAAACATTGCTTTAAATACAAATAAATAGTTCTGGTTTCTAAAGGAAACAAACTCGAGATAATTCAAAGTCAAGTATTTTCTAAGTTCCTATTAAAAATAGAAGACTATTTTGCATTAAGTCCTATTCCACACAACCCTTTGAGGACTTGAGGATAAATGGTGAACTCTAGACTCTAAGAAGTCACCAGAAGGATGGGGGATGATGCCCCCACCCCCCTGAACCGTCCCCTAAATGGAAGGAGAGATATTTGCATCATAGATAGAGCTAATAAACACAGAAAGTACTGAATACCTACAGATACCTAAAAAGATTTATCTTGAGAAATGTGGCAAGAAATTCTCTGAACTCGATCTGTGAATTCTGAAACCTCCCTATGCTGACGTTTTGGATCAAGTGTCTTGAATTCATTTATGCTCACAGGAAGACTTAAGTTCCTATAGTGAAACCTTCCTCTTGCTAAGAAGGATAATGGTAAAACAAACAAACAAACAAAAAACGTCTGTAATCACTAAGAATGGCACCTAAGGTTAAAAAAAGAAAAAAAAAAAAAAAGATTTACCTGGTAGAGGCAACAGTGCAACCCAGTGAAAACAGCTGTCGACCTGGCACCGAAATGGCACAAACTAAGAGAACACACTCCTAAGTCACACTTCCAAATAAACATGATGTGTTTTCTCTCCTTGTTGCTGTAAGTCATGCAGTCTGTCGAGCCTTTAAAAACTACGTAGAACACGAGGGCAGCGCCATCCGGGTGCGGGAGTGGTGCCTGCTCCCCGGACAGCGGCCCTGCACGTCCCACCTCACCCCGCACCACACAGTCCCGCTTCTCCTACCCAGACCTAAACAATGATCAATAATGTTTGATAGAGATCAATACAGAAACGTCTAAAAGATATCTGAAAATATCTTTTCAGAGATATTTTCCTTTCCTATTTAGATTGACCATGACACAATTCCAAACAGAATATCTCATGCTGTAAAAACAACCTCATGCAGTAACTAAGCGCATTTTAAAAGTCCCATGTTACTAACGATATTTGGTATAGAAGGCAGGATTAGATTTTTTTAAAAAAATGATCACTATAGAATAAAAGTTGGATTTCCAAATAGAACTTCCATCGTGGTACAAAATGCTAAATTTGATTCTACAGTTTTGTTGGCACAAACAATTTTAAGATATACACCATATTTTTCCTAATTGGGATTTTAAAACAATAAGCGTAATTCTTAAACAGATTACCACAACACTTACTCAAAGAACCAGCTCCCTTTTGCCAAGAACTTTTTCCTTTTCAGTCCAGTTGGAGGGATTCCCACAGTGAATTCTGGAACCACAGCTCCGAACATGACTCAACACCCTCGCTTCCCTCCCTGTCTCTTTCATGTTGTAAAGACACTTGAGCCCAGAAAAATGTTCTATTTTCTTTTAAGACAGACAATAATAAATTTAGTTTCCTGATTTAAATAACAACATTTTTTAGTTTGCCTTTCTCTCTGGCACACGATACAGTGTTTCTGGAGTTACAAATCCAAACAAACCAGACAACCAGAGCATCCCAGTGTTCAAATCACAATTTTGGATACAATCCTGTTTATTCTGGATGATGCTCAATTCCACACATACTTCAGGGTAGAAACATCCATAGGAACATCCAGAAATGTTATTTTACCAAACTCTAACATGTGATTGTGCTCCATTATAGTACCAGTCACATCCACAAAGTACAAAGGCAGAGAGGATTTCAGGTGCGGAGACCAATATGCTTTTGCTGCTGCAGTGATTCGTAACCATCATCTTCGAGATTTCCAAGCTGTTCTGGAATAAGGAGTAGTCCTTTTTTTGTCTGGTGGCTTAAAGTAGGAATAAACAGGTGCTGCTGGGTACTCGGCATCAGGATTTTCTGCCATCATCTTCAGCTTTGCTTCGATGGCTTTTATCTTTGCAGTGACACTGGAAAAAGGACAAACAGAGGGTCAGAGTGGGCCTGTGTGCATTCAGAAAGTCGTGTGTATTTCATTGTCCTTGTACCTCTCATTCATGCCAGAAAAGCAACAAGATACTCAAACAGGAACAGTCGAAGACTTCACAGACAAAAGGTACACAACGAATGACTGATGCTCTTGCCTGCAGAAGGAGGTAAGCCTGAACCACCTGTTAGGTTTTTCTATGAGCCCAGACACTGTTAGGAGTACCTTGTGTGTTGTCACATTTGATCTGAAGACACACATAGTGTGTCTTGGCAGATAGTAGGTCCTCAGAAATAATTCGTGTTGGAATTGAAAGCAGGGTCTGGAACAGATACTTGTGCACCTTTGTTTAAAAACAGCATTATTCAAAATAGTTAAGATGTGGAAGTAAACCAAGCATCCACTGATAGATGGATGCATAAGCAAAATATGATACATAATACATTTAAAACATTATTCAGCCTTAAAGAAAGAAAATTCTGACATGTTACAACATGGATGAATCTTGAGGACATCATACTAAATGAAAAAAGCTAGTCACAAAAAGACAAACACCGTATGATTCCAGTTAGTATGAGATACTCAGTCAAAATCACAGAGACAGAAAGCAGGGTGGTGGCTGCTGGGGGGTGGAGGGAGATGGGAATAAGAGGTCATTGTTTAGTAGGTGTGGAGTCTCAATTTTATAAGAAGACAAGAATTATGGAGGTGGATAGCAGGGGTGGTTGCACAATATCATGAATATATTTAACACCACTGAACCGTACACTTAAAAATTGGGAAAAATAGTTCATGTAGCATTGAAAGCAACATGGTGAGGCAGGTTATATTCTTAAGGAGGCACCGAAAGGTCAGCTTAGACTATGTTAGACACAGCCAGTGAGTGTAGGTACCGGTTGGATTTCGACTCCAAAGCCTATTCCAATAACTATTACATTGTATCACCTTTTGAATCAATGAGTGATAGCAAAATAATAATAAATAAATAAATAAAATCCTATCAAGTTTCTTTTAACGAGGTAGCTGTATATCTAATATGTGTTTATAAAGGCTATCATTTACAGAGTACTTATAATGAGGCAGGCACTGTGCCTACATGTTACAGGTGAAGAATCAAATGCAGAAAGGTAGCGACTGGCCCGGTTTTACACAGCCCACAAACTGCAGAGCCAGAATTCAAGCCTTGCTTTTCCCTCTCCATCAGGCTGGGAGCTGAGCAGCCCTGTGTTAGGGAGAGGGAATGAGGGGACACTGCAGAAGTTGTTAAGGAATTCCATCCTGATCAAGGTCATTGCTGCCTTGGACCGGAATGCTGGTCCCAGCTCCCTTTCTTTTCCATTTTTGCTGCTGTCCATGGTCTCCAGTCAGGGAGAGAAACTTGGAAGATAACATACACATGGTCTTTTAGATCTCCTCAAAGGGTATGCATCTTCCGCACATGCTCAAATTTTATGTGAGCAGCGTAAATGAAAAAGCTACGTTACAGTAAAAAAGAACACCGAGATATTACCAAGACGCACTCTGGCACTGCCTTCATTAGTGGGACAGCCAGACATTCACCCTGTACGAGTCTCGGGGCAACGGCCTCCAGTCAGGCCTAGATGCTAACAGAAAGATATAAGCTGAGGTTCTCTGGATGAAAAAATAAACAGAAAACACTAGGTTATCTAGTAAAAAAAGGAAACAAGGAAAGTAAGCCACTAAAGACACGGTCCCTGTAACACGAAGATCACCCAGCAAGAATGCGGTAACCCTTTCCGAGGGGGAGTCAGAGTCATGAGAACCTGTGTGGGCACCAAACTGGAACCGAGGGGTGAGGGGTCAGTCTTAGGGGAACGTAGCATCGTGGATACATGTTCCCAGTGAATCTACAGGAGTCATTATACAATTTTTTTAATCTCTGGAGGTGCAAAAACAATAAGCAGCACAAAATTAAGAAGTATCAATGACATTAAATTTTAATTAGTAACAAAAATAATTAATTGTAATTTACCAACTTTATCCCTCCTGCAAACATTCCAGGATCTCCTTCCCCCGTGCTTTAATGAGGCAGCTGGGCAGCTGCTGTTGGGTGCACAGGGGACTCAAGAATGGCTCTTCTGTTTGTTTTCTGTCTGGCCTTCCATCCAAACAGGCACGGCTTTCCTGACTTTATGACCGAGCACTGATTTCTAATCCTTATAAAAACGACACTCCTTTACAAGTCTTCTTTCCCTCCCCTGGAGCAGGCGTTCTGAACGGTATCCCTGCATTTACAGCCTGGAGTTTCTCTGAAGTAGTAACTAAAACACTGAGTTTTGAAGTCCGGTAAAACTGGTTTGCAATGCAGACTTTGCTATTCGCTAACTGTGTGATCTTGGCCAAGATATTTTACCCTTCTAAGATTCAGTTTCCTCTTATGTAAAATGAGTGTAACAGGACTTTTACCAGAATTTTATAATTAAATGACATGTGGCATGTCAAGTGTTTAGCACCGTGCCTGCTTCACAGTAAGCTCAGTAAATCATGACTATTGTTATTGTTAAAATGTCTCCCAAGGCTACAGTGCAAAATAACCCCCCCTAAAACCCAAAACTCTACTTGTGCCCAACCATGCATTTAACTTCCCCTTTCTCTACCCAACCTTTAGCTCCTTCTGTTTTGAATTAACTCCAAATTGTTCATACTAGTACCAAACTGTTACAGTTGCTGAAATGGTACATAGAATTAAAGTGCTGCAACCAAAAATTCTGTATAAAGGAACTCACAGTTGGGGAGGCATTAGTGTGCAATTACAAATGCCAAAGAGACACAGCAGCCATTAAAATGCTTATTTTTAGGGTAGAGGCCGTGTCTGGTACACCTTTGCATTCCCAGTGCCAAGCACAATGGCTGCTATGTGGTAGGTATAGCCAGTCTTTTTTGAATGAATTCTATAAATGGGGGGGGGGGATGGGAATAGAGGAAATGTACATGTTCTGGAGATTAACTGAACACATCTTTGAACTTGTTAAAAGTTAGCAGATTCTATTCTAAATTTAGAGTCCGAGGAGTTACTAGAGTAGGAGTGAAGGTTTGGGAGAGGAAACGGCGCCAGCTGTTGAAAAGGTGTCTGTGTTTCCTGCAGCACACCGTCTTACCTTAGGTTGGACTGAGTGGGCTCAGTGCTGGAGGACGGCTCAAGGCTGATCGGGAGGATCTTATCATTCTTGTTATGATCATATCTCTGAAAGTAGGAGAAAGGGGAATTATTCACCTGGGCAAAAATCAGCCCTCTACCACAGAGCACGGCACGGGCTCGGATATTTCAATCCCATCAGTATATCCTCGGCACATTTCTAGACGATTGTAGGACTGCTTTTACATTTAGAATGAATGCAAAACTCCACACAGGCTTAAAGCTATGCCATACGTGTAGAAAAAGAAGTTTAGAAGAAGCCTCCCATCTAGCCATTAGTCTTCCTTATCCAGTAGGGAAAGAAGTTCAAGTTTCAATTTCACAGATGGTACAGATACACAGCAGGATTGCCCTCTGACATTCTTATTTCAACGGTCACGTATCACCTCTTACCATATTTATTTTGCTTCATTCAAAACACTTAAAAAATTTTGCTAGATTTTTGCAAAGTACCCAGCGTAACATTCAACTCCTAACAGGCCCGAGTGGAGAAGAAAAATAGTAACAGCTTTCAGCCACTGATACAGAAAACATTCTCCAGTAAAAGAGCAGCTTAATTTGATGTGAGATAATTACACACTTCTTGTAAAAAGTAAAAATAATATGACAGAGCAATCAGGAGCCTCTGGTCAAAAACAATCATAAGAGACGTATGGGGTGCACAGTCTCAAACGAGAGAAGGGATGAAGAATGATTTCTCCTGTGTGCCTTTTCAATGAGATGCAGAATGAGAAAATAACAGCCAGTTTGGCAAATGAGACTTGATTTTTAAATATTTTTTTTAAAAAAGATTTTATTAGGCCCTGGCTGGCATAGCTCAGTGGATTGAGCACAGGCTGCAAGCCAAAGTGTCGCAGGTTCGATTCCCAGTCAGGGCACATGCCTCGGTTGCAGGCCACGGCCCCCAGCAACTGCACATTGATGTTACTCTCTCTGTCTCTTTCTCCCTCCCTTCCCTCTCTAAAAATAAATAAATAAAATCTTAAAAAAAAAAAAAAAAGTTGTTGGGGAAAAAAAAAAAAAAAAAAGATTTTATTAGCCCTGGCTGGCGTAGCTCAGTGGATTGAGCGCAAGCTGCAAACAAAAGCATCGCAGGTTCGATTCCCAGTCAGGGCACATGCCTGGGTTGGAGGCCACGTCCCTAGTGGGGGCCACGTGAGAAGCAACCACACATTGATGTTTCTCTCTCTTTCTCCCTTCCCCTCCCTCTAAAAATAAATAAAATCCTTAAAATAAATAAATAAATTGCTATAATCATTAAAAAAAGATTTTATTATTTTTTTTTTGAGAGGGGGAAGAGAGGGAGAAAGAGAGGGAGAGAAACATCCACATGCAAGAGATACACAGATTGATTGTCTCTTGCACGCCCCTAACCGGGAACCTGGCTGCAACCCAGGCATGGGCTGTGACTGGGAACTGAACTGGTGACCCTTTGGTTGCAGGCTGGCATTCAATCCACCGAGCCACACCAGCCAGGGCAGACTTGATTTTCTTTTAAGTAAAAAAGCTTTTGGTAATTCTTCTTGTTGTTCCTATTTTCAAGGTAATGTGCCCTAGAAATTGAGATGCTGGGACCAACTACCTGAAATACTTGTAAGAATCCAAAGCGTCTGAGCATTTTCAGCTTGGACACTGAGCTCAAATGTTTCATTTCTGACTCGACTGGGAAGCCTGTTGGGTAGAGAGTCTCAGATCAAAAACCCAGGCTATATATAGCCAAAAACTGAAGCTCCATTTTTAACTGTCACAAATCTTTTCGCAGGCAGGTCTGCCAAGGCCTCACTGCAGAAGGAAGGGAATCAATACTTGGGGTTACTCCAGTCCCCATACTTCACCACCTCTGTGCTGGTGAGGGCAGAAAACTATTCATTTTTTTAAATGGTCATAGCTTTTCCAGTGCATTCTCCCAAGAGACTTCCTGCAAGACGAATAAGGCAGTGTGCCACTTCTCAGGCCTTGAAGACAATACAGACACTGCAAAGTCCCAAAATAACTGAAAATAACTGGCGTAATGAGATGCCTGTGTTTTGAGCACTCATGCAAACAGCCTACTTCTCGAGCATTTAGAATAAACATTCAAACTCTTTACAGAATTGAGAGGCTGAGCAGAGTCTAATAATGCCTAAAGCAGCTAATTTTAAAAATAAATACATTTTTTCCCCTCCAAAGAACCACTGTACCAAAAAAAAAAAAAAAAAAGATAGAGGTCTGAGTATACACATCAGCCACATGGAAAAATCAATCAAAACCAGAATCTGTGGGTATGTGGAGGAGGGAAACAATGAAGGAAACTAATCCCTCCTGAGATGTTTCTCAAAAGAAAAATCTGCCAACACACACGGTAAATACAAGCAGGAGACCAAAGGACGGCGGCTCCAGAGGTGCCGAGACTGGCGTGCCAATGGGTGAGCGGACCACTGGCTGTCGGAAGACTCGGTCAGGGTGAGCTGAGGCTGCCTTTCTAGCGCACCACACTTACCTTGACCTGAGCATGGGCCCATCGCACCACCAGCTTCTTGGACAGAGCCAGCTTGCCATTGAGACACTGGATGGCTTGCTCTGCTTCCTGTGCGGGAAAGGGGCGACAGTCAGTCAACAACTCAAACGCCCAACTAGCTGTTCACCAGGGCTTCACTAGCTCCCGCGGCTGAACTGCTAACCAAACTGCTTTTGGTAAACAACTAGCAAGGTGTTTATAATATTTAAAAAAGCAGAATAATCAAGAGGGTATGAGTCGTTTTGTTTTGGGTTTTTTTTGCCAGTCAAACCCAAATCCAAATTCCGGGTCTGTCGATTACTGGCAGTGTAGTATTTGGCAAGTCAGCCAACCCCTGAATGTTAGCTTTTTCACCTGTAACATCTGGGTAACATTTTTTTTTGGTTCCTCCATGGTATGTAAGGAGTAAAAGTATACATGTAAAGCATGGAGCATATGGGAAGTGCTCAGCCAATGTCAGCTAATAGCACTGATCTTATTAGGTGACACCTTTCTACATCCTTCTGTTATTTAGGGTAGAGCCTACTAGGTCAAGAAATGGTACTGCCCCTGGAACTGAATCCTGGACTAGGGGTCGTACTCCCCGGGCCCAAAGTGAGAAAGAGTAATGGACATATACGGGAGCACAGAAAACCAGGCCGGAAAAAGCAGGAGTGAGTCAGAGCCCGTGGGCAAGGTGTCTGTGTGAGCCAATCTGTGCACCTGGCTTTCAGAGCCAGAAGTCCCTGGCCCCTTCCCTATCAGATACAGGAGGAACAAGGTTGAAAGGAATTCCTGAAGCTGCATAATAGGCACTCTAGGACCTTCCCAGGAAGCCTGGCTGTACTTTTCCATCCTGCCAAACCTTCGCTGCTCCATGTGTATCATGAGGCATTTGGCCAAGAGTAATCCATGTTTACTGGGGGTGAAGGCGTCGTTAAGGAACAAGAAGAGAAACGGAGACAGCGTATCTATCTGAGACCTCAGTGTGAGACCAGCAGGCACTCCAGTTTGGTTTCACCGGTGACTGTCTTACTCCTCTGGAGCCCATCGGCATGACAGTGAACAAATACTTATTGAGTGCCCGCTGTGTGTCAGATGTTAAATAGTCACCAGCACCCTTGCCTCACTGTAGCACACAAAGTTAAAGGGACAGATAAGAGAGACACTTTATTTTTAAGTTTCATGTAGTGAGTTAGAATTTACATGGCTCTCCCTATTAATTCTGTAGCATCAGCAGTAATAAGATGCCAACAGGGGACAAATAGTTTAAGAAATAAGTTCCTATCTCTGAACCTTGTTTCAAGTTCCTGTAGTTAACACTGTTATTAAATGCCAACTGTGTTTTCATACATACCCTCATCCAGCTTCTCAACTTCCTATAAGGTAAGAAGGTAGGTTTTTAATCCTCATTTTTAGAAGAAAACTGAGGCCAAAGAGGTTAAGAGAATTGCCAAAAGTGAACAAATGAAGCCAGAAATGGCGGCTAGGCTCTGTGATCTCTAGGCCCGTGTTTTCAAACCAACATCTGTCCCTGGCATGACCACCAACACTGCCGTCTGTAAGAATCCTCAGCACTCTATTGCTGAGGAAGAACCAAGTATTTAAAAACGCTAACCATAGCAGGCCTTCTTTCAGCTTCCCCCCGAAGCTCGAACAATTAGAACAGCAATGTATCACTTATTGCCTAGCATGGCTGCAAAAATTAAATCCCCAGCACTGGTCAGGACAGATGACATCTCAGAACATACTGACACGTACTTCTTAACAATGTGGCAGTTATATTGAGAAAAAACACGCATGACCTTTGTTGACACCACTCCATCTTCCTGAATGTGGTGAATATGCACGCAGAGTTATGAATACACCGCTACTGTACCGTTTATACTTGTGAATTGCTGGGGAGAGCCTGAATAGCTAATAATTAGTCAAACACCTTAACACATGGTCATATAATGAAATATGCAATCACCAAAAATCTTGTTGATTAGCTTTTAAATTAAGGTCTAAGTTACATCTAAAAAAATGTATAAACATTAAAGACAGATCAATGAATTTTTACATATTCATATCTACACCAAAGAAACCACAATATCATGATATAGAATGTTCATATGTATCAGGTGACAGAAAAACATTTAGTACACTTTGTGTGATAAATTGGATCATACGATCCCATTCATGTGTTATAAAGTCATACATGTGTTTATGTGTGCGTATGTATGAAGTCTTCCAGAGTTGTTGTTTTGTTTGTGAGAGTGTGAAGAAAGAAGAGACCAGAAACATAACTAAATATTAACAGTGATTATTTCTGGGTATTGGGCTAATAAGTCACTTATCTATAATAAACATGCTTTATTTTTATAATTAAAAATCCAAATATAATAATTCTTTTTTAAATTTAAGATTATTTATTTTTAGAGAGAGGGGAAGGAAGGGAAAAAGAGAGGGACAGAAACATCGCTGTGCAAGACAAACATCCATCAGTCGCCTCTTGCATGTCCCCATTTGGGGACCTGGTCCGCAACTCAGGCATGTGCCCTGACCAGGAATCAAACGGGCAATGTTTCAGTCTGCAGGACTATGCCCAACCCACTAAGCTACACCAGCCAGGGCCAAATACAATTATTATTAACAAAATAATAACTAGGCAATGTTCTCACATAAACCTAATAAAGTTAAAGAGAGAACTGAGATACATGTATATATCATGATTGAGGCTGGACATCTTTTTCCTCTACATATTCAAATCTGTATGCACTTACTCTGAGACATTGAGAAGAAGGGTAAATTCTGAAGAAATTAAAATAAAAGAGAGTCTGTGGGTGGCTCACCACAGACAGGGAGGGCTTCGGCACCACAGGGCAGAACTACGGAAAGAAAAGGAGGCTTTGTTGGTCAGCCACCAAAGGAAAAAATAAAACAGAACAGGGAGGAGGGCGTCCGTACGTTTAATGTGGGCGTCCCGAAGCATCTGATCAGAAAAGTGGGTCAGCCGCCTGTGTCCGCGAGCCAAGGGAGGGTAGATTTTGGAAATCACTCACTAGTTCATTTGTTTACCAAGGATCCCCTTTAGGACTCAGGGCAAGGCACACAAGGATGAATCAGATGTGGCTCCTGCCCGCAAGGAACTGCTATTCTAGCAGTCAAGAGACATGCACAAATACTTGTGAGAGCGTCTAAGTACTGTGAGCGGGGGAAGGTTCAATTACCTGCTTAGTTTCAAAGTTAACGAAACAGTACCCTCTAGGTTGTCCCTCCAAAGCACCTGACTTGTGGAAGAGGAAGTCGAACTGCTTTACCGTGCCAAACTTCTGGAGGAGCTTCAGGAGATGGTATCTGTGGAGAAAGGACAGCCCATGAGTGCGCTCTGGGAGGCTGCTGGCCAATGAGCCTGAAGTGTGAGATAAAAGCAGGAGACATTTACCCCAGGGAGAAAATCTCCGCCCCCGCTGCCTTCCTCCAAACTGCTGCGTTAGTTTGTTTGGCAAACAGAGCTGTTTGCCTCTATTTGGAAAGGGAACTGGAATTGTCACGGCTGTGCGTCTGTCCAGCACAAAACACCAAACAGAAACCACGCCTAACTAACAGCTGTCTGGCCCACAAGCACCATTTGTTTTTTTTTTTTTTTGGAGAAAAGCTCAAAAATAGTGTCGATTTATTTATTTTTAATTTCTTGGCAATGAAATACTATTTGTGAATAACTACAACTCCACCAGAAACAAACACCCACACTTCAAAAGCGAAAGCCTACCGTATCACAAAACTAAAGTAAAAAATACACATTCACACAAACAAAATAGCCCTGAAAGACTTCCCTATTAGATTTTACAGTCATTAGACCCAAATTGCACTTGTGAGAAACTCTGCCCCAAACCAAGTCACAGCTAGTGGCACTTCCATTATTAAGTGCTTGAGAGTTCCAATTCCTCGTGTGACTGAGCATCAGGACAGAGTGGAGCCACAGTGGGACTGGGCTGGTCTCACGCAGGGGAGGGGACCCCGGCCAGTTCCAGAAACCATCCGGCTGTGGGTGACTAACCCGCCTCAGCTGCTGGCACCGTTTGTAGTCTGGAGTGTGGTCCAATAAAGAACACTAAGTGGCCAAGGAAGAAATTTATTCCGAGCTCTTGCTTGTCACTCTGCCCCTCATCCCCTTCTTGGATTCCTTGCTCTGAAACGTACTTGGTTTCCACAGAGCTTTTAAGTTATTCACACAGACACGGACTAACAGGTTGCTGTGGTCAATCTCAATTCCGACTTCCTGTCATCTGATGTGAGGGTGAGACAAACCAACAGCTCTCCCATTTCCTTTTCCTTTGGCCTTCCTCCTGGCTTCCTCCGCACTATTCAAACGGAGTCAAGGCTTTCTCTAAACAATGCTGTCCCTGTGATACTAAAAAGGTATCAGGCCACATGCTAAATCTGTTATTACTGGGAATTCTAACCCACAGGGAGTCAGTAAAGCTGTCCTTACAGCCACATTTATATTCACATGTTTTCTAGGAGAAACGCATCGAGATTTTATTCTTGACTAAGAATCTCCTTTGGGAGGCAGACAGGTATGAAATGGATCACACGCTATACTAAATTTGACACTAACGTACACTGGCAAGCAGGCCCATTATCCTGGATCAGATGCCTGACACGGTGGAGCAAGAAGACACTATACAGGTCTTTTACTGGGACAGGATGCAGGAATCCCCAGGCATGTTGTGGATATTCATTTGGTCTTTAGACCTGTTTTGAAAGAAAAAACAACCCTCTGGTTTCCAAATTCTCAACTCCCATCAGGAGACCTCAACTGCAAGTGAGAATGTAGGCGGTGATTCATCAGGGGAAAGGGAGACACCTCAAGTGCAAATTTCTGGTTTTACTTGCTTTTGTGCACAGCAAGGGTAAGTCTCTGAAATACAGACAGATGGGCTAGAAGAGCCTCCCCCACTGCCTTTAATTCACAGCTGCATTTTACTCACTGCCCCCATTCAAACCTCACCACTGCGCCAGTTGCCATGAATGGTGGGTCAACCCCGTTTAAAAAAAAAAAACCCCAACAATCTAAAGGGCTACTGTGGGCTGGTCATCTTTTCATTAGTTCTATTCTGCTTAATAGCAGGAAGGTAAGGCGATCAGCATTTCCTAGGAAATGAATTTTAATTTACTCAGGAAAAAAATGCCGACAGATTATTCTTTGAAAAGCTAACATTCATGTTTTGCCCGAGAACTGCGACCTTAAGATTCCAGGAACATCTGCTTAGGTCTGTGTCTTTCAACTTCTCCAGGATTTCTTTTCTTGTTTGATAATTCCTTGAAATTATCGGAACACCGAAACAAAAGGAATGAAATGTTTACTATTTTGCTTCCTGGAGATGGGGACTGCAAGCGCTGATAGTGGAAAAAAAAAAAAAAAAGCCTGGAGACTCTTGCTTTCACATCTGCAAGCACTTTCATCTGCTGCTGGAGTGCGGGAGGGCTCCCCGCTCCCAGGGCCTGCTGCGCCCCAGGAAGTGCGGGCCCTGTGGCGGCCGGGAGCTGGAGGAGGACTGCACCAGCAACTGAAACCCGTGCTTTCTGTAATGGGTCTTTAAAATGGCCTTCTTTCTTAAAGAAATTAATTTATTTTTCTTGTCAACACTATTACAGATGCCCCTATTTCCTGCCTCCACCCAGCCCCCGCCGCCCCTTCCCTCCGCTATCACCACACTGTTGTGTGTCTATGGGATATGCATCTATGTTCTCTGGCCAATCTGTTCACCTTCTTTCATCCTGTCCCCCCTTCCTCCTCCTCAGATAAGCCATTAGCCTATACAAGTGTTTAAACAACTGTGTGTCAAAAATTGTATTAGGCATGTAGACTATCCAGATGAACACAACCAGGTCCCTGCCTTCAAGGGCCCCGCATTCTGGCTGGAAGAGCTACGTAATCAAACAATGACAAACAGTGGCAAGCTTGCACACAGAGGGATACAGGTAAGCATGAAGAGGAAGAGGACCAATTGTGCCAGGAAGGTGGTGGTTTGTGAATGCCAAGTGCACAGACGTAAGGTGAAAAAAAGAACTGGATCAACTGAAGAGAGTGGCAGCAAGAAATGAGGCTGCAAGGCAGGCTGGGGACAGGCTGTGACAAGTGGTGTGCCCAGTGAGGGAATTTGACTTTGATGATGTAGGCAATGACAAGGAAGCCAAGGAAATGACATTTAAGATGATTTTTAGTGCACACTTTGTTTCAAAGAAATCTTTCTAAACTTACACAAATTGTTACACGGTGGGACTTTATGTTCTATGCTCTGTACGTAATAGATGGGTCTTACTGTGTTTCAGATTTAAGCAAGCAAACAGTAAAGGCTGTTTCATGCAAACCAAGTCATGAAAAGCAGCATGGGAAACAGGAAGGGCAGGGCCGACAGGGAAAGAGGGGTTTCTTCAGGAGTACACACACTGCCCCGACACGTTAATGCATTTACTCTTCCTTGCATTCCAGTTTATCCGTGAAAGTCTGTATCAGGACATTTCCACCCCGGTGACTCTCAACTGCTTTCAAGTTTCCTTACTGTACCCCAAATTGTCTCCCCCCCTCCGGCTATCCCAGCGGTCAGTGTGGACAAGATCCTTTTACATTTCTGAGGCAAGAGACATCTGAACTCTCCACTCCTCTTCAATTACCTTTTCTTCATCTCTGACTCGCCACTGGTCTCCAAGTTCACTGTCACTACCTAGGTCATATAATGGCAGATCTGTAGCGAGTCTTCATCTTCAGTCTTTGCCCCTCCAATTAATCCTTACTGATGTTGATACCATTCTAAAAACATCACTTTATGTCAGTCTCCTACTAAATACCCACAGTGAGTCTCTTCTACATGAAATTCACACTTGTTTGAATGAATTTTATTTTATTTTTTTCCAAAGATTTTATTTATTTATTTTTAGAGAATGGGGAAGGGAGGGAGAAAGGGAAAAACACCAATGTGTGGTTGCCTCTTGCATGCTCCCTACTGGGAACCTAGTCCACAACCCAGGCATGTGCCCCTGACTGGGAATCAAACTAGGACCCTTTGGTTCACAGGCCCGCGCACAATCCATTGAGCTACACCAGTTAGGGCTTGGATGAATTTTAAAGGCTGTCTTAATCTGATAGTATCCAACTATTTTCATCATCATTTAGTATCCAACCTCTCCTTTAGTAAAAAAAAAAGGTCTTCCTGATATTCTGCTCACACAACAATCTTTCGCATTACTTCCTTTATTTATGATTCACCATACATTTAGAATGCTCCTTCTTTTAGAATTTCTCTTAGCTTTATTCTGGCTCATGCTTCTCCTTGTGCCTAATGCTATGATTATTAGTTTGGCTTTCCACATAGCACATTTAGTATTAGAAAAAGAAAGCAGTATTCACTCTTTTAGAGGAAACTGCAGTATGGAAAACAGACAATATCTAAGGACATGAACTTCTCGGCTTTTCTAATGAAGGCTTAGTAATGATATTTGGAGGTGTTGCTTTAACTTTACAGTTAGATTAGGTCTTGTAATTTAAAAGAAGTCCTTACTTTTAAACATTTAGAATAGGATGCTTTAGGTTATAACTATTCCATTATGTGGACTACCATAATTATTATCTATTTGTGCAAGGAGCACTATATTAGGCAGTGGAAAACCAAGTCAACTGACAACTGTTCCTGTACAAGAAGGAAAATATCTGTTCCACTTGCTTCACAAGGTTGTCTGAGCTTAAATAAGAGGAACTAATAGAATATTAGAGCTAGAAGAAACATTCGGATCATTTAGTTGAATATTCTCCTTGTGAATAAGAAATATGAAGTATATTGTAGTTGACAGGAATCAGCATTCAGTAGAAAGAATATGGGTTTGGAAAGTGCTACCTCCATAAATAAGAATAGGTCATCATTCCCTGAAATCCAAATGCCTGAGATCTAGTCAGTCACTTCGACATTCCTGGCCTCTAGCATGGCCCTCAAACGGGCAGCGCTGCAACCGCAGAGCGAACACAAACAAACGAGAAGCAGGATATCGGAGTGACGGAGAGTCACTCTAATGCACACACCGTGGAGGAGACGGATGGATATCCTCCTGTAACTTGAGCATGACTCAGATTAGTGATTAATAAGCGCACACACATAGGATTACTACAAAAAACTGAGTGGAACAGTTTTTAACTGTTGCTGTTTTACACACTCCTGTAACCATTCATGACAGTAAAAACACACTATAACTTGTCTTCTAACAAGAGGTAGGTAGGAAAGCATTTCTGTAAGAGGGGTATTCAAATCAGTTTATGAAGGAGGTCAGGGAGAGGGACGGCAAAGCATATGAACAGGCAGAGGAAGGAGAGATCAGAAGGGTTTTGCTGAATGGGAAGAAGCAGGAACTCGTATCCGTTTGTCGGTGGGGTGTCAGTTTAAGAAAACTGGAGGGTGCTCTGCAAACTTCTGTCGAGAGTCATAAGAAGTTCAGAGATCTGGTTTCAAATTATACTCTCTGAGACTGGAGCATAAGACAGGTACCACAAGATCACATAAGGTACGTCATTTAATCCCTTCAATGTTTGTGAATGACTGCATTTTAATAATTAGTCTGGGCTATTACCTACCTTGAGAGGAATAGGATCCAGAAGTTTATGTGGTTCAAAAACTTGGAAGGAAACCACATATTTCTGTAAGACCTACCATATTAAAATGTTACCTTTCATTGCTATAATTAAGTAAAACTAAATGAAGTAATACTAATCATTTCATGCTAATCATAAGCTATGACTGGTAGTTATGTCTTTAAAAGAGATTTATTACTATTTAATAAATCTGTTTAATAGAAGAAAATGTTTTCAAATAAGGAATCCACAGAGGAAAAGGAGTAAAAGTGATCTCTAGTCACGTGGGTGGGTAGCCCCAGTGAGACCCCAACCTGCAGGTTGGTGCCTGTCATCTACCTTTAGCCTGATGTAAAAAGAGCAGAGCAACCAGTGGAAAAGTTTTGATTTGATGTTCCTATTAATGCTGTAACTGAGGAAAACATTCATATACCCAGCTTATGACAATAAACTGAGCTGGCGGATACCGTGGGAACCTCCCTGTCAAGCAGCAGGACAGAACTAGCATCTCATTACAGGGAGGTGCGGCCAAAACAATGAGCGCCGTTTCCAGGCCCCAGATTTCCATCCAGACGAGCGGAGGTGGGAATGGAAACCATGCTCGGGAGCACCCCTCTCAGCGAGGGTTTTAGATGGAAAAAGTTTCTCTGACCAACACACATTAACGGAGAGGTTGGGCAGATTCACACACTCATCCTCAAAGCCAGGAGCCATAAAGAGAAGCAAAATCGACGCACAGTCTGTATTTTAGGGCCTTCATACCAAGGTCACATAATACGGGGTAACACATCTTAACTACCATCATGATTTCCAGAGGGACCCAGCAATATCTACCTTTAGGTGATTTGAGCTTGAGCAGGTTCAAGGAACTAACCTTTCCTGCCATGATACATTGGTTTACATTGCTTTTTCTGTCTCTTAATTCCACTCCTTTATGTATCTCCTCTTGTCCCAGACTCTGTAGGTCCCTTAGTCTCTTCTCCCCTCCCTTTTAATACTATTACAAAGGAGTAACTTCTAGGACTGATAACATCCTCCACGCTTACTTTAAGCATTGGCCCCATCCAGCTCAATCCATTCATTCTTACTACCCTGCCACTAACCACCACTCTGCCCGTACTGAACAACCGAGGGAGGGGAAAAACCTCTCCATTCTCTTTGCTAAGAAATGCCTTTCCACTATAACATCTGCAATGGAGAGCGTGAGCAGTCGAAACAATTCAATTAGCTTTGTGCCCATGGTGGGCAAAGCACTTCTACCTCCTGAGCCTCGGTCTCCTTCACAGTGGGCTAAGAAGGCTGGACATACCAGAGGTCTCCATGCGGCTGCAAGGAGTCCTACCAGGGACTGCTACAGAGAGGGCAGCAGTTACCAAATGGCTCTGGGAGCGCCTCTTCTCCCCTTCAGTCAGAGCAGCTCTGAGTTTTTACTTCATACACAGGTTCTGATTGCTTTGAGACAAGGTTGCTCAGATTTTAAAAGTTTAAAAACTGCTTAGCAAGGGGCAGTTGGTTTCATGCATCCATTGAATGAATGAAAAGGGACTGCCGTGATCTCTAAGGTCCCTGACCTCCCGTGGCTGTCTAACATGAGTTAGAGTCGAGCGCTGCCTGTTTGGGAAGGTACTGAGAGTTCTTCCGCTTGCGTCTCCTTTCTGAAAGAGTCATGCCCCAGGCTCATTCTAGAAAATAATTTCCTGGTCACCAGGTACAAGGATTCAAATAGCTCAAAACAGGAGAACATCTTTGGCAAGTAGAAAAAAGTACACAGTTTAAAGGCTATTGTCTATTGAGTCTATGTCTTTGCAATAAAAGAGCCCAAATATAACAAGATATCAAGATAACAGGATGATAAGCTAAGAACAACATCCCATTCCCTTTAAAAACAATGAAAACATGAGCAAAAAGGTTAACCCATATCCTAAAACACTTGAAAATTCTTCTGAACATCATCACTGCCAATACAACAATTTATAGGTAATAATCAAGATGACTCTGACTCACTCTGTGATTTTGGGGTCCAGGTTGCCAATCCATAACCGGTGCCCCTCCTGCAGGGAACCCTCTGACAGGATGGATGCGTTCTCCAGGGGAAGGGTTTTGGTTTCTGCTTCCATCAATCTCTATAAAATACTACAGGAAATGTGAACATTCAGGCAGGAGAAAAGAAACACTGTGTGAATATGAGACATCAAATTCAGTTCGACAAACATTTATTCAAGGAGGGCATGTCCTGGGCAGTCCTTCAAAGGCCTCAGTTCTTCCACAGCCAGGGCCCCAGCACCAAGTCCCTTGGGACAGCTCCTCCTGCAGCTGGTAAGCAACAGCTTCCTTTTAAGGTGAAAGGGGCGTGGTCCTGCGTGTAGAAACTAAAGCTTCTCTCTTCTGAAGCCAGAGGCCCACTGGGCAGGAGGCCAAAGCCTCTGCAGTCTCTATGACTACTCGATGCTCCAGTGTAACAACTATCATCCAAAATGAGCTTTGGAAACTACCAGAAAGAGAGTCTTAATGACACTGAAGGAGATGGCTAGGTAACAGCAGTAGTGCTTCTTGTTCCCATGGAAGAGGCAATGTAGGAAATTTAAGGCCACAGATTTTAGAGTTAGAAGTGAGTTTGAAAGCAAGTTGTGCTTAGAGGCCTAACCATTCTAGGCCTCTGTTTCCTCATTTATATAAATGGAGATAACCGTTCTTCTTTTATAGAGCCACTGTGAGGATGAATAAAAGTGCGTGAAAAAAAAAAGTTACTAAACACTGCATCAGACAATAGTAAATAATCAATAAACATTAGCTATTATCATATTTACTATTTTGAGACATGGGGAAGAGGACTTCCTCCTTAGTTATTCCATTTCTACCATTTACTAGTTCTGTAACTTTGGGCAAATTACTTAAGCACTCCGTGTCTCAGTTTTCCATCTGTAAAATGGGAATAATAACTCATAAGAGTTGTGCAGATTCACTGAGTTAATACACCTAGAGCACTTAAGAAGCATTCAATTAGTACTAGCTTAAATTACTCCCAGTCTTAGTTCTTGAAATGTCTCATCTCACAGACAAAAAAGGAAGATGAAGATTATGATGGAGACAGTAGAGGACAGAGCAAACACCTGGTGTCTGAAGACCAGGTTTCAAATTTTGGCATTTCCACTGCTTCTCTCTAAGCTTCATTTTCCTCATCTCTATGTAGTAAACCTTGCCCTGCTTATACCTTACAGTTGCTGAAAGGACCACAAATGAGCTGCCAGCTATACAATAAAGCACCAATAAGTGTATAATGTGGTGGAAAAAGAAAAGAGGCCTGGGAAGATGGCGGGCTGTGCCAGACTTCAGAACTCCCTGCAAGAAAAACACCTGTCCGGTGTAACCAGAAGTGCCTCGGAAGTCAGTGTGCAGGAACTGTCTCCAAACAACAGCTGACAGACGCACACACTGCCATGGCCTCCCATCATCCTGGCACAGCCTATGAAGCTGCACACAGCAGGCAGCCCCGAAGCAGCTGTTTCTTGACGGTGTCCATCCATCCCCACACAAGGCTACTTCCTTCCCCGCTCCCGTGTTCAATCTGTCCAGCAATGTGTGACAAGCAGCCACCGACCGCTGAACCCTGAGCTTTGTGCTGACAACAGAGAAGTGAATAAGCCATAGCTCTTGCTCTTACTTCCTGAGAGAAACGTGAACCACACATAAACGAAATCCCAGGAGTGGAAACAGGGGAGGAGAACCCTTTTGTCTTCTCTCTGCTTTCCATTCCTCCTCCTTTCTTACATATCCTTCATCCAAAAAAATGTATTGAGGTTCTACTTTCTAGGTATTGTCTAGGTACTGAGGACAGAGCAGTGGACAAGCAAGGCCTCTGCCCGCAGGGTGGTTGGTTATATCTGCAGGAGGGGCAAGACAAAACACAAGCAAAACAAACAAGATGTAGATGTAATTTGTGAGAAGAGCCGCCAACACAATGAAGCAAGGTGATTCCACGTGGAGATTGGGCCGGACTACTTTACAGCCAGCGGAGCAGAAAGGCCTCTACAGGACACATTTGAGACAAGACCTGAATGATAGGAACTTCTAATTTCCTCAGGTCTAAAAACAGCAATGACACCAACAGCTACTTAGTATCACAGGAGGGTACCATTTTTAGTGGGAAGAGCACAGGCAATAGGCCCAAAAGGTTTGCATTCAAATTCTGATTTTTGCACTTGGTTACTGTGTAACTTTGGTAAGTCACGATCTCCTCCTCGAGGCATCCTCTCCTCGAAAGTTTTCCCTAATAGAGTGAGCTCCTTGTCAGTCTCCAACACAGCCACCTTTTTCTTTCCATACGATACTAGTTCATTTACTGTTACTTACTGTTTTATCTGGTTTTATCTTCTGTTTCCCCCACTAGAGTGTATGCTGCTAGAGGACAGGGCCTTGCCTATTTTAATCATGGTTCTCGTCCTAGCAAGGCTCACGGCAGGTACTCAATATTTACTAAACGACTGACGAAGCGAGCCACTTCTCTACCAGGAGCCTCAGTTTCTTCTTCCTAGAACGGCACAATTATTCCTATTTCATGGGTCATTAGGAGACTTAGATAAGCCACTATCTGTGGCCACTCAGCACAGAGCTTTTTGAGGAGTGGTATAATGTAAGGAGAAATCAAGACAGCATGAGACTCTCAAAATCCTTTGAGTTTGCATGGGCGACAACCCCCTAAGACTTGCAACAGAATTGGTGAAAACACGTTCTCAGGTATCTCTCCTCCCAGCTAAGCTGCAACAATCCTGGGAGCCAGGAGTAGTCATATGGCGAAAATGAAGTGCAGAGAAGCAACGGCACTTGCTCCTAAAAGCTAACTGGAACGGCGGGGTCAAGCCTGGAATCCCGGCTTCCCGATCCAGGCCGCGAATTTCTAGATGCGATGGGTCACTACGCGGATGGTTATTTCCGGGCCAGCGGCGGGACAATCCGGGGCGGGGCCTGAGAAGCGTCTTCTAGGGCAGCCTACTCCAGGAGGCCCTCCCGGGACGACGCAGTGGTGCAGGGGCACGGACTCACCTTTTAGCCTCGGCGTCTTCCCCTCGGCTCATGCCCCCCCAAACAAGCTCCGACCCCACGGTCGACCAAGCTCAAGACGCCTCCGCCTCAACCGTCCGTGTAGCCAGGCCGCGGGTGACGCACTACGCCTGCGCCGCCGCCCCGCCCCGTGACGTCAGGGCGTCAGCGCCGCCGCAGCCGTCGCCGTGCTCACGAGAGTGTTTTCCCAGTATCGCGGGTGATAGCTGGTGAGTGGCCTCGGCAGAACATCGACGCGCACGTGGGGTCCCGGTGCCAGAGACTTCTAATCAAGGACTTCTTAGGGATCTTAGGGGGCCTGATCATGGTTCCCCGACACTTTCCATTCGAGTCCCGCTTGACCTTTAAGGCTGGGGACGGGACCTGTCGCACCAGAGCGAGTCTCTCCGGTTGGGGGCGGAACATGTCTCATCAGCTAGGAGCTTCGAGGATTTTGGGTCTATGTATGTGTGTGTGTGTGGTGTGTGTGTGGGGGGGGGGGTCGCTTACTAAATTGTAGCTACTACTTAGTAGCCCACCGCCGTGGGTGTAGATATTACTACTCCCGTGATACGGAAATGGAAGCTGAGAGACAATTTTATCAGGATCACGTGGCTAGTAATTAATGGAACTTAAATTCCAAAGTCTCAACTTTTAACCATTACTCTGTGCCGTCCAGTGGCGAAACAGTTGTCATCTCAGTAGCCCTTCTCTGGTTACAAAAGTGCTTCTGCAGCCATTATCTCATTTGATTGACCTGCAACCGGGACAAATGGTATTGCCATTCCCCTTGAACAGATCAGATAGAGATCCAGAGAGCTCGACCTGGCTCAGGTCACATACCTAGCAAGTGCTGGAACCAAGACCCTTTTCCAGGTCTTCTCTGAGTTTGGTGCCCTTTCTTTTTGCCACATTCTGTTGCATTTCTCGGAAAGTTTTATAATTGGAAAGAATGAAAACCTGGCCCAACCCTTTATTTTACAGTTGAGGAAACAAAACGTAGGTAGGAGAAGCGACTTGATACAATTCACATATCGGTAGTAGAGCCGCCACAAATGCATTTTGGATACAAGGTGGTTATGAATCTAAAGAGAATGGTTGGCAAGGAATGACGAGATAGGAATATTGGAATCCAGACCTCCCATCTCGTCCACCATTACAGGGTCTAATCCCTCCTTTGGCTGTGCCAGGGATGTGATGCAGTGAGATACTGTAACTTCCCATGGCCCTGAGTCTAGAGAAAAACATGTCCTGCCATCTCTAAGTGAAAACTGGGCGAACCAAAAGATAATTGAAGCAGCGGTGGGAAGTAAATCTCAGGACCTAACTGAGGCTTAGATTTCAATTCAGGTGCCAGCATTGTGACCTTGGTCAAGAACTTAATTTCTCTAGACTCTCATTCATGTATCCATCTCATTTACTCAGTGTCTTCTGTGCTCAGGAACTGTGCTAGGCACTGGGGCTACAGCAGTGAGCAAGACAGCCATAGGTCAGTCCTTGTAGTGCTTACAGTCTCATGGAGGGAATCAGACAGGAATCAAATAACTACACAAATATTGAGTGACATTGTTAAAATCAGTGCTTTAACAATAAAAAATATATAGGGGCTATGAACATGGCTGCAGGACATTTGACCTAGTTGGGCAGGTGGAGGTGGTCCAGGAAGACAGTCCGCTGAGGAAGTGATGCTTAAGCTGAGATCTGAAAGAAAAATGGGAGGTAGTTCATTAAAGAGGTGGGGGAAATTATTTCAAACAGATTCAGCAGTGTGTTTGAAGACCCTGAAGCAGGAGGATTATTCAAGGAAATGAAAGATCACTTTGCTTATTTGTAAGATGTCGATGACAGTCACATCTCTGGATATTGTAGGAATTTGATAATTTGAATAGTTCCTACAATATTAGATGTAAGAAACATCCAAACCTCTAGAGAATTTAAGAATCTATTTGAGCCAAAACTGACAACAGTTGACAGGAAGCAAGATTGCAAATGCTCCAGTGAATGACAGTTTACAGTTTCTTTACACATTTGGAATTAAGGAGGGAACAAACAAGGTTACATTAGAGTGGGAGAAAGCAAGGCAGGGATTGGATTGCAGTTATATATAAAAGATTTATGTGCTCTCTTGAGAGTGGATACTTTGAAGAAGCAGCATTTCAGAGGTGTGTTAATCTAGGTGCACAGAAGCAATGGACAGGGTTTGTTAGGGCAAAGAAAAACCTTTTGCTAAAAAAGTTACACTATATTCCTGGAACATGACTACACACTAAGGCCTGCTCAGTTAAGAATTTATGGTTAGATCACCCTGTGAGCTTATTCTGCATAGAACCCCCCTTTTTGTCCACAGTGTGAAAGTATTTTATATACAGCAAGGGCCTATGTGTGTGCATACCCATATTTATAAAAATACGTACACTCTAAGTTAACATACAGCTGGACTGGGAAGGGTTGCTAGGGCAGTGGATGAACCAAGACTGCGTTCCTCATCTAGTTCTTTCCGAAGTTAAAATGCACCTTCTAGGAAAAATAGGAAAATTCAAGTTCTAAGAACCTCAACTTTAGAAAAAGAATATGTGTTTGAAGTGGCCTTTAAAAGAACAGTTTGAATAATAATGCCAATAATTGTACTGCTTTATGGTAGTGGTTAAGAGTACAAACTCTGGAGCTAGATTGTCTGAAATAAAATCTTGGGCAAATTATCTGTGCCTCTGTCTCTTCATCCATAAAATGGATATAATTATAATACTTGCCTCAGAAGGTTATCATAAGGTTTAGATGACTTAAAGTATGCAGTACAGCACTTAGAATTTTTTCTGGCACATAGTTCTCACTATATAAGTTAGCTATTATTTCATTATTATTGTTACAATTATCTTTTTAAAGGCTTACCAGTATCACCATGACAGATGCAGTGGAAACTCACTCAATAAGGTTAGATGATCTACCCAAGGTCACACAGCTAGTAAGTGGGGGGACAGAGATTCGAGTTCAAGGCTGCAGTCCAAAGCCCAGATGCTTCCTGCTGTGGCTTTTTTTGCGAAGAGGTTAATTTTCTTGGATGATACTTGGGCTCCCGTAACAGCTCCTTTCCTCAGCTTCATCTGTGCTGAACTGAGTGTTAATATACATGTCCTTAAGGTAAAAAGGGTCCAAGGGACTGCCTTTATTGAACTTCCACGTTGAAATTTCCTGACTTCTGTGCAATTAAAATCTACGCCTTAAGCATTTCAGCAATGTGGTTTATTTATAGAGTTGGCTTTCCGGTTCACGTGTACTGGGTCTGCTTTTGGGTGCTGCATTTTCTGTCAAAGGTTGTTTATTTCTAACCCATTTCGATTTCCTGTTGCTTTCTGGATCGGTATTATGACCTGCAACAGGAACACCAGGAAACCTGTCTTAAATGGAGCAGCCAGCTTGAGACCCTGTAGATGAAAAAAACAAAAAACACACATTACGCAGCCATATTTGGACGGGAGTGTGGGTTCGGCATTGGCTATATTAGGCAAAAACCTAGATATGGAAACCTCCCTTGGAGCCAAACTTTTGTGAACAGTTTTACTGGAATAGGGCTGATCTGTTAGCTCCATGACCTTGGACAGTGGCGGTCTCTTTGGGCCTCAGTTTCTACATCTGTAAAATGGAGATTATTATACTTTCTTTGTAGCATTTTTAAGAGGATTAAATGAAATAATATGGATAAAGCAAGCAGCCCAGTCCCAACCTTAATTAATAGTAGCTGCTGATAATTAAAGAAGAGGAAAAAACTATTCCTTTTTTTTTCATCCAGATCTGTTTTTACTGACTTCCTACACAGATGGCTGACATCAATTATTCCTTGTTATTAAAAAAATTCCGTCAGGAGCCCTGGCTTGTGTGGCTCAGTAGACTGAGTGCAGGCCTGCGAACCAAGGGGTTGCCGGTTTGATTCCCAGTCAAGGCACATGCCTGGGTTGCAGGCTGGGTCCCCGGTGCGGGGTGGAGGGGGGTGGAAGGCAACCACACATTGATGTTTCTCTCCCTCTCTTTCTCCTTCCCTTCCTCTCTCTCTAAAAATAAATAAATAAAAATATAAAAATAAAAATTCCATCAGGAGAAATTATATTTCTTTGTGTTACTCATTTGCTTTTTTTTTTTTAAATAATGATAGGGACAGCTTTTATTAAGCAAGTGGATGTCCCTGGCACTGTGCTAGATGTTTTACATATACCCATCATCTCATTTTAAGATCAGGATATTTTTCTCATTTTGCAGACGAGGAAAGCAATATCCAGAAAAATGGAGCCAACTGCCCAGAGTTAAAACTTACATGCAGATCTGACTGATTCTGGGCCACCTGGACATCAGTAATGACATGCAAGCTGTCTTTATTGTGTCCCACCCTGTCATGGAAGTCTTTGAAAGGGAAAGTGTCACAGCTATTAATAGAGAATCCCTTCGGGGGACTCTGGCTATCTGCTAGCCACTGGGCCAAGGGTTTTATCTGCGTGAACTCATTTATTCTTCCCAACCCTAAGAAGTACCTATAATTATCTCCATTTGACAGTTGATCAGGGACATTTCATCAACGATAGAGGTGGCACTGGATTCCCAGTCTTCCTGGCTGCAAGGTCCCTGGTACTGCATCAACATTTGGGATGGGGTTTTCTTTTGTTGTTTTAATGAGGTATGAGACTGCTTTACAAGATAGTAACGTCCAGGTATTTGAGGCTAATGGGTTGTAACTTTTAGCTGAGTAACTTTTAGCTGAGTCGTAGCCAGATTCCTGGCAGAAGCACTTGTCAGTTCGCTAGGACTGTGTTCTGTCCCAGAGGGGGCCGTAGGCTCTAGCGTCTTTCCAGAGTCCGAGAGCTCGGAAATACAATGTACAACTTGTGTTCACGCAGAGAAGGGTGGCATTTTCCAGAGCTTTGGTTCTATAATATGGAAGACCTCAAACCTCAATCATGCTTCAGACTCACATTAAAGTAAAGTGCATTCTAATTGGTAATCAGTGCATAAGGAACCAAAGAAAATTTTAATTAAATGCTGTCGTGTGAATTTTCCAGTCATTTTATGCCTGTTGAAATGGTTTTCTTACTTCAAGTCCTCTTCCAGTGCCCTGCCCTCCCTTCGCATAGCATAACTTTATCATATTTTGTGCCTTTTTTCCTACAAGGATTTAATTAGCATCATTAAAGATTCAGGCTGCTGTGCATTTGCTTAACTCCGTGTTCCTTGTGCACTAAGGCAGTTGGTGCGGTGGAAAGAGCATGGCGATTTGGAGCCCCACAGACTTGGGCCACTTACTGAACTCTCTGTGAGCCTCAGTTTCTTTGTCCTGTAAAATGGGGCTAATCATACTGGGTTGGCCAGAAGGTTTGTTTGGTACTTTCCTAAGGTGGCTCTGGTAGCACTTAGTGTCTTTAACTTCATTTGAAAGAATTTTGTTAGATTGGATTGTAACAGCTGTCATGTCAGTGTGCATTTTTTGAAAACGTATCAAAATTGGCAAATTTTTATGTAGCCATTTTAATATTGAAAGTGGAAGAAAATAAGCAACACTTTCAGCATACTATGGTTTATTATTTCAAGAAAGGTAAAAATGCAACTGAAACGCAAAAAGGATTTGTGCAGTGTATGGAGAAGGGGCTGGGACTGATCGAATGTGTCAGAAGTGGTTTGTGAAGTTTCATGCTGGAGATTTCTCGCTGGACAATGCTCCATAGTCGGGTAGACCAGTTGAAGTCAAGAGCGATCAGATTGAGACATTAATTAAGAACAATCAGTGTTATACCACATGAGAGATAGCCGACATACCAAAAATACCCATAGCAGTCACGTTATTGGTAAAAATAAAAAAAAATGTGTCTTTCACAGAAAAAACTAAACAGACTTTTTGGCCAACCCAGTATATTTTGTAGGCTGTTGGGAGGGAGGAGGATCGGGGGCAATGTATTTAAATTGTCTAGCACATAGCTGAGTTTATAGGAGTTGTTTGATAATTGGTATAAATAATTTTCTGAAATTGTAATACAGTCTATTTTACTTAGAGCTTTTTGTCTTACTCTTTTCAGATGTTCACGCGGAGCCTTCAGCCATGGCCTTGGGATTAAAGTGCTTCCGCCTGGCCCGCCCTGCCCTCTGCAGCTCCCTTGCGGCCTTGGCCAGACCTCCTGCGGAAGCTTTCCTGAAGACGGTGAGCGGGAAACCAAGTGGCTACGGGCAAGACATGGCCCGTCCAGCTGTATCGTCCCGTCATTTTGCTACCAAGAAAGCCAAAGGTAGAGACTTGTGACCTCCTCACCCCCGTCTTACATTTAACCCTTCAATTATCGTAGCTGGAAGGATATCAGAGATGCACTGAATTTCCCTCCTGGCCACGTGAGGAAGTGGCGTCTCAGATGATACGATTGATTAGCTTAAAAGGTCACAGTGACGGAGAACCTAGGGCCTGTTTTCTCATTACCATGTTGCCCCGTGTGTTAACATGACTAGAAATGCCTAATTTCTTTTTTAAATTTAGATTTAAAGGTATAAGTGCCAAGCACACCAGAATGCTTGAGGCAGGGAATCAACATATTTTCTTCTTATAGGAAGATCTATGTTGGAAGTAAAATTAAAACCAGAAGGTTGTTGGGTAAGGGGCATTAGAGCCGTGGATTTAGATGGATGATCTTAATGGTTTGTGTCATCCAAGAATGAGACTTTGATATACCCCAGATCTCAGCTTAAATGTCGCTTCCTCAGGGAAGCCTTCCCTGACCTCTTAGACTGGGTCAGGTCCCTTGTTACATGCACTTGTGCGCACTGTTATTTTACCTTTGATGTACTTAGCACAGCACTCATTAATTAGTTAATTCATTGTGGGTTTGATTATTGTTCGTTGTATGTCTTCCATGCTGGACCCAATAGGGCAAGGTCTGTGTTTTTCTTGGTTGGCATCTAACAGGGCCTGGCACATAGTATGTATCGAAAAATTCTGTCGGATAAACGAGTGACAGAATACTGTCAGGCAGGCAGACCTGCTACTGGCGGAGGCGGGTCAGGCAGTCCGTGCCCAAGGACGGTGCTAGAAGTATGCGGCCGACCGACTTTCCCATTGGCTTTCCTTCTGATGGTTTCAGGCAGACCTTCCCTTTCCTGTTAATGGGGAAATCAACAAGTTGCTGAAAGATTATTAATGCATAGAAGACTTAAAAAATTCTGTTCATAGTGACAATAGTGATAATTTTTGATTCGTGCGTTGTTACTAGATGGTTTAAGAATTCAGCCACATTTAATAGCTCGATCCTTACCATTATCCGTTGAAGGGATTATAACAATCCAGTGAAGAGGTTCTTGTAAGTATCTGGTGGGGCGCAGATCTCACCACTTTGCACGCGAGGAAACGTGAGCTACGTGTGCGAGACGTTTGCCCACGGTCAGAGCCGGTGAGTGGCATCTCTGGAACCCGGGGCTGCTGACGCCCTCAGCATTGCAGTCTCTTGGTGGCTGCAGTACGGGAGCAGCACCTTTGCACCTTCGATTGGCTGCTTCGTTTTTGTCTCCAATTGCCTCATTAAAAAGAGGTTTGACTTTTTTGTTCAGCTTCATCGAGTTCTTTTTACGTCAGGAGTGCTAGCCCTTTGTCGGTCGTGTGTGTCGCAGGTGTTCACTTAGCTTTTCACTTTAGAGTGTCCTTTGTATCAGGTTCCTTACCGGTCAATGTTTAACATGAAAACTTGGTTGTAAAAAAATCTAAAGTTGAAAAAATTATTTTTATTGTTTCTAGCGTCTGTTGCTGCTCTTGGAAAGTGTGCTGTCGTGCTAAACTTTGATCCTTTATGGAGAATTTGTTTTTCCTTGCTGGTTGTTTCTGAGATCTTTGTGTGCTTGGTTTTCTGCATTCACAAGGATCCGAGTATGAATTTACTTTCGTCATCCTCTTTGGATCTTGTGTTTCTGACTCTGAAGATTTACATCTTTCATTGGCTCTGAAAACTCTCAGTTATTAGCCCATAGGAGCAGCGAGGCTTTAGGCACGACGGTGACACAAGCAAATACGAGTTTGAAGAGGTCACTTGCTGTTTACTGGCTGGTCACTTTGGGCAAAACATTTAAATGGCTGTGCCTCAGATTGCCCCTCTGTGCAGTGGGGACAGTAACAACCCCTGTTCTTCCTGCCTCAGAGCTGCTTTGGGTCTCTAACAGAAGAATGTACTTGAACTTGCATTGCAAATCATAATGTGCTATACAGATAGCACAGGATCTAGCTAACCGTAGGTGTTCAATAATCTTTGTTGTAAATGAATTTCAGTAAATTTTTGTTGAATATTTCATAAATAAAGCACTGTAGGATAATGTTATTTAAATGTTTTTATTTTTTCTCCTTCCCCCACCCTCCATAAAGACATACAAGAATATTTGTGTTACTCACCGAAGTGCTCTGTGTGTATACACATCACAGAATGCATGTGAAAAACCGCCCTGCTGGCTTAGACATAAAGCAGAATTTTATTTAGCTTCCAATGCTGTCGATTTTCCAAAATGCAGTGTAGGCCGACGCCACTGCCACTGGTGGTGTGTGACGTTTCCGAACCACCGTTGTTCTGCTTGTCTGTACCAGCCCTCAGATTCTTTGCACATCCTTGTCTTGGCACGCATTTAAAAGTTGATCAATATATTTCCTGTGTCTCCAATTAGATTTTATGGAGGCAGCCTAATGAAAAGTTCATGGGTTCAGGATTAGGAAGATCTGGGACCCCACTTTGGTTTTACCCCTTTATGACCTTGTGACATTAGGCAAGTCACTGTACCTTCTCATCTTCTGTTTACTTTTCTGAAAAAATAAGGGATTAATTCACTTCATGGAGTGCCTGCCATGTGAACAGCGCTCTTTTAGGTATTTGAATCACTCAATTTGCATCCATGTAGCAACCTAGCGATATAGATATTGTCCTTGTTTCACAGGTAAGGAACCTGACACTTGGAAGGAAAAGCCGTGCGGTGCCCAAGGTCGTAAGGCTCATTTGCGTCGAAGCCAGGATTTTCACCTGGGGCTCCCCTCCGGGAAGTCCGCGCCTTCACTAGCATCTGAGACAGTGCTGAGCCCAGTGCTGGGGCTCTAGTGCACACTCCATGGATGCAGGCTTTTCTGTAGGGCAGTGCTAGCGTTCTGTAGCTTTCTAGCATTTGGGATGTTGCTCTGCACGTAGTAGGTACTTCTTCACTGATTGTTTATTGTCTCTGTTCGTTGTCTGCTGTTCTTTTGTTCCTTGAATGTTGACTTTGTAGCCAAAGGGAAAGGACAGTCTCAAACCAGAGTGAATCTTAACACTGCCTTGGTCGAGGACATAATCAGCTTGGAAGAGGTGGAGGAAGAAATGAAGTCAGTGTTGGAAGCACTCAAGGATAATTTCAATAAGACGGTCAACATAAGGACTGCACCAGGTGAGTGGCCGAACCAGTGTTTGGGAGAAGGGCGCAGTGGAAAGATGGGGGCTGTGGCAGAGCTGCGGCTTAGTCCCAGCCTTGACATTAACTGGCAGCCGTGGGCAGTTACTGTACCTTTCTGGTCCTCAGTTTCCTCGTCCAATTCCTCCTCTATAGCTTTGGGGTGGGTGTTAAAATAAGCGAGGTGACATATGTAATGGTTCTGGTGCGGGGACTGGCACGTAGTTATCCTTTGTTTATAGTTATCATAGTTATCACTGTTCAGCAGACAGCTGTCCACTGTGCTGGTGTGCAGCGGTGGCCGAAACAGGCATGGGGCTTCCTCTCGTGGAGTTACACACTCAAAGCTTGGAGTTTTATTGTGATCGTCGTAAACACCATATATGCTTCCAGGTACTTGGCCTCACCGTCACTGACGTCTTGGGTCTGGTTTTCCCAGTTTGCCCTATTTGGCCGTTCTTACCCCGTCCTGGGAACCAACTGGCTGCAGACCTGCCCACCTGAGGCATTTCTGTACCCCTGAGCTTGACCAGGAAGATTACGTTTGGGTTAATAACTTCCTGAAAGTGGCTTTTCTAAGTGGGAAATGTCAGAACTGTCTAGGAGAACTGTTTGCAGATGTGATGGGAGAAGTGGGTTGTCAGCTAATGGTGCAGGCAGGCAGGAAAAATCCAATTGCTGTTAAATTGGCCTTTTGGAAATTGTCATCATACTAGAGTGGAGCCCGGGACCCCCTCTGAAGGTATCTGTGGGAGCCTGGGGTGTTCCCACTCACAGCTCGGTTTGGGTAGCTCATAAGGAAGCTAGGGAATACTTCAAGAAAACCAAGTGAAAAATACACAGCTCCATTTATAAACACCAGCAGAAACTTACTGAGTTCAGAGACAAGATCCAGTGTGAAACCAGAAGACCACTCCGTCATTTGTCAACCTCTAGGCTGGGGCATTTCAGCTTTTGCTGACAGTAGAGCGTGCCATTCAATCTCTCCCAACTGTTTATTTTAAACTTGCTTATTATTTTAGGTATGAAACTGATAAAGTGCTTTGTCTCCCCTGTGCTTTCTGGCCTGTTAACATTCTGTAGCCGAAACCAGAGAGTAGTTTGAGAGGAGCTCAGGGAGAAATGTGATACTTAAAATTAGCCAGCAAGCTCCATTCTTGTTGAACTTAAAAAGATGATGGGCCTGGAAAGAGGTTGGGAGTGTAATTTGTTACAAGTTAACCTCTGAGGAAATGAGGGGCAGGAGTGAGGCCGAGGGAGATCCTCACTGGGGACAGATTGAGGGAAAGGGTTCGGTGCCTGGCGTCGGTAGGGGCTGAGCGAAGGGGAACGCCACACTGCGTCCTGGGGAGCCCTTGCTGGGACTTCTGGGGTGGAGGAGCGCGGGCAAACCAGGAAGGCTGAGTTACGGTCCGTTTTCAAAAGGCCTCCCGTTGGCATTGCCTCTTTGCTTCTTTCTCTTTAGGGCATTGTTTGTGTAACGTTTTATGTAGGACTTGAGGCCGTTGAAGAGACTGGGTGAACCAGGCTGAATGTAGCCAGTCTTTTCTTCTTTTTGGGGGGGCGGGGGCTAGGTTCTTCCATATCATCTTTCATTTCTATCTGAACCAGCAGGCACTTTTCTTCTTACACCTCCATCTGTCTGCGCACAGTTTCTATCTCCAAGGTAGTTGATCGTTTTTAATAGTTGTCTAAGATACGGGTTTATTCATTTGTCTCTTCTTGCCCTCTCTCACTCACCCATCCATCCATACATGCATTTATTCGTCAAAGCGTTATTGAGCACTTACTGTATGCTGACTAATAGGTGCTGTGGACAGAGAAGAGACATTCTCCCCACCTTGGCCGAGCCTAGAGCCTCATGTGAAGGGATAGACATGGACCAGACTGTGTAAAATCACAGTAAGTCAGTGCAGGGAAGCCCTCAGCTCTGGAGCTGGTCAGGTCTGGGTTTGAATTCCAGCTCAGTCATTAAGGGCTCTTGCGATCTTGAGCAAGTTACCCCCTGCGCCTCCGTTTCCTCGCCTGTGGAATGATGGAACCGCCTCGGGGTCACTGTGCTAGTGAGAGCGGATGAACTGTAGACACGTTTAGCGCGGTGCCTCGCTCGTGGCAGGTGCCCGGCAGACAGGTTCTCATCACCACAGAAGTCTGCAGAGGGTGCTTGGAAGCTGGCAAGGGGATTTGTAACGCAGCCTAGGAGGCCAGGTGAGACTGACAAGATTAGAAGCTATTACAACTGAGTGTTAACAATTAGCAGGAGTTATCTGAACAGACCAGGGCATTCTCAGTAGGAGGAAAAAATATATGCGAAAGGTCTTGAGGTCAAGAAGAACAGGCTACGTTAGAGACATTGTAAATAGGTTAGTTGGGTTAAAACATAGGAGAAAGTCAAGACGTGATCATCATCATCCTCATTTATTGGGCATTTACATATGCCAGGACATGGTTATAAGTGCCTCCCATAAACTCTTTCATTTAACCCTCATAACTGGCCTGTGAGATAAGTACGATTTTTATGCCCCACATCGAGATCAGGAAACAGACACCCAAAAGGGTGAAGGGGTCTGCCCAGGGTTACACAGTCAGGAGGGGGCCAAGTTGGCATTCGGACCCAGAACATTTGTCTTAGAATCAAGAAAACTTTTACTCCTGTACCTCTGGGCTTTTCTGGGTGGAAGCCAGTGGTGCCAACCACCGCCTTTTTGTGACTGTGGAATCTGGGCGAGCACCTCTACTCAGGTCGTTGGGCCATAGCATCATGCTGCTGTTCAGTCCGCTGGGACAGCTCCCCATTGGTGTGAGGGGCCCCTTTCCCCGACGCCTCCTTCCTCTCTGTGTCTCAGAATGAGGCATCCATGCGTGGTTCTTACTGTTAATAGGAAGATTTTCCCTCTTGTTCTCACTTGAATGGGAAATCAGAGATTTTAAATGATGCCCCTTTTCTACCTGCAACTGTGGCTTTATTTGCTCACTTTATTGGGTTTCTGAAAATTTTGCCCAGGGTTTTCTAGAACTCAGACGGAGGTGAAGATCAGATCCAGGATAACAGTTAAGTGTTGAGAGTTGGTGTTTGTTTTTTTCTAAAGGGAATCTTAAGTACCCAAATCAAGGTGGGTGGTATAATGAAATGGCTTCAAACCTGGCTGCATGTCAGAATCATGTGGTGATCTTTAAAAAAAAAATTTACAGGCTCCCAAGCCCCTATAGAATTGGGCTCTCTGGAGACAGGGCCCAGAAATCTAAATTAAAAAGCTCCCTGCTGATTCTGATGCACAGCCAAATTTGGGTTCCACTGTTATGAGGGGAAGAACCTCAACTGAAATTAGCATTAAGCATACCTGATCTTCAGGGGTTACTAAGAGGTTCCTTTTTATGCTTATTTTTTGGTGCTTATATACTTGCTTGTTTATATTATAGCTATAACCCTCATTTTAATCCTGTAAGGTAGTTATTTTTTGACCGAGTTGGAAACCGAGGGATAGGGAAGATAAGTAAACCAGCCCGAGGTCTCACGGTTAATGAATGGCAAAGTTGCTGGTGGGACGACCAGCTCTTTCCAGTCTTAGCTCTCAAAGTTTTGTGTCTCTGGACCCCCTCCAGCCCAGGCAAAGCAGGATGGTCGGCCACCCCGGTTGCTGGTAAGGAATTCCAGCCTAGTTCTGTCAACATGTCAAAGCCCTTTTCTATCACATGACACTGCTGTGCCTATGGAAGCCCCTTAAGCCCCGGCTGGTGTGGCTCAGTGCACTGAGTGCTGCTGGCCTGTGAACCAAAGGGTCACAGGTTCGATTCCAGTCAGAACACATGCCTGGGTTGCAGGCTGGGTCCCTAGCGGGGTGCGTGCGAGAGGCAACCACACATTGATCTTTTTCTCTGTCTCTCCCTCCCTTCCCCTCTCTCTAAAAATAAACTTTTAAAAATCCTTTTTTTTTTTTAAAGAAAGCCCCTTGAATACTCTTGCCACATTAGTAGGGGGCCCCTAAACATAAGCTGGATCTGAGTTAGATAGGGACTTAGGTGTGGGGCTGCGAAGGTCCTTCTGGATTCTAAGACCCTGTGATTTCTTTCTAGGGTCCCTCGATCACATCACTGTGGTGACTGCTGACGGGAACTTCGCTTTAAACCAGGTCGGCCAGATCTCCATGAAGTCGCCGCAGATGATTTTGGTGAACATGGCCAGCTTCCCAGAGGTGGGTGGCCTTGCTAAAAGGGTCCTTATTCATGGTCTGTTTTGGAGGGGAGGAGGCTGGGCCAGGTCATGGGGAAGTGCTCCGTCCAGCGTGGGGGGAAGCGAGAGACAAGGCATCATGGAGGGAACTTAGGGATAAGGAAAAGCTCCTGCCTGTGTCTCAATTCCTTTTCTGTTAAACTCAGATACTGTAGAAGCCAGGCAAGTAATTCGAATACCGAAACAGGCCCCATCTCAGAAAACAGTAGTGGCGATACAGCGAGGGGCAGTCGGCAGCCTGGAGGGGCCCCGGGTAAACTGGGCAGCCCGAGCCCCGTCTGAAGGGAGCAGCCCCTGCCCAGCTCCTGCTGGGCATCGCCAGTGTCACCAGATATTCAGATTTATATATGCAGAAGAATCCCATAATCCAACATTTTAGGTGAGATCCTTGTAAAATATTGATAACTAATTCACTTTTTAAAAAAAGACTATAAGGAAAAAAAACACATAATGAGCCACCAGTTTGTGATCTCTGCATTAGTATTTGGAGCGGGTCCTCGGGGAGGTCACGTTCCTCTCAGACTGGACTGGCCACTGCAGAGCATCACACAGAGCACAGTGCGTCCAAGGCCGGCGGCTGGGTTGCACTAGATTACTGCAGCCTTGGGGCCGTGCTTCCACTTCTAGGTGAGGAGGACAGTGGGGCTCCTACTTATTGGTCCAGTGGGAGCTGACCTGCACTGGGGGTCTAGAGAACCGGGAACCCGGTCCCATCGCTACTTACTGCGAGTTGGCTGTTTGACCCCGTGGCACTCTCTGGGCCTCCATTTCCCCATTCGTTAATAGGAGAGGGAGGACTCTGAAGCCCCTTCCTTTCCCGTTGTCTGTCTCAGTATGTCCGAGATGGAGACCACAGGTGAGCCTGCCTGACTTGACAAACGGACTGGAGGTATGAGTGAGGAAAAGCCCTGGCTGTGGACACTTTCAAGTCCGAGGGCTCTTGTAGCTGCTGTGCCAGGCAGAGTCCCCCACTCCGTCCTCCATCCTGCAGCCAGAGCAAAGTTTTAAAAATATACAATGGATTATGTCATTCTCATGCTTTACATTTACCAGTGCCTTCAAGTAATCTTTTTTTTTTTTACCCTTACCCAAGGACATGCTTATTGATTTTAGACACAGGGGATGGGAAGGAGACACAGAGAGAGAGAAACAACAATTTGAGAGAGAAACACCAACTGGTAGCCTCTCACATGCGCCCCAACCAGGGACCGAGCCTGCCACTGGGAATCGTGCCCCAACTGGGAATTGAACCTGCAGCCTTTTGGTTTACTGGGTGACCCTCTAACCAACTGAGCCACACCAGCCAGGGCCAAGTAAGAAAAAGATTACTGTGGCTTAGAAGGCTTTGTGAGATGTGGCCCCTGCCAGCATGTCCCAGTGCCTCTGGTCCTGTGCCACCGTCAGCCTTGCACAGCGCTCTGGCCATGCTGGTCTCTCAGCCCCTCAGACACTGCATGCGCTTTGCATCCTGAGGGCTTTGCGTGCATCCTTCCCTTTGCGGGGAACACTCTTGCCTGGCTCATCGCTACCTGTCTATCTATCTATCTGTTTGCCACTTATTTTTTTATGTTTTGTTTTTATTTATTTATGTTTCTAGTGAATTGATTGGGGTGACATCAGTTGGAACACAGCTTACATGTCGCTTTCCCAGGGAAGGCTCCCCCACCCACCCAGTCTAAACCATCCCCCCGCACTGACTTCTGTCACGAGCACGGCTCCATTCCGCATTGCACTTGTCACTATCCGTGGTGATATGTACACTCACATCTCTGTTTGCCATCTCACTTCCCCTGGACCCTGAGCTCGGAATGCGGGCATCCTCTCTAGCTGGTCCATTGTGTTGAGCACCCAGCACAGTGCCTGGCGTGTGGAAACAGTAAATTTCCCTCAGACGGGTGAATGCTTGTTACTAGGTTGATGGGAGGGAGGCTGTCATCCCTGGTGTTACTGAGGAGCTGAGGAGCGGACAGAAAGGGAACTGTCACCTCCTCCTCTTTCTGGGCCCCTCTGCACCGCGGAGGCCTCTCCGCCGGGTTCATCTAATCCCATAGGCACCGCAGGCCAATTTAGGGAATAGCCTCCTAATGACACAGCTTGAAGACCTCATCAGGCAGATTGCTTTTCAGAGCCAGCCACTTCTGTTGTTAAATAGCAAATGGCATTCACAGAAGAAGCATCTGATTGGCCACTGGCGCATCTTAGGAGGCAGGAGGAGGTATTAACAGCTTAATTTTTTCTTAGGAAGTTGGAGTATATCTTCATTTCTCCACCAAGGCATCTTTGCCATTTCTCCAAGTTGAAATTCTGTGGGTTTTGAAGGAAAAAGCAAACAAACCTTTACAAGCATCTCAGTAGAGAGGCTCTTTACAAGGACAGAATGAGGAAGTGTGAATTACATTGTCTTTTGAATTCCTTTATCTCATCTGGTGTATGTATTAAACAAATAGCTTTAACTAAACATTTCCTTCCTCCACTTCAGAAGCGGTCCACAGAGTACCCAGGTTCACAGCTTCGGAATGCTGAGCTAATACGCTCCGTGTTTATGCAATTCCTTGCTCTTCCACATGCGGCTGGCTTTCTTTCCAGCCCTGCGAGTTTCTGTGTCATGCTGCAGTGACACGATGCAGGTTTACGTGCATAATCTCTTCACCTGCATTGAAGACAGAAAGCTGTGTTGCATTTGTTTAACATGTGTCCTGCTTGATAAATGATACACATAGTTGCTGCTTTTCATAAACTCGCCTGCAGCTAGAGGTAATGATGGGAAGGAAAAGAAGGGAGTAGAAAACCACAGCATGATTTGAACAAGGCAAATGAGAAAAAAAATTGCAGGCTCCGTCATTGGTCTCGTGGAAGGAAGGAAGCTGATGCGTACCGAGTGTCTGCTAGGTTGCCGGGCACTGCTCTCTTGTGTTTTGTTTCACGTGATCAACCCAGGTACTCTCTAAAATTCAGCGTTAATAAGTTCCACTTTATGGATGACACAGCCGAGGCTCAGAGAAGTAAAACACCTCCTGCAGGTTCACGCCGCTGTGATAGAACCAAGATTTGAACAGAGATCTGCTTGACGCTAATATCTGTGCTCCTTTTGCCATTCAGTCATTCATTCAACAGATAATTTTCTGAGTTCCTGCAAGTTTCCGGCTTTATTTGAGGTGCTGGAAATCACTGATGATGAAGACAAACAGGGCTCCCGCTTTTGTAGACTTTACATCCTAGGGACTCTGGGATATAAAGAAAATTGAAGGCCAGTGACTGATTGAAACACCACTAACCAAGTTGCCTTGAACCCAAAGGGTCAAGGATTTGTTCACCTGTGTGCAAAAGTTTTATCATCTTTGCCCTTTAGCATAGATTAACTTAAGAATGGCAAGAGCAGACGTTGCTAATTGATGACAGCACTCTTTCCTGCCTGACCCCAGATGGGGTCTCCGATTTTTCTTTTTTTTTTTTAAGATTTTATTTACTCATTTTTAGAGAGAGGGGAAGGGAGGGAGAAAGAGAGGAAGAGAAACATCAATATGTGGCTGCCTCCCACAACCCAGGCATGTGCCCTGACTGGGAATTGAACAAGTGAGCCTTTGCTTCGCAGTCCGGCACTCAGTCCACTGAGCCACACCAGCCAGGGCTCCCATCTTTCTAACATGATGCTCCCAGCAGCTGCAGCCAGCTGGTCAGTGTTGCTGTTTGGGAGCAGCTGGTTTGCCCTCGGGCACTGGTGGGCATCCCTTCAGTGCGGGGACAAAGTGTAGGCACCCAGGCCAGCAGCTCAGTTGGTTGGAGCATCGCCCGTGCACCAAAACAAAAAAGGAAAGGTTGCAGGTTCAATCCGCGGTCAGGGCAGATGCCTAGGCTGCAGGTTTGATCCCAGGTCAGGGTGTGCACTGGAGGCACCTGATCGATGTTTCTCTCTGTCTCTCTCCCTTCCCCCTCTCTAAAAATCAATACACATATCCTTGGGTGAGGATTTAAAAAAAAGAGATGGAAATGAGATAGGAATACAAGCCTTTTTGTCTGAACCATGAGTAGTTCAGAAGTCGTGTTGGGAAAATGACTGTAATTCTCCAAGCCTCTGCATCCTGCCACATCAAACTGAAATACACATATTTAGAATATTTTAGAGCTACCTCTTCTAGTAGGTTTCTCTACAAAATGAAACCTCTCCTGATTTCCTTTTTTTTTTCTGCATATGAAAGGACACAGAACAAGTAAACTATAAAATAAGGTTTTGGGGGGGTTATGTATATGAAGTAAAAGTAAGGAGATGAGATTTTCTAATAGATCTGAGTCTGTTTATCAGTGTGCTCATTCCACAGGCCTTTACAGAGCACTGTACCGTGTGCCTGGCTGCGAGCCTTGTGCTGGGAGGGTGTGAGGATTGAGACGCAGGGACTGGCCAGCTTGGTGTCAGCGGTTGGTGCCCCCGTGCCTGCAGGGGAAGGCTGTGTGGAGGCGTTTGGCTCTGGTCGTGAAGGGCGGGACGGTGGTGGGACGGTGCCGCCATGGGTTACCACTCATTCGGTGAGAAGCGGCAGAAAAGGAGGGCTGGGGGACTGGAGATCAGCCCACCTCTTCCGAGCATGGATTCTCCCTTCATTGTCAACTTCAGAAAACCCGAGTTTCGTTTTATGAAGGAAGGTAGCTGTTCTCCTGCAGAGGGATGCTTCTTAGATAGCTCTTTTATTTACCTTGGCCAAACCCTTCATACAGCAGACCTAATTCCAAATTGGTTTGGGCTATTAAAAGAAAAGTCAAATCCCCTGGGCTACTAGTACGAAGTGCCTGGAGCGAGGGCATCTGGAAGAAAACGGAGGCAGAGCGACACCCCTGGGCTGCGAGCTGTGGAGCCAGAGCCTGGGGTCCCCTCCCACCGCTGCCAGCGAGCGGAAGTGTGGTGGGCGAGGTCCTCGCTCCGTGGCTCCGGGAAGACCAAGTGTGCTTAGGGATGTGACCTTACCCCACGGGTCCCTGTAAACACGAGGAAGGGACTGTGCGTGGCTACGCCACAGATCCCGTCCAGCTCCCAGAGTGTGTGGTCAGAGTACCGTTTTAAGAATGTATTGTTTTCAGCGGCGGCCACACTGGTAGATTCTGTGTGCAGCCTCCCAAGGAAATGATTCATCCGCCTGTGAAAGTTCTGCTTTATCTTCGGACCTTATGGTTTCCCCTCACGTCCTTGTAGAAAGAAGTAAGGCCGTGTAGGAAAATGAAATAGCTGAGTTTCGTAGGCACTCCCTCCAAACCGAAGCCAGCCCTGGAGGAGTGAAATGGGCAGGCCACACACCCCACTCTTTCGAACCAGAAGTCGGGGGAGGGACTCGAGGCTGAGAATTGGCCCCATGAGTCCAAGTGATGTGGACTGGCTCTGGTCAAACCTGAAATTTTTTGGAAAACGCCAGAGGCCTCATTTTTGTGAACTCCACACTGCCATGCTACAGTGAAAGTGTCTCACTTCCACACTGCTGTCTCATCCTTTAGGGCCATGCACCAGGCGGTAATGTTGCTTGCGGCGAGGTGAGGCCCTGCGGGAAACCCATGTACCAGTGCCCAGCCTGGCATAGCAGAGAGCAGGACCGGGTCAGAGAGACCCTGGAGGGAGGCAGGCAGGACAGCGGTGCATCGGCAGTGCTGACATCCACTTAGCCTTCGTTGGGGTCCTGTGATTCCTACCTTCGCACACTAAGTGTATGTAATAACTAAGTGTATGTAATGTTCCTGTGTGGGCCAGACGCAGAGCGAGACGCCCTGCTCTTGCCGCCTCCTTCGGTCCCCTCTGAGGTGGAGGCGCCATGTGGTCTCAGCTTTTGAAGTGGAGGCTCAGAGAGGTTGGGCCTGTTGCCCAGGTAACAGGTAAGCAGGGCTGGGATTCGAACCGAGATCTTTGTGACTCCCAAGCCCATGCCTTTAAGCTCGTGTACCGTTCTGCATTTTCTGGAGCATGTACCAGCAAGACTCATTGCTCATTCCAGAACATGAGTGAGGTTGGTGTGAGTGTAGATACGAATGAGTTAAATTTATTTACTCATTCCAAATCGGCACTGGTATATTTTGAGTGTAAAATGTCAACTGGAATTTTTAATGTATAAAATCTTTCATCTGTCTTTACACCAATCTTTGCACAGACCAGCCCCCCTCCCTTGAGGATTTATTGTGGTTTTGATCTGTCTTGCCTCAAACCATTGAAATCTTTTCAAAGAAGCAGAGCTGTTTTCTTTTTATTTTTTCCTTCTCTTTGCTTTTTTCCCTCCCGCAGTACACTGGTACCAGGAGTGGACATAGTTTGCTATTCTGCTTGATCAAAGCACTCTGCACCAATGTAACTTCCTGATCTTACTGGTAACAGAACTAAATGTTTCCATGTTCTGCCAAGATGGGTTGCCAGTTATCGACAGAGGGCTCGCATCTGGTAATAATTATTTACTAATTCTGTTTACCTTTTGATCTGGTTTTCAGTGTACAGCTGCAGCTATCAAGGCTATAAGAGAAAGTGGAATGAATCTGAACCCAGAAATGGAAGGGACGCTCATTCGGGTGCCCATTCCCAAGTAAGTGGGCTGACGTGCGTGTGTTTTGATGCAGTGGGGAAGTTGTTCTTGGAAGGAAACCAGCCCTGCGAGACTGTTCGGCTGACGGCACACTTCACCTGTACTTCTCATCCTGGCACATTCCAGCACCTTTTTGAGGTCCCGTTTACTGATTCAGAAGTATTTACTGAGCACCTACTATGTCCGAGGGGCTGGAGATGCAGCAGTCATCCTGATAGAGCCCTTGTCCTCCTTAGTTTGCACACTGGTGGGGAGGAGGGGACCCATAAGTAGGTGAAGCTGTTCCAGATAATGAAATGCTACGTGGAAAGAAAAGGCAGCGAGACCCAGTGGACAGGGACTGGCTGGGGGCCATGGTGGCAGGGACACTTTTAGCCTGGGAGGACTCTTTAAGGGCGTACCCCTTGCTGAGAGCTGAATGATGAGGAAGAGTCATTCTTGGCTCTTCAGGCAGAAGGAACTGCCCGGACTAAGGCCCCGAGGCAGAAAAGATCTCGATGCTTGTAATCTTGAATCCGTGTTTCTTAGAGAGTTGTCTTTACATCAGTCCTTGCGTGTTGAAGAATTTTAGGCATAAGAACAGGCTATTGTTCATTATATAAATATATAGAACTTAGACTTTTAAATGAATAAAAATGTACAGTCGTTCCCCCCTATATCCATGGTTTCGCTTTCAGCATTTTTTACCCGCGGTCAGCTGTGGGCCAGAAATATTAAATGGGAAGTTTCAGGAATAAACAATTTGTAAGTTTTAAATCGCGCGCCATTCTGACTTGTGTGATGGAGTCTCAAGCCATCCGCTCCATCCCACCTGGGATGCCCATCATCCCTTTGCCCAGCGCGTCCATGCTGGGAATGCTACCTGCCCCTTGGTCACTCGGTAGCTGTCGGGTGATTGGGTCGGCATCTCCATGCTCGCATTCAGTCACCTTCCTTTGACCTGACAGTGGCCTGGGGGCGCGAGAGTGGTCAGTCCAGCTGAGAGGCCGTGCAGCGCTGTAGCTGGGACCAGACCCAGGTTTCGTTCATTCCAGAGGCTCAAGGTTCACCCATGTCGGCAACAAGTATTAATCCCAAAACCGAGTCCAGGAACTTCCCCCACTGAACTTTTTTCCTGCTTTATGACCAGAAAATGACCATCCTACTCCCTCGTGTTCTCAGTGCTGCGTAAGTCAGAATGAATCCTCTGCCTTGAAACCATACGACTTGGCAGCGATACAGCCTCCTGTTTCAGTACCAGGTAGACCTGGGTTCAAGTCCAGCGCCTGGTTGTTGGTTAGTTCACTGGCTTGCTCAGGTGTTCCGCAAAAGGCTCACGAGCCAGGCTCGGTGCCGGATGCTGGAGACTGCAGACCTGGTGTTTGCCTCCAGGGAGCTCACTGGCCATGCCTTTGTTGCATCACCTGCAGCTTGCTCGTGGAACTCACTGTACCCACAGTTTATAGATGAAGAAATTTAAATTCAGAGAAACTAAGGGACTAGGCCAAACTCACATGGTCAGTAAGTGGCAGTCGGGATTTGAGTCCTGAGGTTTCTGTCACCAGCGTGCAGGCTGTTCTCCTGTACTCCCTGAGGAGGTGTGGAATCCTGGGAAGCAGTAAGGGCACTCATGGACCTCAGAAGGAAGATTTGCAAGTGGAATGAATAGTAGTCAGCTGGTTGGTTTTTTATTTCTCACTTGCTTGTCTGAAACGTTGAAGAGCCGCTTAACCTCTGTGAGCCTCGGTTTGCTCCTGTACTAGATGGAGGGGCTGCTCTCCGTGGCCCGCCAGAGCCCGTGTGGAGCCCCCAGTCCTGTGAGCTATGGATTTACGCTGCTACACGCTCACTGCTGGCTCCAGTTCCTCCCAGAGTGGCCTGACTGCGGATCCCGTTTTTCTTTCGAAGATCTAGTTCACACAGTAAGCACGCACCTCTGCAGCCCCACTGGCTGCAACGGTCACCGTCGGTGCAATGCGTTGTATGTAAGTCTGAAGGCGCTTGCTTCAGGGAGTTGAACTTGAATTTCCAAAGACCTGGGGATCTGTTACATTATATTTTACATTATTTTATGTTAGCTAATGGGCGTAATCCAAGAGAAAGTTGACGGACCAAAACCGCCTGCTCCTGCAAACCTCATTTTTTATATACTTTCTTCCCCTTGACAAGGTGGTAAGGTCATGAGGCCCCTCACTGGATTGTACGTTTGGTAGTTTTCCAGATAAAAAATGAATGATCTGTTCTTTATTACGGAGGCTGTGTCATGTGAGAGGATAAAGGTTGATTTAGACAAAAAAAGGACCGAGGTTTATATTTGGTTTTGGCAGTGACTTCCATTTGATTCTGGGCCTGTCACCCTAGCAGCTTGCTGCCTTCTAGTTCCTTATTTGTAAAATAAGTAAAGTAATAATGATAGGTAGAGATTTGGTAGGATTTGTAGAGAAAAAGGATTAAGGAATATGATCTCCTTAGAGGAAAGAAGCTATATAAATATAAGATTCTCATATTATTCTAATATACTTTGAATCGTATATACAAAACACACAGGGTGGTACAAAAATAGGTTTACAGTTGTATGTGAAACAGTTTGTCTTCGTATTATTATTTATTTATTATTGTACTATTTTCCATACAAACAATGGTAAATCTACTTTTGCTTCACCCTGTATACACACACACACAATTTAGGAGAAAAGGAAGGAGTGAGGAAGAGAATTAATATGTTGAATACCTACTATGTGCCAGGAACTATGCTTGACATACAGGGAAGGCGAGAAAAGACGGTTAAACGTGTGCCTCCGTATTCCAGAAGCTTGCAGTTGAGTCCTGGCTCACCTGCTTTTTGGCTGCGTGGCAGTGGCACTGTCCCCACCCCTCTGAGTCTCTGAGAGCTCATCTGTACAACGTTTACAGGACTTGCCTCATACGGTTGCTGGGCGGTTTCAGTGAGATAATGTTTAGCGAGCACCCAGTTGGTGCTAGCAAATGTTCTTTTATTCCCTTCCCTGTGGAAGTAGGATCATGGTTCCCTCTTAAGGATGAGGAGGCTGGGGTGCAGGGAGGTGAGGCTTTGGCTCCGGGTCGCACAGCTGGAAGCCGGCAGGGCCGTGAGGAGGAAGCTCACACACCAGCGCTGACGTCAGGAGTCTGGGAGGCAGGAGGGAGCCGGTAGCATAACTTCCTAGGATCCGTTTCTGATTATAACATGTTGAGTTTAGTTCTAGGAAAATTTGCCTTTCCTGATTGATCGTGATTCTTCCTCTGCCTGATGATGCTCTGCAAGTTTGCCTTTCTGCCTTAATTCCGGACGCCCAGAGCTCCGTTTTGTTTTTCAGTTGCAGCAGATCTCAAAGAGCGCCTCACCCTCATTACATGCCTCCGATTCTTATTTTCTCATTTAGAATCAGTCTACTGAGTATGTGACTCGTAACCATAATCAGCCTCTGGTCCTCTGGGGGCGTAGGTGGAGGGTAAATCCTAAATCAGTAAGGGGTCAGACGTGGGGCCTGAAATGGACTTATCGCTGAGTCCTCTTTTCACAGCCCGGGGAAGCCAGCCCTGTGTGGCTGCCCGCAGGTTTCCCTCCTCCGTACAAGAGCACCTGGCCCCAGGAGCTCTGGGTTATGTCTCTACCCACTGGCAGTGTGCGTAGCTCTGGTTTCCTTCCCTGGGCAGTGACCTTTCATTGAGAGAAGTCAGTCAACCGGGTGGATTCTTTGAGCATTGCCTTCCATCGAAACTCACCGAAATCTATGGGGTCGGATTTGGGGTGGTGTTCGTTAACCGCCTGCACCGAAGTTGCAGTGCCTGGAGGTGCTGTGCTGACGGCTGCAGTTTCTCTCCACATTCTCCCAGCACTGCTAGGAGGTCAGGAGACTCTTTTCCTTCTTCTTTTTCAGTATTTTATTTAGTTTTAGAGAGAGGATAGGGGAAGGAGAAAGAAAGGGAGAGAAACATCGATCGGTTGCTTCTTGCATGCTTCCAACTGGGGACCTGGCCCCAGCCCAGGCATGTGCCCTGACCGGGAATCGAACTGGTGACCTTTTGGTTCACAGGAACACGCCCAACCCACTGAGCCACACCATTCAGGGCAGGAGACTCTTCTTACGCCCATTTGATGATGAGAGACCTGATGTTCGTGGAAGTTAATGCCCAATGTTGTACAGTTACTAAGCGGCACAGCTGGATTAGAACTCAGGTCTCTTTTACTGCCTTTTTTTCCATTCTCGTCTCCTAGTGGAGGGTCTCTGGCATGTCAGCCTTTTTACTTCTTAATCAGAGACCCTGAAACGTTTTGAATGTAGTTTATTTTGGCCAGACAGATTTTTGCCTCCACCGTATTTTACGTCTTCATTGTACCCCCAAACAAGCAAACACCCCCACCCTTACTCATTGTCTTACCAGATGCCAGTGAGAAAACCACACAAAACAGTGTGAGGCTGCTTTGGTGTGGGAGCACTGAGTTCGCGCCTGAGTTTAAATAACCCTGCAAGGAGCCACACCTTCGCCGGGAAAATAAAAGTGCGTGCGATCGACTCATCCTCTGCCGAGGTGGCGTCCTTCCTTGATTGTCCCTCTCTCTCATTATCTTTTTAATCAATGTCTGCATTGCTTTTATTTTAAGTAGATTTAAATAAAAAAATGAAAATAACCCCATTCTATTCTCCATAGGCAACCACTTTAAGCACCTAGAATTTTTAGATTTTTTTCTATGCAAATTCAAACACATGTCTGTATCTCCTCCATTTTTTCGTGGAATGATACGGGATTATATTATACACACCGCTCAGCACTTTTTAAAAAACCCAACAGTATGTCATTGCTTTCTCTGATGAGAGTTCTTCCCACTCTTTCTAAAGGATGCATAGTGTTTGCATTTCATATGTAGCATTAACCACTTCCCAATTGCTGAATATCTCGGTTCTTCAAAATTTTTACTCTTTCACTCACCGTGTGATGATTGTCCGAGGCGGTTCCCTTCTGCCGGGAGTGAGAAGTGGTAGTGAGGGGACTGTAACGGGGAAGAAGTGGACAGAGCGTGGGGGCCTTGCGGTGGCTGTGGCTGCTTGGTTGCCTCGGTGCTTGTTTGTGACAGCGAGCTGCATGCCGCCATGCTTCCTAGAGATGGGGACGTTTCAGGGCCAGGCCGCCATCTGCAACACACACAAGGGACACCTTCAGTGGTCCTTGGCCCGAACGTGACATCGCTGTCTTAGGAAAATCCATTGATATTTACATGGCTCTCCCAGCTGTACACGGCAGTAATAATATTAAGCAAACTGACTGTTTACTGAGTGAACTATATTTTAGGGCCTGTGCTGTATTATTCACCTCACTTTATTCTGTTATTCCTTATTATTATTATTACTTTCAGTCCTCACCCAAGGATATGTTTATTGATTTTAGAGAGAGAGGAAGGGAGAGAAAGAGAAAGGTAGAAACATCAATTGCCCCCCCCCACTCCCCCCGCCAGCCCTGACCAGGGATCGAACCCACAACCGTGTGGTGTACAGGACGATGCCCCAACCAGCGGAGCCACCTAGCCCCAGGCTGTTCCTTATTTTTTATTCATGAGCTAAGCAAGCCCAAGGCAGGTTAACTAACTTTCTCAAGTTCATTTAGCTAGTAAAGTTGAGCAAAAGTTAAATATGGGTTCTTTTGACTTCAAAGTCTGTTCTTAAACCCATGGACTTTTAAGAGCACTTTTTGTTTTGTGTTTGTTTGTTTTTGTAGCAGGGGGCAGCAATTAGTATTTTAAAATTTAATTACATACCAATTGAAACCATGTGGAACAGAATTTCCAAAGCTCAAATCAGGATGCATAGTTTAAAAGTGAGTTTGTGTACCATGTTCTAGTGTGAGAAGCAGTCTGGAATACAGGGTGTTTGTTTTTAATCAGCTTTACCGATGATGTGTAACTTACAAACAATGAGCCTGTCCCGAGCGGACGTGACGGTGATTTCCGGAGAACCCGAGTCCCCGTGACCGCACCGCAGCCGCCCCACAGTCCCCCGCGCTCCTTCGCACGCCAGTCCTCGGTCCTCCTCTGGCCCCTGGCGACCACCGAACTGCTTCTACGATGACATAAACACTTTGTGCTGACATTTGAGACTTCTGGGACACGTATAGGTTTGTGCAGCAGGTTTGTTGAGGACCGACTGTGTGGGGGGCATATTCCAGATCGGAGATGGAGCAGTGAACGCGCCACACGAAGCCCCTGCCCTGGCGGAGCGTCTGCTGGGGAGAGGGACAGCCACCGGCACTGAACACCGCGTGTGTCAGACGGTCCCCTTTTCCTCTCTGTGGACAAAGACAAGTCTGTGAGAAGAAATAGAGGATGTCTGGCATGGAGGTAGTGAGGGTGGCACAGTTTTAAGCGGTGTGCCCATGGAACGGGGGAAGGCGGTCCTTGGGCAGAGAACTGAGGATGAGAGAGGGAGAGCTCTGCCTCAGTCCAGCGCTACGGCGGAGGGAGTAGCAAAGGCCCTGAGGCGGGCGTGAGCCTGGGATGTGCAGGAGCAGCAAGAGTGCTCACAGGCGGTAGCAGGGGGCGGGGGGAATAGGAGGTGAAGCCAGAGTGGAATAGGGAGGCCAAGGTCACGGAAGGTCTTTGTATTGGGCAGAGTTCTGCAGAGAAACAAAACCAGCAGGATGTGAAATAGAGAGACCTCTTATAAGGAATTGGCTCGTGCGATTATGGAGGCTGCCAAGTCCCAAGGTCTGCAGTCAGCAAACCCAGCAGACCTGGCTACTCCTTCAAGGTTCACGGGTGAGGACGATGAGCGTGAACCAGCAGAGGAGGCTGAGAACTAGGGAAGTGGCCAGGGAACTCGGAGGATGCAGGGTCCTAGCATCCTAGGGAGGCGTATCAAAGAGGAGGGGTCACACCAACACCGAATATGCCGACGGGTCAGGAAGAGAAGGTCTGAGACGTGGTTGTTGGATTCAGCAACCGGATGGATGTATCAGGTAATGTCTGGGTGTGAAGGAAAGCACAGGGGCTCCGGGGCGAGGCAGACCTAGATTCAAATCCCTCTTCTGTCACACTCTGGGCGTGGCGGCTTGGGTCCTCCGAGAGGCAGACGCCAGGGCAGGACGGGATGCACGGGCGAGTTATTGGGGGAGAGGCCTGTGAGAGAGTCGGGGTGCAGGTCTGCCCCAGTGAAGGAAGGAGAGGGGAGGGCTGGGCACAAGGGGACTCACGCCACATGCACCCCTGAGGGTCGGCCAGGCTCCCGGGCGCTCCTGGTGAGCAGCCCCTGTCGGAGGCGTCCCTCTAGGCACATGGTCGCTGGCTGGCAGCAGCCCAGGGGACGGGTGTGCCCACTGCAGTGAGGTGAGGCGGGTCGTTTAATTTTTTCGAAGCTTTAGCCTCCTTATCTGTAAATGGGGAATAATTTTTATGGTTTTGAGAAGTAATGGGATATTACATGTGAGGCTCCTGGTAGGAGGCCTGGTGTGACATTGATACTGAAGAAATACTGATTCCTTTACCTTACAGTATTCGGCATTATTTAATTCTTCTGGTTAAGGAGTTTTGTTTTGTTTTAAGATTTTGTTTATTTATTTTCAGAGAGAAGGGAAGGGAGGGAGAAAAAGAGGGAGCGAAACATGATGTGTGAGAGGAACATCTGGCCGTTGCCTCTCGCACACCCCCAGCTGGGACCACAGCTCAGGCCTGCGCCCTGACTGGGAATGGAACCGGCGACCTTTCAGGCCACAGGCTGGCGCTCAGTCCACTGAGCCACACCAGCCAGGGCTGGTTAAGGAGTTCCTGAAAACTTTTTTTTTCCTGATTATTTGGGAGTAAAAACAATGATATTTTATTTCTGTATACTGATTCATCTTTTAGTCCTTAACATTCTTTCTCCCTCTCTCCCTCCCTAAGTCCCTCCCCCAACCCATGTTCATTTTTAACCCCTATCCTTCCCTTCATTTTTAGGGGTGAGAGGAGTTGAGTCATTATGTCGTAATTATCTTGGAATCTGAGTTGCTCAGGAACACTGTAGATTGATTGTTAATGAGGACTTGGTTTGTTCTCTGAATATGAATTATGGTGAACCAGACCTCCTGGAAGATGTCTCCCAAATAAGAAAATCCTGCCTGTGGTGTGAGATCCACTGTGGTCTGGTAGGACCGAGAGACCTCGGTTCTTCTAGACCCCCTCGGCCCACTGACCTGCTCCCCAGGACCTCACAACAGTGGGGTAGTTGCCATCATCATCTCCCACTTTCCCTCCTGGCACTGCCTTGGGTGACAGACCTGCGCCTGCACTAGGCGCCTGCCCTCGGACCCTGTCCCCCGGTGACCAGCGTGAGGGGGAATGCTACCTAGGATCACACCACGGAGTCTCACAGAAGATGGTAAAAAGCCCTGAGTTGCAGTTCTCCTAGCCTGCATTTTCTCTCTCAGGCGTTTTCCCTGCCGTATACTGACGTACAGTTTCTCGTGGATGATGACCAGGTTTTGCCAGGGCGAGCACGTGGGGCGTGGCAGGGCAGGAGGCCCCCAGGCCCAGTTAAGTAGAGGGGCGGCTGCTGTGCAGCCTGGGAGAGCCAGGGTCGATGCCTGGAGGAGCTGAGGTTACAGGCAGAAAACCAGTAAAAAGAGTTATGTAACCTTAGGCCAGTTCTTGCAACACTCTGAGCCTCAGTCTCCTCTTCTGTAAAGTGGGCTTACCACAGTATCTACTTTTGTGCAGTTACTCGGTGGAACGCCTGTGAAGGACAGAAGGGACAGGGAGCGAGAGTAGACAGGGAGAGCCCTCAGACTGGTGTGGGACTGACACCTGTGAATAAGGGACATACACTCAATAAAGGAGAGAGAACATTGTTCTTAAATCACCGTTATCAGGTGAGCTGTGCGATTGACGGCTCCAGTGGCCTTTTCTGCGCCAGCAGGTGGGGATTGCCCAGAGTCCGGGAGAGCAGTCCCCCCGCCAAACGGCTGAGGGGACCAAGGCGTGCTGCCTGCCGTTAGGTCCTCCATCTGGAGAGAAGTCCTGGTCAGCGATGAGAGCCAGACAGGCACAGAGATTTTTAACGACTGTATTAAAAGATACTTCACCCCCTTACAGTATAGAATTTTAGGACTTTGTTTTCTCTTCCCACAAAGACACCTACCAGCAGTCCGTTCCCACTTTACTGCCCTCCCCGCCCCCCGCCCCCAGGCTCTAGGCAACCACTGGTCTACTTTCTGTCTAGTGATTCCACTCCTCCAAACAGTCCATGTATTGGAACCCGCAGGGTGTGCTGTTTGGGACCAGCCTCCTCACACACCATGACGTCTTTAGGGTTCACCCATGTTGCAGCACGTACCAGCACTTTACACTTTTTTATTGCTGGGTAGTATCATGTGGCTCTACCACACTTGCTTTGTTCATTCATAAGCTGAAGAACATTTGGGTTGTTTCTACTTTTTGGCTATTGTGAATAATGCCGCTAAGGAATGTTATTGCACAAGCTTTTCTATAAACGTGTTTTTGGTTCTCTCGGGTATGTGCATGTGAGTAGAATTGCTGGTCGTATGATGACTCTGTTAACTTTTTTTTTTTTTAAGATTTTATTTATTTATTTATTTTTAGAGAGGGAAGGGAGGAAGAAAGAGAGAGAGAGAGAAACATCAATGTGCGGTTGCTGGGGGTCATGGCCTGCAACCCAGGCATGTGCCCTGACTGGGAATCGAACCTGCAACACTTTGGTTTGCAGCCCGCGCTCAATCCACTGAGCTACGCCAGCCAGGGCCAAACTTTTCTGCAGGGACTGCACATTTTACACTTCCTCCGGGAGGGCTCCAACTGCTCTATCCTCTGCCAACACTGATTATTATTATTTATTATTAGTATTATTATTACCGTCTTCGTGGGTATGAAATGGTATCTCCTTGTAGTTTTGATTTGCATTTCCCTAAAGACTACTGATGTTGAGCATCTTCTCATACATTGTTTGCCAAATGGTATATCTTTAGAAAAATATCTATTCCAGTCCTTCACCCAATTTTTAATTGGGTTGTTTGTCCTTTTGTTGAGTTGAAAGGGTTCTTTGTATATTCTGGATACTAGAATCTTATCAGATATATGATTTTCCTCTTTTTTTAATCATAAAAGAATATTTATTACAAGAATTCAAATCCTACAGAAAAATAAAAACTGTTTACTCTTCTGCCACTATTCTTCCCAGAAGTAATTGTTGATTAGTTTAGCATATATCCTTGCAACTTTTAAAAAAGAACACATACAAACATATAACTCACATAAATGGGATTAAATATCTATAGTACTACAACCTGCTCTTTTGCGTAACAACATCTTACACAGCTTTCGTGGGGAGCTCATTGCTTTTGTGGCTGCAGAGAAGTTCCCTTGAGACGGGTATCCCACAGATGAGGAAACTGGGGATCCGTGCAAGTCATTTGCTCAAGGTCACAGATTAGCCGTTGGAGGAGTCATTGTTCAAATGAGATCTGCCTGTTTCCGAAGCCCCCGTTCTTGCCACATGATCGCACTGCTCCCTGGGACACTGCCCTGGACCTCCCCCTCCAGCTCTGCGGCCCCCTCATCTCGCTGCTGCATCACCCGGTGGAGCTTGTGTCAGGGGTCTTGTGTCTAATGTGCACATTCCGGGAACGCTCCCCTGTTTTTGCAACACCCACACATGTACAGACCTTTGGCCATCCTGAAAGGAAAAGAGAAATCAGAGAAGAGTGCCTAACGATTTAATTTGGGCCAGGCAGCCACAAACTGCACTTGAGCAACTGCAGCTGCTTTTCCAGCCTGCTTATTCCCACCGCCTGCTTGTTCCCACCGCCTGCTTGTTCCCACCGCCCGCTTGCTCCCACCGCCTGCTTGCGGAAGCTGCTATCTCGGGGCCATTCTGCTCGTTGAGTTCCAGTGCCTTCCAGGCTGGGCACACCTCCGTGCAGTTGAGGATGCTTGCCTTCTCCTCCTCAGTGTTGCTCCCCTCCTGGCCTGTGGCTTTTGAGAAGCCACTCTTACTATTTCAGGTCCCAAGAGTGTGGAATGGGGAGTGCGGGCTGAGGAGAAAGGTGCCACCGACGCCTATGCAGAGGCTGCACCCAAAGGACAGGCCGCTCCTCTCCCTGCCCCTTCTCTGTTCTCCGCCTTCTGTGTTCCACGCCTGTTTCCAGAACCCGGCCATCGACAGCTGTGAGTCAGGGCCCCCAGTCCATTGCCGTTACCTGCGGATTTCCTCTCTTCTCCTCCCCACTGCGCTTGGACTGGCAGGGGAGCCGGAGGGGTGGTCATGAGCAGAACTTGGTGGTGTGAGCGCACTGCTGTTCCCATTGCTACCACTAGTGAGAACAGCGCTTCGGTTTGCTGGCACTGACCGGGGAAGTCTGGAACTCCAGAGTCAGACTGCCCTGGGCTCAAACCCCAGGTCTGCTGGGAGCTGGTGCGGCCTTGGGCAGGCCCCTCGGTCTGTCTGAGCTTCCCTTTTCTAACCCGTGAGGTCCAGGTAACAATGCCCCCGACGTTCTGGGAATGCTGTGGAGACGTGCCTGGCTAACATGCTCAGGGCGCGCTGGCTCAGGGCCTGGCCCCTGGAGAGAGCTCTGCAAGTGTCAGTTATCGGAGGGGAGCCGGTGACACGGGGACCAGTCGTCCCGGCAGATAGAAACGGGCCCTGACTGTGACAATAAGGTTTCTCCTTGTTTCCCTGTCTTGCTTTCTTCATAGCACTTAGTGTCAGCTCTGGGCCTCCCACCCCCGCAGCCTGGCTCAGAGACGGCTCCCCAGACGTCCTTCTTTGGGACTCAGAGAGGGGAAGGTCACTTCCGCAGTCGCCCATGTCCTCTGCAAGTGGCAGGCAGAGCTGGGATTGCAGATCCATGGTCCCCACGCCTGTGCTCTTTTCCTGAACTGTTGCGCTGAGGCGAGAGTTGCCTTCACTTGTCCCCGGACTCAGGTGTCCATTCCTGCTGGGGAGACGAGGAAGGAGAAGATGAGCGACTTAGTCGAGGTCACTCAGCTGAGCGTCTGGAGTTCAACCTGCGTTATCCTTCTGTCACGCGGGGCCGCGTTTCAGCGTGGGGTGTCTGACTTAGCCAGGCCTCGGGCACAGGCCAGTCCTTCGTGGGCAGGCGGCCAGTTGCGTCCCCGGAGGGAACTGAAGTTCTGCTGGTGGCAGAAGTCCTTTCGGAGGCACGCTGCGGGGGTGGAGCATGAGGAGCGGGCAGGTGGGGGATCGTGCACCTAGGAGCGCAGGAAGTCTGGCTCGGCTACACAAACAAAAACATTTCCTTCAGGCTCTCGGCCCCAAGATGCTGGGCAGCGCCCACCAGCAAACAATAAGGCAAGGCCTGCGCCTGCTGTCAACTGCAGGCTGGTGCTTCTGCTGGGGGGGTGTGTCTCCCCGAAGCCCAGTGGGGCGGTGGCAAGCCTCCTGTCCCTGGAGCTGTCAGAGACACGTTGGGTGGGCAGTCCCAGAAATGCAGCTGCCTCCTCCCTCGGCCTGTCCCCTGAGGCTGCTGTCGCAGAACTCGGCCTCCGCTGCCCCTGCCGCCTGCTGCTCCCTCTGACCCTGTTCTTTCCCTGTGCTCACCGCCCACTCAGCAGCCCAAGCTCCGAGTGACCAAATCCTGTGGCTCGCCCTCTCCCTCACCACTCACATCCTAGTATCCCCAAGTCCTGGGCATTCTGCTAAAAATAAGAGCGCAGCCATGCTGAACTGAGCTTCTGCAGAGCACACACGCTGGCAGGGTCTCAAGCCCTTGTCACCGTCATTTCACGTAATCCCTGCCCCTGCGCCCTCAGTAACTTTCTCAGTCCCGACTTGTACATGAGGAAACTGAGGCTGGAGAAGTGGAAGGCGTGCTTACAGTGCCGAAGCTAACAAGTGGCAGAGCTGGGACTTCTGGCTTTAAAGCACGTCCTCTCTACCCTTCAAAGTCTTGTCTGAGTGACCAGAGATCCTTGTGAAGGCGAGTGCTGATGTGTTATAACAGGTTTTTACAGTAACTGCCCAAGCTGCGCGTGGCTTCCTGTCGCAGACACCTGGCGGATGGCCTCGTCCGTGCGCCCCCGTCTCGCCGAACAATAGGAAGAAATACCCTTCCAGTCGGTGGGGTTCTCTGCTGTGCGAGTTGCCAGCGGGGCATGCCCTCGGCTTACTGCTCACGGGAACGTGCTCAAGGAATTCTGCAGGAAGGCCCCATCCAGGATGTTACGGGAAGACCCGCCTGGTGGAGTCCGCACAAACAAAGCGTGACCCCGCTGGCTCAGCCAGACCCCCGCCTGATGCTTGGAGGTTCTCTGACCCCAGCCGGAAAAGGCCGCCGTCTTCACCGCCCAGCCATGACGCTGCTGCAGGCTGGCCCTGAGCTCCCCTGCGCCCGGAGCCTGGAGGCTCCTGGGCGGGCATGTGCCCCGCACTCAGGTCTGTCCCCGTGCTGCTGTCCTCACGAAACACAGACCTGATCCCGTTTCCTCTGCTGCACTCAGACAGCCGCGACACTCTCCGTGTTCTTAGGGACAGTCCCCCGGGACACTTCCCCCCACCCTGTTTTAGCTGTGGTAAGACAGACGTAAAAAATGTTGCCGTTCTGGTCATTTTTACGAGCCTCATTCAGTGGAATTAAGTACATTCGCATCGTTGTACAGCCAGTCTCTAGGACTGTTCTCATGTTGGGAAACTGAAACTCTGGGCCCATTAATCAAGAACTCCCCATGCCCCGAGCCCCGTTCTCGACGCCTGCTCTTTCACCTCCCGTGTGCGTGAGTCTGACTCCTCCAGGAACCTCCTACGGGTGGAGTCATGTAATAGCTGCCCTTCTGCATCGGGCTTCTCTCACTCAGCATGCTGTCTCCAGACTTGGCCGTGCTGTGGCGTGGGTCAGAACTCCCTTTTTAAGGCTGAACGCTACTCCTCTGTGTGTGTGCACCACATCGTGCACCCATTCATCCGTCGACGGATCTGCTAAGACTCAGCATGACCTTGAAGGGCCTGAGGGTGTAGTCGTGCCCTTGCCAGCCGCCCTAGCCTCCTCGTTTGGGACAGTCTCCTTTCTGCGCTCTGCACTGCGGCCACGCTGCCTTTCCCAGTCTCTGAGGGTCTCTGAGGAGCACGACCCTCCTCCTTGCCTGGAAAAGTGCCTCACAGAGGCCGTTAGGTCTGGTGGGGAGGATCCTCCCCTAGCCCTGCCACTCTTCCTCGTCCTAACTCCAATGTCACTCTCATCTCCTCACTTTGTTCCTGGAGTCCCGCAAGGAGAGCTTGTGGACTGCCTTTCGCTGCTAATTATTTTCATGGGACTCTGTATGTCTCTATGTGCCCCTTAGGCCCAACGTGCTGATGAACTGTGCATGCGTTTGCTTCACGATTGCCTTCCTTGCCATGCTGTAAACTCAAGCGTGTCTGAAGCCATATCCCTAGTATCGGGCATGGTGGCCGGCACATAGCAGGTGCCCAGTAAAGAGCTGTAGAATGAAACTGTAAACTGGATGAACAAGTGAACACTAAAGAGAGGAAATTTCGGGGCTATATGCTGGGAGCATTTGTGTTTTAAAATGTACATGAGATATTAAATTAGGTCGCAGAAAGTCGTCCTGCTGAAGCGTAGATTGTTCACCCCACCATTTCTCTGTTGGAAAAAGCGTCCATGAGTAAACTCTTCGTCACTGGAAGACGCCTCCGTGGTTGCCGCGGCATGAAGGGCACTTGCTGCACAGGCAGCTCACACACCCCGATCGTTTCCCCTCCGCCGAGCTTCGCGCTGTGTGCTTCCAGGGACCATCTCAGCTGGTCCTCACGGGAACTCTGGGAGGTAGCTGCTGTTTCGTTGTTTGTTTTCAATTTCTGTTTCCACACGACATGACAAAAACTCAGAAAGCTGTTTTAAAGGTTTTATTTACTTATTTCTAGAGAGGGAAGGGGAGGGAGAGAGAGAGGGAGAGAAACACCAATGTAAGAGAGAAACATTGGTCAGGTGCCTCTCGTATGTGCCCCGACAGGGGACCGGACCCGCAACCCAGGCACATGCCCCAACTGGGAATTGAACTGGTGACCTTTTGGTTTGTGGGAGGACACCCAACCAACCGAACCACAGCAGTCAGGGCAAAACTCAGAGAGTTTAAATAGTTTGCTGAAGGTCCCTCAGCCAGTAAGTGGTGGCTCAGGGTAGTGGGGGTGGAGCTAAGCTTCCTAGGCCGCCCCCAGCCCTAGTGCCCTTTTCCTCGGTCATGGAACTGCTCTCATTGTATCCGCTTTGGTTTTCTCTGAAACAAGGGCTTTGTGGCTAAAGGAGAGTTTGAAAGCTCCGCCTCCAGAACAGATTTGGCCCTGATGCACCCTTTGAAGTCTCATGCCCTCCTGCGGTTGTATTTCTCACGGTGCTGCCCTTTCCTTTCTTCTGTGGCTGGCAAGTTTCTCTGCATCTCTTAGGCGCTTTCCAAATCCCAAGGCAGTATGAGCTGAACGTGCAGCGTGCCCCCTCCACAGAGCGGCTGTCCCTCTGTCCTAGCAGCTGTCAGCCACGTTCCAGGCAGTGGTTGACAGTCCGTCTCCACCACTGGACTGAGTCCCTGCAGAAGGTGGCTCACTCAGGCCTGCCTCCTCTCTGGAGCTCCTCAGCCCGGCCCAGGGTCTGGCACGGAAAGCACGGGCTACAGCCTACACTCGCTGACCCAGCGCACGCCAGGCACGGAGCGAGCGCTCAGAACCAGCTGGCCGAGTCCAGGAGCCTGGGATACAAATGAGTGCACACTCACAGGACCCAACGAATGCAAGACGGAGCCGATCGGACGTATTAATCACTGGTTTGGAAAGGCATTAAAATAGTTCCATAATATAGTATGTTTCTTTTCTAAAACAGATGTGCCTTGTTTCATGAGAAAGCAATTAAGTGTGTTTGATTAAAACATTCATAAATGCTATCATTTACTCAAGGCTACTATACGCTGCTGTCTTTATGGGTACTCTATACATGCCGTGACTGCTTCCCCCAAGACCGTAGGATACGAAGGCGTTTTTGATAGCTTCACCTTGGTGATGAGGAAACGGAGGCTCAGGGAGGACTGAGCAGCCGGCCCAAGCACAGTCAGTGTCTGTGCGGTGGATGCAGGAAGGAAACGGGACCGTTGGGCTTCAGAACCTCTGCCTTCCCACCCCCTCGCTGCTCCTGGCCTCGCAGTGTAGGCGCCCTGCAGCCCGGGGCCGCTTCCAGTGGTAGGCCCACCGCCGTCGTGCGTGCTCCCCCCCGCCCGCCCCCGGCTCCCCTCCGCACTGTGCGCCCGCTCCATTTCCTGGATGGCGCCTCCATACCTGCCCCCTGAAACTGGGGTGTTTCTGCCGGCATCTCTAAGTGGGCGCTGTTGTGTGTGCAAACGGGCTGGTGTTAACAGCGTGGTGATGCCCCATTTATGTTAATAAATACAAAATGCACCTTATTAAGGCCACGTGACGTGTATTGTGACTTTGTTTTCTTTATACTGCCTTTTAGTCTGAAGACTTTTTTTGAGCACCAATTTATGTGTGTTAAATGTATGGATTTTTTTTCTTCATGTAAAATATAAATAAAACAATGTAGTAAAAAGGACGCTGATTAGATTAAAACTTTTTTTTATTAAAGATTGTCTAAACAGTAGGATACCTACGCATTTCAAATTATATATGAAATACAAGATTGGAATACTCCTTGTTAGGGAGTTTCAGAGGTTTCCTACAGACCTAGATTCATTTATTTTCTGCCCCTCCTAGTATTTCAGCAGGATTAGGTTTTTTGAATCAGTGGATCAAGTTTTAATTTTCCTGTTCCTTCCTCATACTGACATATGCTTTGGCAGAACAAAAAAGAGACCTAAACATGTCAGCATGATTTTTGTTCAATGAATTAAAAACCATAAAAGTAACAAGATCTGATCCAAATCCCTAAACTCCTGACATGGTGGTTTTGTCCTTTTCAGCCCTAAGCTTCATGTTACTGACTTTGAAAAACCTTCCGCCTGGAAGCAGGAGGAATGGCAGCAGTGCGTGATTTATGGGAAATGGACGACTGGGCGCGGGCAGCACAGAGCCGTGGGAAGAATCCGGGCCAGAAGGGTCTGGATTTGAATCCCGTTCTGCCGCTCAAGCCCACGGGCATGTTGTTGAACCTCCGAGTGCCTCAGTTTCCTCCCGGCAGAATGGGGGCGTGGGAATCCCGTTTGAAGGGCCATGGTGAGGATCGGTAAGGTGATGCACGTAAAGCGCTCGCCTGGCACAGCATGGCTTACCCGTGGTAGCGATCAGGGTCATTTTTATTTTGAGAATACCTTCAGTTAGCTGAATCCAGAAAAATCTCCTTATAACACAGCTGTCTACTTGGTCTTCAGAGCGTATTCTTTCTCAGATTTTTTAAGTTTTCTTCTCATCCTATCAGGGAACAAATGCCAGGTGGATGCCACTGAGTCTCTAACACCTGCCTGCCACCGATTCACGTGGAACGTGGGCCCACGACTGGGGATTGTCCGTACTGAGAACGACCAATTTGAGGGTCAGGAGCTAGGTGCTCAGAATATTGTCGTCTCGAGACCCAGGGACAGAGGACGTTGGTCACACTGGGACCGTTAGCTTTTGAAACAGGGCAGCCCGGGTTTGACTTTGTGTAAGACACCAGACTTCTTGGGGTCTCACTTTTTCACCTGTGAAATAGAGTTCATGAACTTAGGAGAGCCTCCACGACACGATCTCCAGCCTCTTGTGCTGTCACTCTCTCCTGTGTCGCCTGCGCTCCAGTCAGTTCCTCCGGTGGAACGAGGTCTCCGAGGCTCAGAGCCTTTCCACCTGCGTGTTTCCCCACGGAGTCTCCCTCTGCCGGGCCAGTGCCGGCAGCTCGTACCCACTCTGCAGGCCCCGGCGCTGTCTGTCAGTCAGGATCGGATGGGCTCTGCTGGCGTAACAAGCAGCCCTGCCCCCCCCCCCCCCGACCTCCGTGGCTCACACAACCTAAACTTAGCTCTTGCTTGTTCTGCATGGTGGACACTGTTCATGATCCTCTGCGACCCCAGCTGATGGACGGTCCACATCCCCTCACTGTGGCCAGTGGAGCCTGGTGTGGTGGAGCTCACACTGGCTCTTCAAGCTCCTGCCCTGAGGCGACACCGAACTTCAGACCGGATGGGAAATGCATTCCTCCTGGAAGGCATGAGGACCAGAATACCAGGGAGCAGACCCAACAACGTCCGCATTTAGATACTAGTTCTCTAGGAGGGCCTTCCCTCACTGCCACTCCCCCAACTCGGACAGAAACCGGTGAGGCAGCCGGGCTGCTCCCCGTGCCTGGTGCTTCCCCACATCCCCGCCCACAGCTCTTCTCACTCTCCAGTGGCACCTTCTCCTTACCGACCGCTCTTTCCAGCTGAGCTCGAAGAGCAGGACAAAGGTCTGTCACGTTCGTCCTTGTGCCCGCTGTGCCCAGCACTGGTTGTGACAAGTGGCAGACCGCAGTGTGTACATGATGAAGAAATGAAGGACACACCTGTTGGCATGCTGTGCTGGGCTGTTGTGCTGATTAACGTAAAATAGGAACAGTAAAAACCGCACCCCCCCCACAGTTGTTGCAAGGGTCAGCATGTGACGTGCCCGCCCTAGTGGCTGACGGAGCAGGCCCTCTGTGTGCGCACTGTTGTTACGGTGAGGATGCTGACCATAAATGTAACAGGCATTCGTGAGGCTCTCCTGATGTGCCAGACGCTCTCAGGGGCCCTGTGTGGAGGTCACCGGTGCGTGGGCTCTCATGTGTCACGTTGGGACTCGTGTCGTATCTTGCTCAGTTCTGGGGTGATTCTCAAGTCATTTGGTATAATGATAGTTAAGATTCTGAAGGTGCTTCTTATTGGTTTGGGGGCCTTAGAGATTTGGAGATGATGTGCCCAGGGTCAGTGCCAACCACCACGTGCGTCATCTCTGTCATCTTCACACCACCGCCTGAGACAGGCACCCACAGTGCCCATCATGACGACGGGACTCTGAGGAGAGGAAGCCGGACACACCACGAGGCTTCTCGCGAGTGGCACGGCTGGGACTCGGCCCTCTGTCTGCCTCGCCCCCCTGGCTCGCGGTTTTACCAGTGCTCTTCCTGGCCCCTCCCAGCTCGCTCACCAGGGACTGACTGCCCTCCGCCCCAGCACTCTGTGGGCCTGTGTCGGGAACTCAAGGCTCATCTGCTGTCAGAGTGAGGTTGCAGACTGCTGAGCTAATGGACAGCGTGCTGTTACATTCTTGGCTAGCAGTTAATGTACCAGACAGTTTTATTGACCGCTCCTTTGTCTTTTCTCAGGGTCACCAGGGAGCACAGGGAGATGCTGGTGAAACTGGCCAAACAGAACACCAACAAGGCCAAAGAGTCTTTACGGAAGGTCCGCAGCAACGCGATGAATAAGCTGAAGAAGTCGAAGGACAAGGCCTCGGAGGACACCATTCGACTCATAGAAAAACAGGTACTGTTCCCAGCAGACGAAACGCCTGTGTCTCTGATCCGGGGAATCTCCCGTTCACGTCTGAAGTGAGGAAATGAAGACGCAGGCCCCCGGGTCTTTCGCCGATATGGTTCCCGTTGGCTGGGTCTCCGGCCTGGGCCTCGCCCTCTGTGGGGCCCCGGGCGTGGGGAGCGGGAGGAGGTCTGTGGGTCTCCCACCGTGCACCAGGCTGCGCCGGACACATCACATCACTTCATTTACTCTCGTTGCCACAAACAGCTGTGAGGCGGAGGCAGTGAGGAGACAGGCTCAGAGAAGCTGGACAGCTTGTCCAAAGCCACCCTGCTGGCAAAGGGCACAGACGGGACCCAGACGCAGGCGGGCGCATTTCAGAGCCTGTGCGCCACCGCGCTCCTGTCTGTGTCTGGCTGTCTGGGTGCCAAGAAGCGAGAACTCTGGTGTGCGGAGTGGTGGGGCTCATACCTGTCTTAAAGGAGCTGCTGGGGCGAAGCGGGGAGGGACGGGGAAGGCAGGCCACACGCACGGGGGTGTGGTGGTGTCGGAGAACGCTGTCCGGCGAGAGAGTCGGGGACCCCGGCTGAGCCTGGGGAACGGAGAGACGAGGCCAGCCACTGGCTCGTGTAGAAGGCCTCGTGTCCGGGTCTCGGAGTTTGCCCTTCACCACGGCCAGACGTCCCCACGTTGGCTGCGCCTGTCAGTCACCCACGGCCGCAGGAGTGCTGCACGACACCCCATCGCGAAACTCGGCGATCTGCAACGCTAAGCGTTCGTTCTTGTGCTCACAGCTGGAGGTCAGCCGGGATGTGGCTGTTGTATGTTGGGTTCAGTGGGCTTGGCTCCGTATCTTTGATTGGGCTTCAGTCGGCTTTACGTATCTGTCCGTCTTCTGGAGTCAGCAGGCTTCCCAGGGCATCTTTGCGTGGCGGCTGTAGGCACCAGGGGCATGACCCCAACCACTCAAGTGCCTCTTTAAGCACCTGTTCCTGTCTCGTCCCATTGGCCAAGGAAATCACACAGGCCCTAGCCCGTTGGCACTGGGCAGGGAAGTATTTCTCTGCATGGAGGCCCGGAGGAGGGAGTGAATATTTTTTGAACAATAATCTAATCTACCACAGCATCATACTCACTTGAGGATCTTATAAAAATACAGGTTTCTGGGACCCTGCTCCCAGAGATTGAGTCAGTGAGTCTGAAGTAGGGCCTAGGGGTCTGCATTTTTGGAGTAACTCCCTTGAAGTACGTTTCCCAGACAGTGGGCAGATCATATCTGTGTTTGTGAAAAACGACTCTGGTTGCTGATGGGAAATCGGCCTGCAGGGCAAGCCTGGAGGCAGGGAGGCTGCTGCAGAAACCCACCCGGGAAGCCTTGGTGGCTGAACCTCAGCAGTACGAGGGGAGGTAAGGCCGGGAGATGAACTGACCAGTATTCAGAAGACAGAACTGAAGATGCTGAGTGTGCTAAGGAGTGCTCACCCAAGGCCAGCCCATCAACAGTGAAAGCATCATTTCAGTGAGACAGAACAGGTGCGTGAGCAGCACGGGGGGCGAAGGGGGAAGGAGGGGAAGGCGAGGACGTCTGGAGCAGGCCATAGAGTGATCAGCTGCTGCCCCGGCCCTGGGCCAGCAGGCGGAATGCTGGTCATAGGCCAGGCCAAACAGTCACCCAGGAGAGATTTTAGATGGATTCCTGGGCCCTGCTCCTGCATTTTTGATTCCACAGGTCCACCTAGGAATGTGTATTCTTAAAAAGTTGCCTAGCCAATTCTGCAAAAGCAGACATGGAAGGTGTGGAAGGGCACCAGAGTTAGAGAGAGGTTGCTCTGTCGCCGATGTCCTGAGGCCTGGGGGAAGTTACTGGACTCCTCAGAGTCTTTCCTCTGTGAAAAGGGACTTGTGATGCCTACCCTGAAGGGTTGCCCTGCCCCGAACTGCTCTGAAGTGGAGCTGGGTGCTGGGGCTGCAGGGAGGGAAGGGTCCCAGCAGACGGGCAGGCGGCTGGACGCGGCGAGGCCAGCGCAGCAGCACCCCAGTGGCGCCGTGGGTGTTCTGAGCCAGGCCTCCGGAAGGACGACTGGCTACCCAGGGGCTGCTAGAAGCACCGTCGCCTGACACCCAGACCCGCAAAGCTCCCTTCTTGCCATCTTTGTGATCTCCTCTTGCCCCACCTTAGCTGAAAGAGGTTCAGAGCCCAGATCAGGGCTCAGGAGAGTTGGGGCCCTGGCCCAGCACTGGGGGGGGGGGGGGGGGGGGGGGGCCTTGTCCATCTCCCCGGGGGTTCTCAGTTGCTTGGCGGTGGCGGTGAGTCTGTGGCCTCAGGGCCTTCCACCACTCCTCACTCAGCAAGTCTGCGCATCTGCCTCAGGGCCCAGGGCCCACGCCCATGGGAAAAGGAAGGATGATGGGTAGCCAGCCCTCGCATGCAGCCTGCTAGACCAAGACCGGGCTGGACACCGTCACTTGTTAGCACCTGGCTTGTCAGCTTCCTCTCAGATTAGACTTTTCATTCAGTGCTTGTTACTGTTCATTAATATTTGTCAAAGTGAAAGTCGCTGTATTCATTTTTTGTGATACTAAACCAATCCATGTTTAGTGTAAATTTTTAAAAAACAAAGTAAAAGAAATTTCATCACCCAGAGATGACCATTATTAACATTCAGGTTATCTGTGAGTATATATGCAGTATTACAGGAAAAAGATCACACTATATGCATTCAACAATATTATGTAAGATATTATCATTTATTAGTTCTTACTGTTATTGATAATAACTATTTATTCTCATGTGGTTGAAGTTCGAGTAAGGAAATATCCGGGAGACAGTCTTGAACACACTTCATCTTGTCCTCTTTTCCTGGTAGGCAGCACAGACCTGGTGGTTTTGAAGTGTGTTTTTATTTAAATAAACATGCAGGGTCTGATTGTTGCTTTATCACGCAGTTTTAAAAATTTGTTTGTTTACTTTGTTCCTGATTAGCAAAGTATTATATGCTCATTGTAAAAAATATAGAGTTCAGAAGACTGTTTTTAAAAAAAAAGGGGGAAAAAATTCACCCCATAATCCCATATTGCATGCTAGAGCAAAGCTCTTGACATTTTGGAATTTTCCTTTATTCCCCTCCTTTTTTAAACTGCATGGTTTTAAACATGATTGAGAACATGTACTGTACATACAATTTGTATTCGGCTTTTTATTTTCTGTTCAGCATTAAAGCCATTAGCATTTTCTCATGTCTCGAAAAACTCTTTGTAAACAGCCATTTCTGATGGCTGCGGAACGCTCCGTCTGTGGTCAGAGCACCATTCACTTTCACGAGCCCCCTTTCTGGACATTTCGTTTGTTTAAACGTTTTGTTACTGTGAACAAGGTTTCAATGAATATTTTTATGCACGCATCTTTGTTGAGATGGTTTCCCTAGCACACAGTCCCAGGGGTGAAATTGCAGTGCAAAGGGGATGCGTGCTTTTAAGGTTTTTGGTACGTGCTGCCTAAATCATTCACGGGTTTTTAGAATATGTGTATTTTTAAAACGTTTTGGCTTTTCTTATCCCTAACATTTGAACCTAAAGTTTTTCCTGTGAGCTTAAATTGTTGCTTGTGTTAGAAGTACTGCTTTTACTTCCACACGCCACAGGAAAGATGAAGTTATTCTTTGTATAAATCCATACAATTTTTCTTGAGGATAATAGGGCAATATATACCAAAATCCATACATTTCTGATTCAGTGACTTAGGAATTTACCCCCCAAAATTGTCAAAACTCGTATCTATTGAAGTGTCTGTTGATTCTGTATAAAGGTATAAAATTGGAAACTATCTAAATTTTTAACAGTGGGAAAATAAGTTGCTTTCATTTGTTTACAGGAATCTATAAACAATTATAAAAATATTTTACAGATATGGTACTTTCTTGGAATTTATTTTTTAAAGGTAGATTGCATAATGGTATTTATAATATGATTTCACTTTTACAATGAAGAGTTTCATGTACACAAAGAAGGTTGGCAGCTTATTCACTTAAATGTTCACAGTGCCTATTTCAAGTAATGGGATTATGGACAATTTAAATTTTAATCTTTGTGAGATTTACTTAATTTCTTAAAAAAGATTTCCAAATGTCTTAAGGTCAGATTTTTCAAAATTGTATGATAAAAACGTTGCGTCTTTGGGGTAAGAGAAGGAAGTGACGCTGTGGTAGGTTCTGTCTCTGCAGTCCTGTCTGACTCCCAGGCCCTCCCCCCCCCCAGCCTCCCCACCCCCAGGCGGGCCGCTCTGCTGCAGGGGGACCAGGGTCTCCCCACTCGGGGCCCTGACATCTGTCAGCCTGCTGTTTCACCTTCGCTTCAGTTCGCTATAAATGGGCCTGCAGAACATTAAAGCACTTGGCAGAAACCACCAGTAAATCTGGCCAAGATCCTTTCACTGCTGCCTTTCCCTGAGAAGCCCAACTGCTCTGAAGTGGAGCTGGGTGCTAGGGGCTGCAGGAAGGGAAGGCTCCCAGCAGACGGGCAGGCAGCTGGACGCGGCGAGGCCGGCGCAGCAGCACCCAGTGGCGCCGTGGGTGTTCTGAGCCAGGCCTCCGGAAGGACCACTGGCTACCCAGACCTGTCCCGGGGGTGTACTGTGGGCTCCCGCCTCCCCTTTTCCTCCCTCTGCTTTCATTTTCCTGAGCTTGTAAGGAGCAAATGTGGTGGTGGTGGTGGTGATGATGATGATGATGATGATGATTGGTGGCGGTGGAGGTGGCACAGTCTTTATGGGGCAGCATACTGTCATGCAAAGGGCTCTTGCTTCGGAGTCAGAGTGGCTCTTCCGCTTGTCAGCTCTTAAGGTCAGCAGATGGCTTCACCTGTCTGAGCCTCTGGCTCCTCACGGTAACGTGGGAGCAGTGACGCCCGTCTCACCGGATTGGTGAGAGGACCAGATCACACAGCCTGCCGAAACGTGGCCGGTGTGGTCGCTGGTCCTCAGCAGTCCTTTGTCTGTTGGCCCAGCCCGCTTCCTTCTCCTCACCTGTGAGTCTGAATGCGGGACTGGGGCCCTCTGTGTTAGCCAGCCTGCCCCTGCCCCTGCCCCTGCCCCTGAGCCTGAGCCTGAGCCTGAGCCTGACCCTGACCCCAACCCAGCAGGCCTGAGAGGAGGCAGGATGGCCGAGGCCAGGCATAGGGGGCTCCTGAGGGGTGGGGGGGCGGCACCACACTGGCAGAGGTCCTGGCTCAGCCACACCACTGACTTTTTCGGTGACTTTGAGCAGGTTAGGTAACATTTTATGCTTTGGTTTAGTCCTCTGTCGGATGAGGATAATGCCTGCTCGCTGCCTCACAGGGGTTATGTGAGGTTGTTGGATTTGCACGAAGCAGCAGAGGACACAACCCTCTGGCGTCGTGTGAGCTCCCGTGCACCCGTCAGGCAAAGCGATTAAGATCCGTGATACATTAGATGGTGGTGGTGTTTCACATGTTCTGAGGATTATGTGAAATAATGCGTGTTTCAGCCTGTGTGTGGCGTGTAGTGATGGGAGATGCTGTGGGTGTCCCTGTCACTGGTGCTGATCATTGTTGTACAAAATCTGACAAAGATGGAAAGACGACATTGCTGGCAGACTGTCCCCAAGGGCACTTTGTGCCTGTAATGTGGTAGAAAATATTATGGGAAAAATATTGTGGTAGAAAAATATGGTAATAGTAAATATTTTCATTAATTAATTAATTTGAAAAGATGTCAGGAAGCGATAGTAAAAATCAGAGTAATGCATGCACATTTGCATAGCAAATAACCAATTTGAAACATGCTTGCATATTCATGACTTTGTTAACCTCCAGCTAATCTCTGAGCCCGGGGACGAGCCTCCCCATTTGGTAGATGAGGAGACTGAGACGCCAAGTGGGGAAAGGGTCTGTACACGGCCACCTCACTGAGAATTTAACCCTTGGTACTCGTCCTCCCTCCGGTCCCCGTCTCTGTCCCCAGACGCCGCCTTCCAGAGGAGGCTTGCAGCCTGCGCTCCTGGCTGTCCCAGCCTGGAAGGCTGCTGGGCACCACGCCAAGCCCCATGCAAGGCAGGCTGCCCAGGTGGGGGCGAAAGAAGCATCGCTAGGGTCTGCGGTGGCGGCTGAGTGGGGAGGGGCCGCGCTGCCACGCTGAGCCCCGTGGCTCTTCCCGAGGGCCTAGCAACCCGGGAGCTGTGCTCTTCCAGCTAAAACATGTGCAGCTGCTGCTCCAGCGGGAGCCTGGCTGTCTCCGTGCCTGGGGCCAACTGCTTCACATCCTTTTTAGTTCCTACTCTTTCCCGTGCATCTATTTCTCAGTGCCTGGCCAAGGCCTGTGGTCCGCAAATGAAGATGTAACTAAGATGTCAGACAGCTGCTGTGCTGCTGAACACAGATCCCGGGCACCGGGCTGCCCCTTCAGGGCTTCCTGCCCCAGGCCTCCTGCCTCAGCCCCGGGAGACGTGGGAGGGAGACTGCCGCATACTGAAAACCGGACTGAGTTTTTCACCCTCGGGGGGTGCGGGTGTATTGCAGGAAATACAGAAAAGCACAGAGAACTTTCATAATCATCCCTTTAGTAAATATTCCCTGAGCATTTGCTACGTACTGGGTCTTCTGCTGGATGTGACAGATACCCCATGAATAATAGATTAGCCATCTTCCCGTCACTGAACGCTAATCACTATTAATATTTTGACAGGTTTCTTCCTAGCCTTAAAAATGTGCATAACTTTTTACATATTTGAGATTGTTTCTGCTATGTATACATATACACAATTTTATATGCTGCTTTTCCTTTAATTCAGGGGTGACATAAGCATGTTTCCATGATATTATAAATAATGCCTTGAAGCGTTCTTTTTTGATGACTACAAAAGCAGCCCCTGCTTGTTATAAAACAGTCAAACCTTCAAACGTCTCAGAAACGCGTACTGGAATGTTATTCAGATTTATACCCTCTCCATGAGAAATGGATAATCTTCACCCTTTTTAATGTCTACATGTATCCAGCTACTTACCCATTCTTTCATTTTAGATTTTCTGATTTTTCATTATTACAAGTAAAGCTTAGATGAATGTCTTTGTATATAGAAGTTAGATTTTTTTTTCAGACCCCCCTCGTGTGGTAGTTTCCCGTTGAGAGAATTCGGGGTTAAAAATGGCACGAACGTTGGCCTCAGCCCGAATGCCTGTGACGATCTGTGAACTCACCCATTTCACCGTGGCTTCCTGGCACTGAATATTGTAATTAAAAACCACAACATCAAATTTTGTTAACTATGATGACTGAATTATGTCTTGTTTGAATTTCCATTTCTTCAGTGTTTATTGAATTTTCCATGTTTGTTAACCAGATGTACTTCATCTTTTTTCAAGACTTTTTTCCTGCTTAACTATTGGGATCTTAATATTCTCCTCAACAGACAGCAGAGTGTGTGAGGTGCAGGGAATTCTAGAAGTTCGTGAAGGTCCCACAAGGCTGGCTTCTCTGTACTCCAGACTGAAAGTTAAGAACTCGGGGCTGGGAAGTCAGACTACCCAGGATTAATTTGGGTTCTCGCTGCTTTCTTGTCGTGTATCTGGAACAGGTGGTCCGACCGCCTCAGTGCCCTCGCCTGTGAAATGGGGATAGTAGCAGTGTGTTTCGGGGTGGCTGCCGGGACTCGATGGGTGTGAGCTTCTGCCGCTGTCATCCTTCCCCAGACAACCTTTCCCTGGTTCCGGAATATTCCCCCCCCACCCTCTCCAGCCCGGTTTATCAGGCCGTCTCCCTCTGTGTTTTCACAGATCAGCCAAATGGCCGACGACACGGTCGCAGAGCTGGACAGGCACCTGGCGGTGAAGACCAAGGAACTCCTCGGATGACAGTCCACCGGGGCGTCTCTGGTGGCTCCCCTGGGTGACAGATGGCCGTCACCATGTCCTTGTCAGTCCTCCTGGGGCCCCGCCTTCCAGGGGGAGACCCACCCGGACTCGTTTATCCCCTTCCTGCTGCCCCCCCTCCAGCCGCTCTCCTCTGGGCCCTTGGCATGGGTGGGCCTCTGGAGAAGGTCTGTGGCTGACAGACAGACGGCCTTCACCCAGGGCAGGGCGTCTGCCTTGACCGTGACACCGCCAGACGCCTGGGGCCTCTGGCAGGCGCGGCGCTGACTGCTGTCCCAGGAGCCTCCTTTTCAAACAATCAGTTGGGCCCTGTCCCCAGCGTTACGCTCTGCTTGGGCTGGTGTGGGCCTTCACCTGTCACTGGGTGGCTTTGATAGAGGCTGATCTTCACCAAACAATAAAGAGAAAATGAGTTGGAAAGAATAACAACCACAAAGGAAATGATTGAGTCAGTTTGGGTTAACGACTCCCGAGGACCTGCGTGTAAAGCAGCCAGAACAACGCTCTGCCCTCTGAGCGGCCTGTGCTCACACCCTTTCCGCGGCCTGGACCCTGCCTCCACGCCTCACCTGGCCGGCCGTGCTCCGCCTGCACGGCGCAGCTGGGCCAGCGCTCCCTCGGAGTCTCCCTTTTCCGCTGGCTGCGGACCCCTGCTCTTATCGCCTGTCATATGCTGTCTGCTGTTCTCATCTGCACCTTAATTGTTCTTTTTGACAATTAGTCTGTGTATTTTCCGCATCCTCAGAACTTGACATAATGCCTGAAACGCGGTAGGCACTCAGTTACGAATGAATGATGCATAACATTTGCACAACAAATGCTGACTTTTCCTTCCTTTCCAGTCTTAACACTACTCTGCCATTTTCCGCTCTTGCTCTGTCCTTGATATGTCCTTGGCAATGAGACACCTTTCCCCCAGGGTCTGCCTGTCGGTAGCAGGCAAGTGGTGTATTGTGGCTCATCTTTGGGTACTGGGTGAAGTTAGTTTTTTCCCCCTGATAATTTTTCTTTTAATCATTCATTCATTCATTGATAATATAGCCATGATGAGCTAGAAATAATCCTAGGCAATATTTTCTATCTTCCCAGTACACTTGCAAGGTGTGTATTAAGTCCATTTTACAAATAGGAAAACTGAGACCTAACAGTATTAGGTCGTTTGCCCAAAGCAGCGAAGTCAGTAAGAGGGCGTCACTCTTGATGGGCAGCCTCCTTGCACAGAGCGGGAAGCACTCAGCGAGGTGCGGCCTCCTGCCCAGGGTTCCGCAGCCAGCACGCGGCAGAGCCAGAGTCAGGCTGAGGCCTGACCCACTGCGTGTGCTCCACCCGCCGCGTCCCACCGCCTCCACAGACATTCAGGGGGCCCCAGTTCTGTGCCAGGTATGGTGCTGCACGCTGGGAATACAGAAACGGGCAAGACGTGACCCCTGTCTTTGAGGGTGCATGGGGCACCGGACCAACGTGCTCTTCGTAATGTCCTGGGTGGAAGGTAAGAAGTCCATCCCCATCTGCCAAGCGTCTGCCTTTAGAACGGTACCCACTCCGGCAGCAGCAGGGCCCGGCCATGATCCTTTGAAGCAGCATCCAGCTTCTCCGATGTCTGGCGTCTGTCTCCTCTGGGGCTCCGTTCCTGGAGGGAGTAGGGGTGCACTTCGCCCTCTGCTTGCACTGGTGGAGCAGCCTGCACGGCCCTGTGTGGTGGCCAGTGGGGACTCAAGGGCAAGGTTAGGGCGAAGGTGGAAGAAGCTGACCCCATGTCCTGCCCTGCTCACCTGTACCCTGTTCCCCAGCCCTGAGCAGCCGTCACACGACTGGAAGTCAGCTGAAGGAAGAACAGGGTCAGAAAGAGCAATCGAGGCGCCTTTTAGGGGGCAAACCACATGGCCAGGGCCCTGCAAGTCTTCCGTGAGTGGCTGGAATCCCCCACTCACTGCAAATGTGCTTCTCTAAGATGCAGGATTTTTTAATAAACAGAGGAAATGATAAATTATGTTGTAACTCCACTCCAAAGGCATTTGGTTCTTAACAGCCAAATCCTCTGTAGTCTTTAAATAAACAAAAACTTATTTGGTGAGCAGACGGGGGGGAAATTGAAAGATTTTCTGTACTTGGGCTCCACATGTCAACAATTTCTCTCCCGTGTGTATGTTGGCCAAAGCCGTGCATCATGATAAATGAAGAAAGGAAAACCTCAGGCCCAGGGCCGTCAGACGGCTCAGCAAATGGCTTTCAGCTGATGGCTCTGTTTCAGTTGACATTTATCAAAGAGTTTCCCTGCGACTCCGTGTGGCAGGGACGGGAGCGAGACTGCCTCTTCAGATGTGCTGAGCAGCAAGTGACCTGGAGCCGTTGGTGTCCCCTCTCTCCCCCTCCTTCCGTCTCCATCTCGTCCAAAGCAGAAAGCTGGGTATGGAAGTGCTCACGCTTGCCAGAGGAATTCACCACCTCTTCTGTTTAGTTCCTCAGCTTTCACAGTCTCATGCCAGAGAGAATTCAGGGATTTTTCCCCCCAGTTTGTTACCTTCTTCCTTTGCTATAGGCATGCACGTGTGTGTGTGTTGGAATTTATAGAAACTGGAATGTTAAAAATTGGAAGTATAGCCTTCCAGACCTTTCTCTGCATATATAATTTTTTTAAGTGGGGAGGAAAGCTATTCTGTTCCTATTCTGAAGCTTGCTTGGCTTTATGCAACAACATAGCCATCTGTCTGCCCGTGTGTGAACATGTGGACACAAGTTATTCTTTTTCATTGCAGTGTAGTGTTCCACGATTTGGATGCACCGTAACTTACTTCACTATTACCTCTGTGTGATATTTTTTAAAAACCATTTTAAATGCATAGAGGATGTTTCTATTTAAAGTTTGTGTGTGTGTGTTTTAAATAAGAAAGAACCCCTGACTTCTGACCAAGATAGAGGCTTAGGTAGACACACTGTGCCTCCTTGCACAACCAAGAGAAGGACAACAACAATTTAAAAACAGAAAACAACCAGAACTGACAGAAAATTGAACTGTCTGGAAGTCTGACAACCAAGGAGTTAAAGAAGAAACATCCATCCAGGCGGGCAGCCGGGTGGAGAGGACTCACCACAAAGCAGCGTCTGGCGGACCCAGCAAGGCAGCGGCTGGTTGGAGCCGGCGGGTCCCATGTTCTCATGCGGATAAATGGGGAGGAACACCTGGAGAGTGAAATAGCCCCTGCAACCTGGGGCCCCAGCACAGGGAAAATAAAGCCTCGAGCCACTGATTGAAAACACCTGTGGGGGTTGAGGTGCCAGCAGGAGAAACTCCCAGCCTCACAGGAGAGTTCATTGGAGAGACCCACAGGGTCCTACAACATACACAAGCCCACCCACCCAGGAATCAGCACCAGAAGGACCCACTTTGATTGTGGTGAGCAGGGGAAGTGACTGAAATCCAGCAGAGAGCTGAGTAAGCGCCATTGTTCACTCTCCAACCCCTCCCCTACAAACAGCATCACAACCCAGCGACTGGGTTGCCCCGCCCTGGTGAACACCTAAGGCTCCGCCCCTCACTTCATAACAGGCACATGAGACCAAAAAAAAAAAAAAAAAAAAAGGCCCAAATAAAAACAGTTCAAAGCACCAGAAAAAAATACAACTAAGCAATGAAGAGATAGCCAGCCTATCAGATGCATAGTTCATAACATTGGTAATCAGGATGCTCACAGGACTGGTTGAATTTGGTTGCAAATTAGATGAAAAATGCAGGCGATGCTAAGTGAAATAAAGGAAAATGTACAGGGAGCCAATAGTGATGGGAAGGAAATTGGGACTCAAATCAAGAATGTGGACCAGAAGGAAAGAAAGAAACATCCAACCAGAAAAGAATGAAGAAATAATTGAAAAAATGAGGGAGAGGCTTAGGAACTTCCAGGACATCTTTAAACATTCCAACATCTGAATCACAGGGGTGCCAGAAGGAGAAGAGGAAGAACAACAAATTGAATGCGTATTTGAACAAATAATGGAGAACTTCCCTATCTGGTGAAGGAAATAGACTTCCAGGAAGTCTAGGAAGCTCATAGAGTCCCAAAGAAGTTGGACCCAAGGAGGAACACACCAAGGCACATCATAATTACATTATCCAAGATTAAAAATAAGGAGAGAATATTAGAAGCAGCAAGAGAAGAAAGAAGACAGTTACCTACAGTGAGTTTCCATCAGACTGTCAGGTGATTGCTCAAAAGAGACCTTACAGGCAAGAAGGAGCTGGAAAGAAGTATTCCAAGTCATGAAAGGCAAGGACCTACATCCAAGATTAGTCTATCCAGCAAAGCTTTCATTTAGAATGGAAGGGCAGATAAAGTGCTTCTCAGATAAGGTCAAGTTAAAGGAGTTCATCATCACCAAGCCCTTGTTATATGAAGTGTTAAAGGGACTTATCTAAGAAAAGAAGATAAAAATATGAACAGTAAAAGGACAGCAAATTCACAGTTATTAACAACCACGCCTAAAACAAAAACGAACTAAGCAAACAACTGGAACAGGAACAGAACCACAGAAATGGAGCTCACATGGAGGGTTATCAACAAGGAGTGGGAGGGGGAGAGAGGGGGGAAAGTTACAGAGAATAAGCATAAATGGTAGGTAGAAAATAGGTAAGTTAAGAGTAGTATAGGAAATGTAGAAGCCAAAGAACTTATATGTATGACCCATGGGACATAAACTAATGGGGGGCATGTGGGTAGGAGGGGGTGTGCAGGGTGGAGGGGAATAAAGGGGAAGAAATGAGACAACTGTAAAGAGCATAATCAATAAAATATATTTAAAAAAAGAACCCCTATTCCAAGTTTATCTGCTTGGTAACCTTCTCCTCAGCCTCAGACTAACATTTACTGAGCGCCTACCATGGGCAAGGGTAGCTGGACACTTGTGTTACTACACTGGAACCTCTGAACGGGTCTAGTCGGTGCAGGTATTACTCCTATCTCTGTTTACTTTTGAGAAAACTGAGGTTCAGAAAAGGCAATTAAACTTGCCCAAGGTCACACAGGAAGTACCAGAGTAGAGTTTGAAATTCTCATCTGACTTTGAAGTGGGTCCTTAATCATCGTACTTTGGGTCATAAGTCTCCATCAAGTGTCTGCTTGAAATGCACCTGGCAGTGTCCTGGGCCCCGGAAGTGATACGGGAAGCAGAAAGCTTGCTTTGATTAAACAATTAGCTATTTCCAATAAAGGACCCCCAGGTAAAGCAGCAGAGTAGCTGGCACATCACAAACACCAAGGAAATGGTAGCTCTTAGGGAGACAGTAAAGATTTCACATGCATGCCTCAGCTGGCCGGCAGGGTCCTCTAGAACATGTCAGAGAACCGGGGAGCGAGCAGAAAGACCACCCAGCAGCCGATGATGATAATGACAATAATAGTGCCGGCAGCCTTGGTGGCTGATTCCGGCATGGTGCTTTTCAGCTCTCCAAGTGCTGCTACAGCCTTTATCCCGCGGAAACCACGAAGTGAAGCTTTGCAGTGTCTTTTGACCTAACAGTGGTCAGCGCCACGCTGTGCCTGAAAGGACATTCTCTGGGTGGGGCATCCCCTTGTGTTACATGTATATACACACACGACATGCACCTCATGATGTTATGTTGTCTGTAGCACTTGTTTGAGCCTTTGATGGATCTTGGACTGGAAGTGGCGTGTCTTAGTCTCCTCTGATGCACCTTTCCATTTCCTCTCGCAGTTCCCGTCATTGCCGCCCCGAGACACTGCCGGCGGCGTGCTGCCTCGCGCACAGACAGCCTGACGCTCGTCGTCTCCGTCTCCGTCAGTGCTGGGGGCCTGAACTCGGTCTCCTCGCGCATCAGGACTCGGCTCCCGGTTCCTCTTCGTCTCCATTGGCCGGTGGTGTCTCTCCCATTCCTGTATGGTTAGCCTTTTCAAATCACAGCATTTCAGGTGTTTCTTTTTGGAGTTGGGTTTTGTTTTATGAACCATTCTGAAACTCCTTTTTAAAATTATCGTTTTTAAACATACACTTTTAAAAGGTGGTATTTATTTATTTTCAGAGAGAGGGGAAAGAAGGGAGAGAGAGAGGGAGAGAAACATCGACGTGTGAGAAAAACATTGTCGGGTGCCTGTCACGCTCCCTGACCGGGACCTGACTTGGAATTGAACCCGTGACCTTTCATTTTGCAGGACAACGCCCCACCCGCTGAGTCACACTGGTCAGGGCTTAAAGTTACCTTTATTTTAACTGTGGTAAGATACACGTCACATAAGACTCGCCACCCCTAACCATTTTAAGCATGCAGTTCAGAAGTGTTACGTGCACCTGCTTTGCTGTGCAGCCGTCCCCGGAACTGCCTTCACCTGGCGCCACGGCAGCCACGGCAGCCACACCCCTGAAACTGCTTCCAGTGCCCCTCGCCCCCCACCCCCACCCCCGGGCCTGGCCACCACCATTCCACTTTCTCTTTCTGTGACTCAAAACTACTCGGTGTGTCTGGCTTATGTCGCTCAGCATCACGCATCACGTCCTCAAGGCTCATCAGGTTGTAGTGCGTGTCAGAGTTTCCATCCTTTCTTTAATACCGAATGGTGCTTCTACTGTCTGTACATACGAAACTCCTCCTAACAGGTGACTAAACTCACTTATGTCTGTCGATCATACGGGCACATCTCAGAGACACTGCAGGTTCAGCTCCAGACCGCCGTGGTCTAGTGAGTGTGGCGATAACTAGAGCCCAGTCCCTTTGCTGGTGGAGGGCCTCGCCTCCTGCTGGTCGCAGACTCAGCATCTGTGCAGCCCCCGGGGGCGGGCAGGGTAAAAAGGGGTCTGCTATACAGGTGTGTCTAGTGAAGCCTTTACTCGCTCTCCGGGTGCAACAGCCACACCAGGTGTCTGAGCCCCTAGCAGAGTAGTGACCGGTGATCAGATCGAGGACAGGTTGCTTCTGCAGAGAGCAGGGCTGCTGTTTGTTGAATGAACAAGTGATCTCTCTCTGTCTCTTTCTCTCCCTCTCTCTTCTCTTTTGTATTTTTCCATTATCATTGATCTCTGTCTCTTGTCCTTTTTCAGGTCTCTGTTTTAATCCATCTGTTCCATTAGGTTAGATTAACCTGAAACATAGCCTTTATCATGTTACTCTTCTGCCCAACACCCTTTCCCTGGCCCCCTGGCACCTGCTGTGAACTGTGTGCAGACGCTCCCGTCCGCATTCGGTGGCTCCAGTGACCTGGCCTGCGTGCCTCTCCGGCTGCGGTGTGTCCCTCATGGGCAACCAGTGCGTGAGCTACACGGAGCCAGCGGTGTTTCTGCAGCTCCAGGCTGCTTTCCCCCACCTCCTTGTCGTCGTGTCTTGGGCTGTTTCTTCTGGTGTGTTCACCCTTCAGACCCTGCCCCTCCCGACAGGCAAAATTTCTTTCTTGCCTCCAAAGCCCTTCTCCGTCCCACACCTCTCCTTGCACTGAGGCATTCGTTCCTTTGTCTAGACGTCTCTCCCTGACTCCCAGACCTGCATTGTCCTGTGCGGCCACCTGCACTTGGATGTGCTTTGAACACCCCAAACTGCCGGCCCCACCTGGAAGACGTGTTCCCACCCAGGTGCCAAGCCAGGACCCTTTGCTGTCTCCCCCTCACCCCCCCCCCACACACACACAGTACATCACTGAGTCCCGTCAGCACGCCTGCAAAGTGCTCCCCTTTCCTTTCTGGGCACGCCCTCGAGTGGTGCGTCCCAGGGGACAGCTGTGGCCTCGAGGGGCCTCTGTGTGCCCCTCGGAGGCAGCACGCCACCGGCACTGGGTAGGCCTGGTGCAAGTTCCTTGCCAGACAGTTCTCTGCCCTTCGAATCCTCGCCTTCCTGACGAGCACAGTGCTTGGTGCGGGGCAGGCGCTAAGGAAATGTTTGTCCAGTTGTGGCGGGCCTGCCTGCCGGGCCTGCCATACCAGTGAAGGCCGTTCGCATCTGTGACCCGGAGGGGCCCTCACTTGCACCTGCGTGCTCAGGCCTCCAGCCTCCGCTGCCAGAGCAGCTTCAGGAGCAGTGAGCATCCGCAGGCTGCCGCCCAGGGTGTCCACAGCCACCACGGCCACCATGCTGCCCTCCAGCCTGGGCTCCCCATCACTGTCTCAGAATGCCGAGGGGGGGTGCTTTGCCTGTGCACTCGCCGGCGGTGACAGGACAAGAATGCTGGTTCCTGGGCTTGGGAGGCCTGAGCATGCTGGCTGGGGGTCCTGAAGACACAGGGAGAAGGGTCCATGCCACCCTGGGCCCCCTGAGTCCCAGGCAGCCTCGCGTGGCCCAGCCCCTGGTTTCCCAGCACAGCAGCTCCTCACAAGGCTGGCAACTGCCCTGGACGAGGGGCTCGGTTGGCCCAGGGGCAGGGCGGCACCCCTTGTCCTCCCTCCCGGGCTCCAGCCTCGGCCCCACCCCGGCACCCCCGTGGCTGATACTAACAGGGACTACCCAGTCCTGGGGCCATGCGATGAACAGACAGCCCTAGAAGCTAGTGATAATTTTGCCCATTTTACAAATGAGGGAACTGAAGCCCCACAAGGTTAAATTACTTGTTCAAAGACAAGATCAGAGGAAGCTTGGGATGAAGGGAGTCTGACCCTCAGCTAGGCTGTCCCAGTGCGTTATTTTAACCGAGAGACCAGAGGGGCTGCAAAGGGCCTTGTGAGGCGCCACAGTGGCCAGCGAGAGCTCATGGGTCTTGTCTCAGTTTTGCCCCTTCCACCCTCAAGGCCAGTCCGTTCCCCCATGGTGCCCAGGAGGCGCTCAGCCACCCTCCATGGTTTCCAACCGGGCTGAAGAACCCAGGCTGGTCCCCTGACAACAATTTTCACCCATCTGGGGCAAAACAAGTAAATAAAGGCAATGCAGCCAGTGTTTTCATACAATTTATTTAACTTAAAGGACTATTTTATATTCTAGATCTTGCTCTTTCTACTTGTGTTTTTGGTATCAAACTATTCTTTCTCTTGTGAGAAGAAGTTGGTGATTCTAAATAAAAATCCTCATTTAGAAAACTAAAGAGCGATCACCTCCTGTTGGTCCCCGGCATTGATGCCTGGATCCTGGTGCCTGGCAGCTCGGCGGCCTCACGCCCACGCCTGGAGCTGACATCCTGAGGCTGTCACCCCGGGGAAGCTGGCGCTGTAAACCAGTGAGAGAACCACCAACGTAGGGAGGCGACTTGACCCGTGTGGGTGTCAGGGGACCCAGTGGTGAGTGAGCGGAGGCCGAAAGGCAGGGTTGGAAACGGGACAATAGTCAATCAGGAGGTTCAGAGACCCACGGGGAGGAGGAGGCAGTGGGGAGAGGTGAGTCAGAGGGCAGAGAGGGGGAGGCAAGGGGCAGACAGGTCCATCCAGAGCCAGAGGGAGGGGGAGAGGCGGGGGGCACAGTGGGACACAGAAGCGTACCCACACAGGCACATGTCAAGGCAGAGATCAGCAGGTAGTAGACACAGAAAGAAATGGAGACAGTCACAGAAGCAGAAAGAAGCGGATGGTGACAGTGAGGCGGTTGACAGACACCCCGAAAGAAACACCTAGAAACAGAGACAGAGACTCGGAGGGAAGCGGAGGAACAGACAGCGAGAGAGGAAGCCACAGAAACCCAGGGTGAGAGACCCAGAGCCTTTTAAAAAGAAGGAAACAGAGGAGGAATGAAAATGGAAGGATGCACATTAAATGGAGAGGAGTGAGGGTGGACAGACCTGGGGCGGGGGCAGGGGAGGCCGGCGGCTGTGCAGGGGCGCTCCTAGGGTGTGGGTGGAGGAAGAGCCAGCTCTGGGGGCCAGGGCTGCAGGGACCAGATAAGGACGCCTGCCAAAGGAAAGCAGGGGAAGGAAAGACGTTTACTGAGCCCCGGGGGAGAAAGCCAGGGAGGCTGCCCCAGGCCGGCGAGAACAATGGGTACTTGACTTCAGTGGGTCATTAATGAGACAATTAATGGAAAGAGTAACAGAGTCCTCCCCAGGGAGGCCTTGGAGAGTGGATAAGTGGAATTTTCATGGAGGGTGTGCGGGCGGTTCTGGCTGGGGAGGAGCGCTGTCCCCACAATCCCAGAGGTCCAGCACATCAGTGGCAGATCCTGGCCGGGGGCATGGGGCCTCCCCAGCTCCCCGACAGGTGCCCTGTGCTCCCTCCACCCCGGACTCATGCCAGCCCCTCTAACCTGAGTGCCATCCCTGGTCACGTCCGTCCCTGGGAACCCTACCCGCTCCGGGGTTAAATAAATGCGCATCCATCCGATGCAGTGGCAGCCAGGGCCGCATCTTGCAGCGAGAACGGAGCCCCCAGAACAGCAAGCAGGTGGAGCCGCATACACAGGGTAACGCCACTTCATAAATGAAAAAATGAGTCTTAAAAAAATTATTCCTGACTCTATTTTGCATTATAAAATTATTCTTTTAAAGGGGTGGTTATGAAGAGATACCAAATTCATAGTGGAGGTTGCCCCTGGGGAGGGGAGGGGCGGGGGGCTCCAAGTGTACCCTAAAGTCATTTCACACACGACATGGGTCCAGCACAGATAACGCCCCTTTATTACAAACCTTTCATTACAAAATCACAGGCATGTAATTCGTAACATAACAATATCACGCTCAAGCACACCACGTGACACTGTAGGTGAAATGCTCTAATTGCTGTTCCTATCCCACCAACCACCCTCAAGCAAGCCTTACTTCTGCCGGACCATGTATATAAAAACTTAAAATATTTATTTTGGATGGTGAAAATAGTAATGATAGGAATGGTTGTGACCTCCTATTTTATTTATTTGTCTTCTGTTTCTGTGCTTTAAGTTTTTTCCAGAGAGAGAGAGAGAGGCCCCACAGACCCATCTCAAATGCCACCTCCTGCAGGAAGCCTTCTAAGAATCTACCCATCAGCCAGACACGGTCCTCCTTTCTCCTGCTGTCAAATTCTCAGGGCTCCGTGTGCTTCCCCCTTGTATTTCCCTTCCTGATGTTCATGGACTGTCCTCCCCACCGGACAGAAGCCCCTGGAGGACAGGGACCTCCGGCAGGAGGCCGGTCCAGAGGGGCGTACAGGGGTGTCCGGGAGACAGAACTCACCTCTCCCACCCCCCACTGTGGGAGGCAACTACAAAGTTTCTGGTCCCAGCTCATCCGACCCACAACCACTCTGCGGGGGAGGGGAGGGGGCTCCTGAAATTCACAGCACGGCTTCGGGATCTGGGGAGGGGCACCACTGCTAATCACCAACACTGGGGGGAAGAAGGAGTCTTCTTTGCTGTGACCGGCAAACGGACCCCATTGCCACTCAGCTGGTTGTTAGTGGCAACACGGCTAAAAAGCCTCAAACTGGAGGAGTCCCAGCAGAGCTCCCCCACCCACCCCAGGAGGGCATTGAGCTCCTTCCACCCAAACCCCTGTACACTGGACCCCTGAGTCCCCCTGGCCCACAGCGAATCCCCGTGGCTGGTAAAACCGTGCCGTTGCTGAGGTGGAAGGAAGGGGAACATGGCCCAGCCCAGCCCCTCACAACAGCCGCCACCGAGTGAGTGAGCTGGCCGGGCTCTGCCCGGAGCCACACGGCATCTGGTTTCCTTCTCACAATAGCCCGCTGGGCGTGGATCTGTCACTCCTGTTCTGCAGACGGGGGCACAGAAAGGCTAAGTGACTGCCTCAGGGTCACAGGATGGCGGTAAATACTGGGACTGGGACTTGGTCTGCCCTGTTAGGTGGAGGGTGTGGCAGTGGGAATGCATTGGCTCTCCCTCCTTTTAGGGAACACCCCCACTGTGCCAAAGGGGACACTGAGGCACAGGGAGGGAAGAACCTGTCTGTTCACAGCAGGAGAAGGGCGTGGCAGAGCCGAGACCCAAACCCAGGTTCTGAGACTGCTGTCGGCTTCCCTGGGTCCCCACAGAGGCTACCCTGCAGCAGGGCAGACTCGCCTTGGGAGTTTTTAACCCACTGGGCTCTGCGGTATGTTACGCCTTCACGGAACATAAAACTGTGGGGTTCGGGGGGCAGGGAGGGCATGTAGAGATCAGCTCGTTTGGCACCTCTCTGTAGAGATGAGGAATTTTTTTTAACTGGGGCAACACTGGTTTCTAACGTTACAAAAGTTTCAGGTGTACAACATTATAATTCACCAGCTGTATATGCCACAGCGTGCTCGCCACCAAAAGTCTGGTTTCCCCCTGTCACCACACAGCTGACCCCTGCGACCCGTTTTGCCCTCACCCTTCCCCTTCCCCTCTGGGAGCCACCTGTCTGCTGTCTGCCTCCCTGTTTTTTGTTTTCTTTTGTTTGTCCATTTATGTTGTGTTTTTCGAGTCCACATGTAAGTGAAATCATATGGTACTCGTCTTTCTCTCTCTGACTTATTTCACTTAGCATAACACCCGCAAGGTCCGACCATGTTGTTGCAGGTGGTAACGTTTCATTATTTTTTTATCACTGAACAGTATTTCATTATATATATAGATATATATTCTGTCCAGAAGGTATGCAGCCATGCATATGAAAAATAGAGACATTTCTTGAAGAAGATACAAGTACAAGAAACATTGCACAGGACAATGACCTCAGTCCCCTTCAAGTGGGCACCTGGGACCTCACACAGTTCTCCCAATCGCCATCAGCTGCCCCATCGTATTTTCCTGAATCTCACTGTTGGTCTGAAATCTATTCCCTTTCAAAGGTGATTTTAGTTTTGGGAAAAGCCAGAAGTCACAGGGCACCCAATCTGGGCTGTAGTGGGGCTGAGTCACCTGGGTGATTTGATGTTTCACAAAAAAATTCTGCATGAGACGTGATGCATGAGCTGACACGTTGTTGTGATGAAGCTGCCAATCACCAGCTGCCCATAGCTTCGGCCTTCTGGGTCATCCAAATAGTTTCCATGGAGGAATGTTCAAGCTTAACACAAAGTTTGGTGCAGATTCATTGCTCTACTCACTCAGTCACTTTGATTGCCATAGCCACACAGTACACATGCTCACTCAATGGCGTCTATCACCCCCACTGACTAGTACAGTGAAGTGGTCATTGTTCGCACATGCGCATTCCCCCTCTCCTTGGCTGCCAGGTTACGTGGATGTCGTGCAAATAGTTCTCATTACATTAATAATGGTTGGACTTTTTCTGGACAGACTATATCTATATCTATCTATCTATCTATCTATCTGTCATCTATCTATCTACGTATCTGCCTACCTATCTATAAGGTCTATTTCTATCACATCTTCTGTATCCATTCTTGTCAGGGGGCACTTACGATGTGTCCATATTTTGGCTGATCAGCATTTAAGGCCCAAGAAGGCAAATGACTCACAAAGCCCCTCTGATTGAATCAGGAAGACCACGCCAAAAAAGCACCCTCGTGACCCGCAGTCCCTTTAACCCTCAGAACCTACTGACTCTAGCATTAGACCCCATTTGAGTAGCAGGTCACTTTGCAGCCAAACCCAGAGCAGACTGGAAACTAAGAATGTGGAAAGGGGGCAGCTTCCACGAACACAGATGTGTTGAATGCTGACTACATGACCGAATGAATGAGTGAGTGAGTGAATGGATGAGTGAACAAACGAATGCCGCCAGGCTGATTTCTGCCTCTTCACCTGATTTCCCTTCTGCTCCATCTCTTGCTGCCAGATGAATCATCCCCCTGGCGCTCCCCATGCCAGGCTTGTCACTGAATACCGCCCACCCCACCAGTTTCTCCGTACGGGCCCTTCTGACCTGGCACCTAATCAGAGTGCCAACCATGCCATTTCCCTTCGGAGGCTCTCCATCTCCCCAGGAAAAAGACCCAAACTCTTCCTTCAAGGTCTGGACCACAAGGTTTGACCTGAATGTCTTTCCAGCTTCAGCTCATATCAGGCTCTCCCTTGCTCCGGCTCCGGCTCCAGCCACACTGACTTCTCTGGGGTCTCCAAGGTGCCTGCCACTTCGGGGACTTTGCACACGCCATCCCTCTGCCTGGGGCACTCCAGACCTCCTCCTGCCTGGCTAACTCTTGTGCCCTTTAGGTCTCAACCCAAAGCCACTGCTTCCGAGCAGCCTTCCCTGACCTCCCAGACTGGGTTCCTACCCTCTGCCCACTGTCCCCAGAGCAACGGACTGCCCCCAGCACCCCACCGTCCCAGCTGATTACATGTAACATCTTCCGTGTCTGTGTCCGGCCCCGACTCTGAGCTCTAGGGGGCCAGGGACTGTCTTATTCACCATCACGAGCCGGGTGCCCAGAATTGAGCCTGGCACCCAAGTGCACTCTGCAAGTATTTGCTGAATGACTGAAGACCCACGATTGGTCTGTCATTGAAATGGATTATTCAATTCAACAATTATTTGTTATCTGTAATGCGGTCTGGTCTGGTTCTCCCCAGTCCACAGTAGAAAACAAACCACATCAGAGTCCCTGCCCTCAGGAGCTCACAGCCCACGTGGAGAGGCAGACATTAAACAGATAAAGAAATAAAGCGTGCTGCCAGGCAAAGCAAAGGGCTATGAAGGAAACAAAGGGGGTAAGAGGAAAAGCAGTGTGTGTGTGTGTGTGTGTGTGTGTTGGCTAATTTAGACTGGGTAGTCTGGAAGGCCTCATAGAGGAGGTGAATTCAGTGCAGAGGAAAAGCTTCCTGAGAGAGACAGGACCCTCTTCCCTCTTGGGCTGGCTGGCCCCAGTTGTGTCTAGGTATGACAGTCCCAGATCCCCAAACCCTCCCTCCCTCCCTCCTTCCTCCCTCCCTCCCAGGGTAGGAGCAAGGAACCCAGAAGAGGCTTTTGTGGAGGGAGACTTTGGGGGCTGGTGAGAAAGCCCGAAGCTGCTCTTCAGGACAGCTGTGATTGGGCTCTTTCTGCGTGGAGAGCGGCGGATGCTTTGTGCAGCGCGGACTGATTGTAGCCCCGCGATTGGCACCCACAGACCGCGGCCGCCAGGGTTTACCGCCGCACCCCCAGCGCCGCGGCGGGCCGTGCGCAGCGCGCCAGCCCAATCTCGCCTCCTATATCAGAGTTGATTAGACGCTATTTCTGCCTGGATTTTCAGAAGGCTCAAGAGCTTTTTTAATCACTACAGTGGCTCATTACGGTTTTGCAGTGACACTCATGTCCTTCAGTTCTCTTCTCAGATTAGATTCTATAGTCAGATGAATATTGGATGATTTCATTACATACAAATGCAATCAACAGTTTTGCATAAATTTCTTCTCTTTTCTTGAGTTTCAATTGACCCCAGCACCCATGGTGGCAGGCGCGATCCACATGCAAATGAGCTGCGTTTGCAGCCGCGGAGAGGGACCGGGAGGAGGCGGGCACTGGTACCAGCCTGGGAGGGAGGGAGCCTTGATTGCTCAGGCTTTGGGAGAGGCCCTTAGGGGAGGGGGCGCAGCTTCCGCGGCGGCGGCGGCTGGGGGTGGGGTGGGATGCAGTCGCTATGGCCGAGGGCACCCGGGTGCGGGATGATGTTCCTTCCTGCTGCTGACCTGCAGCTCAGAGTGGACACGGTCTCTCTCTGGGCTGGGAAGGAATGCTGAGTTTCATTCAGCCGGGGCACCGGGCCCCATAGCTGTGTGCTGGGCCCTATGTGGCAACTGGCATGACACCTTTCAACGTTGCAACAACGGTTAGGGCCTCAACAGTGCCTTCCTACTGGTCGTTGGCTGGGAGCCAGTGAGTGCTGTTGTTGCTATCGAACCCACCACCACCGGGGTCCTCATCATTGTTTCCCCAGGAGGGCTCAGGGCTCAGGCCATGGCCGTGAGGACAACCCGCCAAAGTCAAAGCAGCTCAAGGCAGATGCCTTTCCATCCCTTTCCGGATTTCTCTCTTTTTTTGGATGGGGAGACAGGGTGGTCTCAAAAGGCCTCTTATCTGGGAACTTAAAGTCCTGTGGACAGGTATGGCAGCCTGTGCTTGCTCTCCCCTGTGGCCGAGCGGCTCTCTCCCTGCAGCAGCCTCTTCTGCTCACTCTTTGCCAAGAAGGCACTTCTGTGAGCCCTCAAGGCCCTGACCCTCTACTCTGTCTGCACCCACAGCCAGCTCTCCTCCCCCAGCCCCACGACACCCCCTGAGGTCAGCGGTGGGGGCTGTGCTCAAGGCGTCACCTTTTGTAGAGCTGGTCCTCTGGGGTCACAGCCGCCCGCCTGGTCTGTGCTGCAGGCCCTCCTGGTGGTTGCCAAGACTGTTCTCACTCTGGCCTGGGAGAACGAGGTGGGAGGTGAGGGTGGGCAGGGCTGAGGAAGGCTTTTGCTGACTCCTCAAGCAGACTGGGGTTGTCCTATCCAGGCCCCTGTCTTTGAGCTGGGTGCAGACCCGATGCTCTCCGTGGCAGCCTCCCCACCCCCGTCCTGCACACCCCGTGGAAGCTCCCAGCTCCTCACAGAAGGATGGACCTGTCCTCCACCCCAGTGGAAATCTGGTATGCACCCACCTCCCTACCTCCTCCCCTTTCCGTCCCCACCTCTCCCTCACCCAGGCACCGAGGATTGCTTTTCCTTGGATTCCCCTGTTTTCCAGCGAGGGCCTTGGCACACGCAGGGCAGACAGGGAAGAGCTGGGCTCTAGGGGCCGGCAGGTCTGTGCCAAATCCCAGCCCTGCCACTTTGCCAGCTGGGTCCCCTCAGGCAAGAGACTCAACCTCTCTGAGCCCAGTTTCTTCCTGTGTAAGGACAGAAACCACTCCCTTCCTTGCAAGGCTGGCGTGAGGACCGAGCGAGATAACTCATGTAGAACTGCCTGGTACGGAGTCAGGCACGAAATAGACCAGTGTTAAAGCATTGCTGTGGGTAAGTGAATGAGCAAGGGATGAATGGATTGTAGGATTTAGGCATACCCACGTGGGACATGGGGAAGGACTGCCAGCTGTCAGGAATGGCACAACCAAGGGCATGAAGGTGAGAAGTCAGAGAGGGAACAGGGGGCCGTGCGTGCTCAGCATGACTGCAGAGCCCGGGGTAGAGCCCAGAGGCTCAGGCGGTGGGGAAGGCTCTGGTCAGAGTTAAGGACATTACTGAGCGTCAGCGATGCACCAGGCAGCTCAGAGGAATCGTAGCAGCAGCTGCCAGAGGCGAAGGCCGGTGCTAGTGCATCTGCGAGCGCTGTCTCATTTAACCTTCCTAACAACCCCTGAGGGAGGTGGTATTGTTATTCCCACTTCACAGATGAGGAAACTGAGGCTTAGAGAAGTAAAGTGGTTTTCCTGGGTCGCACAGCTAATGATGGCCCCAGCCAGCACTGGAACACTGGGCTCCAAAGCTGGTCCTCGGCCCCCTTCCAAAGGGAAGGCTCCCCCGCACCCTGCCCCACACGCACACACAATTTCTGGGCAGGTGAGGCCATGAGACTAAAATGGCTTAAAAACACTTTTGGTTAGTGAAGGAGGGTAAAGAAGGGTGCAAATGGAAGGCCCAAACATCAAGAAGATAGCACCTTGGCACAAACGGATCAGGGAAGGCTCCCCGGAGGGAGCTGGGCCCAGAGGCAGAGGTTTCTGGTGGCTCCAAACCTGGGCCCCAGCCCCAGCCCCACTACCACTACCGGGCAAGGTTCAAAGCCAGTTCTGAGCGCTGTCAGCTCCTCCCTTCCCGGGCGCCTTGCCCTGGGGCAGGCCCGGACCCCACCTGACAGCACCAAAACCCCAAAGACGGGTTGAGTGTGCCGCGGCCGGACTCGGAGGCCAGCCTGCCCTACTCTCTCTGGCTGTGCGACCTTGAATGTGACCCAGCCTAGTCCTGCACAGTTTCCTCACCTGTAAAATGAAGATGGCAGTGCAAGCTGAGACCCTTATTTGAAGCTTATGGAGCCAGGAGAGTTTAGAGCTTCTGTGATTCTACAGTCTAACACCCACACCCCTCACACTATACAGCCTCCCCGTGCGGTCCGGGACATTTCTCATGATCAAACTTATTCTTTTCTTTTTCCAATAAAACATACACATGTTCCTACCAGGGAGTGAAACGAGGATAAAACGTAGCGTCTCCTCGGTTCGGGTAATTTTTCGGGCCACATGATTTGACACCAAACCTAGGCGAAACTGTGGTCTGGAAGCGTTTACGACTCTGGCACCGTGGAGCAGCGGTGGTGGGTCTGGAGTGCCTGTCTGATGGGGCCGACCTGCGGACGAGGTGAGTCAGCACACACGAGGTGTTCGGAGCCGAGCCCGGCGCAGAGTGAGCGTGTAAGACACAGGCGCTCCTCAGTGAGCCCCGCCCTGCGCAGAGTCCCCCCCCCCCCCCCCCCCCCCCCCCCCCCCCCCCCGTCCCCACCCACCGTGGCCCCCGAGCCCTCGGGGTGAAGTGCAGCGCTCTGCCTGCAGCCTCAGGTCTTCCCTCTGCCCTGCACTCCCTGGACGCAGCTGTGTTCCCGTTTTCTCAGCTCCCCAGACACACCAGGCTCTCTCGCTCTGCAGGCTAAAGCACTTGCTATGTCTTCTGCCTGAAATGCCTCACTTCCCAAACTCCTTTTCTTTAAAAAAATGTGTGTATGTGTATGTATGTATGTATATATATTTATTTACTTATTTATTTTTAGAGAGAGAGGGAAGGAGGGAGGAGAGGGAGGGAAATGTGTTGTTGCCTCTCATGTGCCCCCTACTGGCAATCTGGCCTTGAACCAGGCATGTGCCCTGACTGGGAATCGAACCAGTGACCCTTTGGTTTGCAGGCCTGGACTCAATTCACTGAGCCACACCAGCCAGGGCCCAAACTCCCTTTCATAATGGTTTCATCCTGTTGGTCTCCCAGCCCTTACCTAAGCACAGATCACGTGCTAGGGAAGTTGGTCTTGTCTGCCAGACTGTGATCTCTGGGAAAGCAGTGGCCATGAGCACATACGGTTGGCGTTGAATAAATGAACATTCCCCCCCACCCCCCTCCATCAATGACGTCATTAGCCCAAGGACTGAATATGTGTTTGTTGAATGAATAAATGAGACACAGCTCTGGAAGGAAGACCTCACTGCCATATGCACCCCAGGAGAAGATTCTTGGGATGTTCTCTCCCTCCCTCACTCCCTTTCCAAATTCCTTCAGTGATTTTAAAAGGGGGACCCAATCCATGCAGGGGGCCAGTGGGCCTCCAGGATCGCAGGGCCTGGGGGAGGTAGATTCAGTACATTAGGCAGAAACCACTTGTTCAGGGTTAGAAGAGTCCTCTGGGGCCTGGGGAGCAGGCGGTGGGGTGGGGGGCCTCCAGCCTTCTGGACAATTGCTATAAAATAAACTGCATAATCAGGTAAATGCGTTGCGCGGGGGTGGTTCCCGTGCAGCTGTGGGCATCCTCCCGGCCGGAGGGGACCTGTCTAATCTCAGGGTAATGAAAACACGGGTCCAATTACGACGGAGGGCTGAGGCCCGGGCTGGGCTTGAGGTGGGGGGGGCTGGGCCCCTGGCAGCGGAATTAGAACGTTTAAGCTGTCAGGCCGAATCCGGGAGAGGCCTGATTACCTGGCCCACGAAGGGGCCACTTTGGTTTGGTGTCGACTGTAATTTCCTGGCCGCCAGCCGTGAAGGCAGGGGCCACCTTCTCTCCCCTGCAATGGGGGTCTAGGCCCTGGCTCCCTGACCTCCACCCCCCGGACCAACCCAGAGGGGCCGGACTGGGCCTCCCAAGCTGTTCGTGTGGGGCAGGAAGCGGAACAGGTATGTGAATGACTGTGCTGGGCGTGTGCGATGCGTGGTCACAGGTTAAGGCCATGTGTGAACGACGCGTGCACAGGAGGTAGGCACGGCACACGTGGTGCGGATACCCTGGGGAGGCGTGACACAGGGCGTGTTCACGTGGATTACGTGGAGCTGACCCAACAATGGGGCGTGCGGGGGCCTCATGCCCACGGCTGTATGTACAGGATACCTGGGTGTGGACAAGTGCACGTAGTAGGGCCGCGTGTGCACAGGTTATATGTGGTGTGTGCTCACGGTTGCATGTGCTGGTCCATAAGAGCCGTGAAAGCAGGGATCAAGTCCGCCTCGCTGACTGCGGTACCCCCAGCACCTAGCTGCACGCCCGGCTGGGCGAACAGGTGCCGATTATGTAAGTGCTGGAGGAATTCACATCTGTGTGATAGGTGCACGGGAGTGACGTGACGCATGAATTAGAGGCAGGAGCACGTGGCGTCTGCATGGAATGGGCTGGTGTGTGTGTTTCCTGTCCTCGCTGTGTGACATGGGGGCCTGAGCCGTGGACGGCTTCAAGGACCTGGCCTGCTGGCCACACACCCGGGCCGCTCACAGACCGTGTGATCACAGACAAATCGTCTAACCTCTCTGAGCATGACTTTCCCATCTGTACAATGGGCACTACTGCTACTCCTCACCGCTAGCGTTTACTGAGCACTTGCTACGCACCTACACTGTACTAAACGCTTCTCATGCGGTAGTATGTTACTGACTTTTCACAGTAACCCTAGTAAGTGTTAATTTCCCCACTTTACAGGTGGGGAGACCGGAGTCCTCAAACATTAGAGAATGGTGAAGTGGGGATTCGAACACCGGCCATCGGACAGCAAGGTGAGCTTTGAACTCCCAGGCTCGACTGCTAGTGCCTGTTGCTGAGGGTTGTCCTAAGGCCTGAGTGAGGCAGACCTTGCAGAGCATGAAGCACTGCATCTGCCCCAGAGGGAGCGCTCCATAAATGCCGCCACTCTTACCCCACATGGTGCATGCATGTGGGGTGTATGGAACAGGCACAAGGAGTGCATGGGGCATGTGCATGTAGTGTGTTTGTGTGAGAAACACACACGTGTAGGTGTACTCATGAGCATGTTTAGCACAGGTCATTTGTTTACATAAGATTTGTGATACACGGGCTTGTGTATATGTGTGTCTGGGATATACAGGGTCTGGCAGAAGTAATGCCTACTTGAGTGTGATGGGGAGGGTAATACTATGGGTGTAATAACTTAGAGTTTTAATTTGAATGTTTCACCTAAAACATTATAGGGTGTGCTTCAGTGTGATATTGTTATGTTACAGAATTACATGCTTATGATTTCTCAATGAAACAGGGGCGTTATTTGTGCGGACCCGGTATTTTACATGATGAACACAGACGTAAACAAACGTATTATGACACTGACAAGTAGCTTATGAAATCACAAAAAGTGCATGCTTGAGTATGTGATGTGTGTGAGCCCACAGGGGCCCTGTGCTTGTGCGCTAACGAATATATGCAAACAGGGCGATAGCAGACATCCGAGGGGCCTGCGTGGTCACAGATGTGCACACGTGTGTGCATGGAGATGACACACACAGATGTCGACATGCACGGAGCAGACACACACAGATAGGCGCACCGTCCGTGCACCATGTGTGGTCTGCGGTGCAGCGTGTGCACAGGCGTGCAAAGTGCTTCTGCGTGCAGTGATACAGGCACCCTGTGAAGGCCCGTGTGTGTGTACGTGTATGTGTGTGTGTGTGTGTGTGCGCACGGCGCCCGTACTTGGGGTTACAGTGGGCGTCCTTTTGAGATGCATGTGTTTGCGATTCATACTGTGTCTGTGCTGAAGCGTCACCTTCTCGGTTAAAATATCCACGACCACCACCCTGTTGGAAACAGGCCCAGGTTCCCATGCCAGTCCTTTATTTTCTCCCCGCAAACCACGTCTTTCCATTAAGTCGGTGCCGTGTAATTCAGGTATTTAGGATGTTCATTGCTTTCTCCCTCCAGGGGTGTCAAACTCATTCTCACTTGGCACATCAGCATTGAGGTTGTCTTCAAAGGGCCGGATGCAATTTGATGACTGTATAAATGTAACGACTCCTTAACAGTTAAGCAAGAGCAGGGTACTGCTGCCAGGTAGAAACAAGGTGCCAGGCCTGATAAAACAAGGTGGAGGACCGATTGGCCCTCGGGCCTTGTGTTTGCCACCTGTGGTCCAGAACGTAAACTTCAGAGGGCCAAGGGCTTATCATAGTTTTGTTCACCACTGAATCCCCAGTGCCCAGCACCGGGCCTGGCACCTTGGAGATGCCCATGAAGTACTGGTGGAGCCCACTAGTGGGTGTCTGCGCACCTGCCACGCAGCTGGCTGCATGGGGCCCAATGCAGGATGGAGCTGGGACTTAGGGCAGGGTGAGCCAGGCGGCTGAGCTCAAGGGCAGTGCGACCCCCCAGGGTGGTGGACTGGACGCACGTACACGCGCTCAAACGGTGAGCTCTGGGCACGTGTAAGTGACAGACGCACTCCAGCTGTGGCCGGCCAGCGCTGGGTCACCCCGCCCCTGCCCGTGGCCCTGGGTGGGCACCGAGGCCCCTCCCGGCCCCTGCCGTCTCCGGGGGCGCGACCCGGTGTACCCGCGGGGCCGGGCTCCGGCCCATTTCCCGGCGGCCCAGGGCGGGGAGCGGAGCGGGGCCGCGGCCGCGGGGCAGCAGGAAGCGGCGCATTGTTCGCGGCCGCGGCCCCCGGCAGGGAGTTCCCGGCCCCGCACGGACATAAAAGGAGAAAGCAGCGCCCGCGGCAGGGCCGCTCGGCCTGCGCTCCGCTGACCCCGGCATCCGCTCCAGCCCCTCCGGGAAAGTGGGACGCGCCCCGCCCCTGCAGCCCGCTAGGCCCGGGTCCGAGTCCCCAGCTCGTCGCCTCCGAGCCTGCGTTTCCTCACGTGTCAAATTAAAACAAGCCACTGGAAGCCCCCGTGCAGCACCCCCTTACTCCCCTCGCCCAACTCCCCACTCCAGTTTGCTGTCCTACTAAGACCCTAACTCTGCCTCAGTCCTCGAGGGGAAAACGTGAACCCGCGAAATCCAGGCCGCAGGGGGCCGCTTTCACCGACTAAAGGAAACCCGCCCGTGTTTCCTTCCCGCAAATGAGCCGCCCAGGACGGGAGACTTACCTGCGCTGGGGTGGAACTTGGCCTGCTGGCACCTTTATAGATGGGGAAACTGAGGCCGGAGAGGGCAGACTTACTCAAGGTCATCAGTTCCGGACTGTGTAACGCAGACACTTTACAAGCCCAGTAAAATAGATCAGAGGAACAGGGTCACTGATGTATTTCAAGCGGGCTTCAGGCGGTGACACACTGGACCCCCACACCCTCTCCTGAGATGGACCCAGGTAACCTGAGGCCGGGAGAGGTAAAGTGCCTCGCCCAAGCAGGTTGGGGGAGGGAGGGAGGCCTTCTCCCTAGTCTGTTTTAGGAGCTGTTAACCCTGACTGCTCCGCTGCCCCGAGGCTTTGGGTGGGGATGCATTTATACCAGGGTTAAAATCTAATCAAGGCAGGAGAAAGCAAGGGATTAGCTACCCCACCCCGGCCAGCCCAGGCCAGCTCAGGCCAGCCCAGGCCGCAGTGCCGGAGAGCACCGAACTTTGTTCTCCAGGTTCATGGAGAAGGAAAAGGCAGAATTTTCACCAGTTCCACAGAGGCCCAGAGAGGTTAAGTGCTTTGTACCAGGTCACACAGCAAAAGGCGATGAAGCACAGACCCCCCTCCCACAGCCAGACCTCTCTCGGGGAGAGCCCCTTTCCTGAGTCCTGAAATTTTGGGGACCTGTCTGGGGATACCTTCACCCACTGGGCCAGGATATTCTGATTATAGAGACATGGCCTTCCCTCCACCCCTGCCCCCGCCCAGCCTGGGAACCCTACACCAGGGTAATTGAGATCAGATGCGGCTGTGACCCACGGAATGCTCCCCAGGAACCTGGAAGCATTTATTGTCTGGAAGGGAACCCAGGGCCCACTCTCGGCCGCCTGCCCTCCCTCGCTGTCTTCTCCCCAGGCGGCTGAAGGTAAATGGGGGCTCCGAGGAGCCTCTGGTGCTGCCTGAGGCTAGGGCAGCGGCCTTGATGAATACGGCTGCTGAAAGCGCCTTCCTGGCTCCCTTCTTCCTGGGGATACGGTTACAGGGGGCCAGACTTCCTGCCCAGCCCGCCCAGCTTTGCAGTGTGGATCTGCAGGCTCTCCAGGCAGGCAACTCCACAGCCCGCCTGTCAGCTGGGGCAACGGTGGGCCCCATCTCATTCAGAGCACAGCTCAAATGTCACCTCCTCAGGGAGGCCCTCCCTGACCACCCTATATGAACTAGCCCACCTACTGGCAGTCTCTCCCTCTTGCTCTGTTTAATTTTCTTCATAGGACTTATCTCCAGCTGGTTCAGCTGGTGGGTTCCTTCTTTTTTCTTCTTATAATGTTTCTCTCTTGACATTTCCCCACCCCTACCGAGAATATGAGCCTGTGAAGGCAGAGGTCTGGTCAAGTTCACTGCTGTATTCCTGGAGCCTGGAACTGTGCCTGAACCCTAGTAGGTGCTCAGTAAATACTGACTGAATGAACAAAAGCATGAAGGAGCCCCCACCTTTGGCCTCTGAACTTGAACCGTGACTTGGCATCTCTGCTCTGTGCTGTGGGTTACCACCCCCGATCTCCTCCCTCTCTGCCTCGATTTCACATTTCTGGAATAAAACTGCAGTTTCTGATGCGTTCTCTTCTGCCTGCATGTCAGCGCCTCGGGTTCTCCTCTAGGGGCTCCAGGCTGCCTCTGGCCTCGCAGCCCTGGTCCCTCGCCCAGGCTGTGTGCCTGTGGGCAAGTCTCCTGCCTTTCCCGACCCAGCAGAGCTCTCCTGCAGACAAAGGCTTTGTGGGAAGCCCAGCAGGTTTGACAGATAAAAGTGAAAAGTGGGGAGGGGGCTTGGTCCCCTCGAGTTGTCCCCAGCAGACCTTGGCAGACCCCTACAGCTTTGAAGAACACCGCTCGAAGATCCTGGGTTTGAGGACGTCTCTGTCTCTTTTAGCTCCGTACTCGCCCAGTGCCATTTCTGAGACGTCTGGTCTTAAGTGTTCATTGAGTCACTCAGTTACTCACTGATCAGACATGAATGGGCCACAGCTGTGCGCTAGGCTTTGCGCTACTGGTGCTGGGGTGCCCAGCCTTTTGGCGTCTCTGGGCTACACTAGAAGAAGAAGAGTTGTCTTGGGCCACATGTGAAATACACAAGCCCTAATGAAAACTGATGAGCCAAAAAAAGGTTTAAAGTAAATTTACAATTTTATGTGGGGCCACATGCATACCCATCCTGGGCCCGTGGTGGGCTGCGGGTTGGACACGCTGGTGTCCTGCTCTCCAGTGTTTTGTGTCCACTTCCTGCTTCAACAAGCAGTCTGCCAGCACAGTTCGTGTGTGAGGTCCCAAGAAATCTCAGACTATGGGCAGGGCGGCTCTGGCCAATCCTACGCCTTCATTTGAGTTAGGAAAAGGCGCTCCCTACTGGGCAAATGCAGCCTTGCGGGACCCCAGTTGGACCCGCAGAAGGTGCCCTTGAGTAGAGAGAAAGGGACTGCCTTCTTGGCAGACCGAGCCCGGCTGGGGTGCAGGATGGCCGGATCTCAGGCCCCCCTTCGTGCACACACTTCAGGCCCCCCTTTGTGCACACACTTCATGGACGGCTCCGTGGGTGTGCGGCTTATACCTGGGACAATGCTCTGCTACCATTGTTTCAAATTTAAAAATGTTTTTGAACAAGGGGTTGCACGTTTTCATTTTTCACTGGGCCCCACAAACTACGTAGCCAGTCCTGACCCTCCACATAGTGGCGGTGAGATGCCAGCAGCTCCCGTGGTACAGAGCGGGAAGCCGGGCCCAGCAGAGGTGAACTGGCTGCAGCGCAGCTGGGGGAGGCCTGGACACACTCAGCTGTGGGGGAATCGGGCCTGGCCCCCGCCTGGAGACGCCCAGGAGCAGGAGGGAGACATGGGTGAGGGCCTGTTGAGAATGAGAGGTCTGCAGAGCCAGGGGAGGTGCTGCCGGCTTGTGCTGGGAGGCCCGGCCACAGTGGGGACTGGGAGACTGAGGTGTGGAGCACGGTGGGGGAGGGAGTGACTCTTTCCACCCAGGGCCTCGGAGAAGGCTTCTTGGAGAAGGTGACAAAGGACCTGACATTCAGTGATGGGGGGGGGGGGGAAGGGAAGGGCCTCCCCAAGGGAAAGTCCAGCCCAGGCAGAGAAAGACAGGGGAAGAGTGCAGTGTGGATGGGAGAGTGTGGGGGCTGGGGGCCAATGGGAGACGCACTGGAGAGGCAGGGACTGAAGGTCCTAGAAAGCCAGGTGAGGGGTCAGGACTTTGTCCTTTGTCCTGTGGGACGGCCCCCAACCACCCGACTCTGCCTATAGCAGATCCATGTACATCTTGTCTGTTTTATACACGGGGTAGGGGTGGGGGGGATGCAGGATTTTGTCTGTAAAACAAGATGGTGCCTCCACAGATATGTTTGAAAGCCACAGCCAGTAGGAGTGAAAAGCCAGAGGAAGTCCTTGCAAGGCCCACACTCTTTGCAGGGGAGAAACCCGAGCCTCAGAGAGGGGCGGGAGCTGGCTCTGGGTCCCGGGCAATATGTGGAACCTAGGATGTGTGTCTCCCAGATTGAGGCCCTTCAGATGCTGTAGCTGCAGGAGTTCACAGCCCCCTGGGTGAGACTTCCCTAGCGGGTCTGCAGTCCCCAGCTGAGAGGTTCCCCGCTTCCTCCTCCATCCAGCCAGCCTTCCCAGAAAAAGGTGGCCTATGCTGCCACCTGGTGGCCACTCTGAGGTAGGTGAGGTTGCCACCTTTGCTCTGGAGCTAGCTGCAGTTCTGCTCCAGATAAGGGACCCTGTGCCCAAGCACGGGAGTGGCCCTGCCCTGGGGCATTAACCCCTTCGGAACTCTGGCACCATCAATGATGGTATAGCCCACCCTGAATGTGTTCTTCCGTCTTTCCTACCTCAAGGACTTAGTATTCTGATTGCCTTATCTGGAAGCCTGGGTGTTACCCCGGGCTCCTCCTACTCCCTTACGCCCTACACCCAGTCTGTCCCTGCATCCAGTCGAGTCTACCTCTTCGGCAGGCCTGGAACAGGTTCGTTGCTCTCCATCCCCAAGACCATGGCTCAGGCCCAGCCGCCACGGTCCTTACCTGGTTGGCTGCAGGAGCCTCACATGTGGTCGCCTCCCCACTCAGGCCTGTCTGCAGCCCAGTCTGCCTGCTGCATCTAGAAGGGCTGAGCTGCAGCCCACAGCCGTGCACGCCACTCCCTGCTGAAACCACTGATGGATCCTCGCTAACCCCCGGCCGAAGCCCAGCCTCCTTACAGGGGAGGCCCTCCGAAAAGTGTTCCCCAAAAGCCCCCCAGCTTCACGGTTGCCCCTCTGCCCGCCCTCGGTGGGCAGTGTGAACAGTGGTTACCGGCGTGGACCCTAGGGCCTGGATGCCTGCTTTCAGAGTACACCTCTGTCATTTGCCAACTCTGTGAGGGTTAAATGAATGAATGATCGAGGAAGAAGTTGCATTAAGTTGGGGCCAACTACAAGGTCAAGAGTCTGCCCATGAGGCTGCCCTCACTTCTGATACCAACTGCTAGTTCAGGGGGCTCCTCCAACCACCCTCAGGTTTGGTAATTCCCTGCAAAGACTCACAGAACTCAATGGAAACTCTTATACTGACAAGTTATGGTTATGCAGGGGAAGGGTAAAGATTCAGATCAGCCAGAGCTCTACAGTGCAGGATCACTCGGCCCAGCAATTAGAAGGGCAGAGGCCGGACGTGGGCTCTCACTTGTCACCCCTTGAGGCAGTCATGAATGTGATCGCCGCTGGGCCACCTTGGAGGGCTCCCCTGGGCAGAGAAAAGCACCTGTGCCACGAGGCCTGGGAGGCAGCAACCGGGAAGTGGACTTCCGTTGCATGTGTCAGGACCCTGGTGGTGGGTGTGAATGAGTCCAGCCTGCAAGGCTCAACACAGGGACAGGGATCTGGCCTGTGTTGAGGTCCAGGCAGGGGCTGAGCGTGGTGAAAGCCAGGCCCCAGCCCCCTCCTGTCTTCCCTGAGCTGAGCTGGGCCCAGGGTGGGGGTGGGGAGAGGGGTGCTGGGAAAGGAGAAGGAAGAGCAGAGGTCAGCAGGGAGCAGCTGGAAGAGGAAAGGAGGGCCCTGCCTGCCCAAGGCCTCTCCAGGGAGCTGAGGTTCAGACTCTTCATTGTGAGAGACAGGGCACTCCCAGGGCTATGGGGTGGGAATCTGGCCTCTTGGGCATTTGGGGCGGGCTCAGAAAGAACTCCACTTTGAGACCCTACTGGGGACAGACAGACCCCCTCAAGGGCCAGGACTTCTGATTCCAGCCAATTCTCTGCTGATATCTTTGGGCAAACTCCTTCCCCTCTGGGCTGTCGTCTGGTCAATGGGCCCAATCTGCTGAATGGAGGCTTGCGCCCAGTGATCTGAGGCCCCTTCTATGGAGAGGCAGGAAGAGGAAGCAGAGGGCTTAGAGAACTGGCGCAAGGGTACAGGAGGTTAGGTCAGTATTGGTCCCCGTGGCAGCGGTATCGGCATCTGTCCACTGGTCTAGAACCTAGTTCCTCCCTCACCCCACCCCCTCCCAGCTTCTTCTCTGCAACCTCCCACTGACCCCAGCCTTTTCTTCTCCTTTTCTATTTTCAGACATCTTAGAGTTCTGAGAAAGCCCCAGGCTGGCGCCTGCCTAGGAACCTGAGGTGCTGAGAAAGGCATCTTAGGCCGAGCAGATAGTTGTGGGCTTGGGAGAAGAGAGCTGGTCCTCACTTCTCGTGGGAGCAGGGCCTTTTCCCTGGCCTTGCTCTGGCCCAGCTCCCTGGGGGCACTGGTTCCTGCTGCAGCCCGAATGACCTGGGGCCAGGGGCAGGGGGGGGGGCTGGGGAGGAACGCAGTCTCAGCCCTCAGCCACCCAGGCGCAGCCAGACCAAGACCCAGAAACCCTTGGGGGCTGAGCCTGGGTGGGTGAGGAGCTTGAGGCTGGGTTCTGGATTCCGTCTGTCTGGCTGAAACGCCAGGCCTGCCCCCGACCCCATCCCCTCCCAGGCAGCAGACTCTGTTCAGGGTTCCAAACCCGGGCTTCCCACCCGCCACTGCCCAACTATGAGCGCTTCCCCCCCGGGGTGCTCGAAGTCCTGCTCTCCCCACACGCAGGGCGACCCCAAGGGGTGGGAGGGATCAGGGTGAGTGGGGAGTGATGCTCACCACAGGGACACCCAGAATGCCTCTCGTTCCCTTTCCTCCTGCCCGACCCCCCAGAGCGTACATTTTACCGTGGGGAGTGGGGGCAGGCAGGCCCTTTCTTGGTCGTGGATGTGGCCACTGGGGGTGGACGTCTTGGTTCTTCCACACCCCTTCCAGCCAGTCTGGCGCCCAAACCTTCCTTCTCTGGGTCAGAGTGTGGGCCCTCCACCTTGGAAGGGCCTCTTTCTCACTCCACTAACTCTGAGTGACCTGGGGCAAGTCCCCTGCAGTCTCTGGGGCTCAGTTTCCCTAAAGTCCCTCCCGGCTCTACTGTGGGTAATGCTGATTTCCTGATGGGGCCTCAGGCCTGATTCAGCAGCCACAGCCTGGTGCTGGGACAGCTTGGGTGACTTGTCCCTTTGGTAGGCGGGGGGTGGGGGGGTATGAGGGGATGGAGACGTCCCTGTTCCAGAGCAGTAGTCCCAGCCCGAGCTTGGAACGTGAAGCAGATGCCAGGACTAGAGGCCGAGACGGAACGGAACACAGTCAGCAAGAGGGAGACAGCGAACGGAGGCAGTGAAAGAGGAAGAGAATGTTCCAGACAGAGATGAAGAGACCCGGCCACTCACAGACTGAGGCAGAGATAACAACAGAAACAGAAAGAAACACAGATCAGAGACAGAGATAGGAAAGAGGGCAAAGCCCTGAAGGAGCAAAAAACAAATAGGTGGGAATAGAGTTCTACCCCAGCCCCCTGCCCACCACGGGCCCCCATGGCAAGGGGCGGAGTCAAGCTGGATCTTGCTTTTGTCTGCAGGCTGCCCCCGGAATGGCGATCCTTCTTCAGCCCATTGACCGTCCTCTAGGACTGGCAGCCTTCATGCCCCTGATCTCAGTGTTCCCCAGACCCCACTTCCCTGGGGCGGTGTGTACAGATATGAGAGCCCACTCAGGCCTGGCATCCCTGAGGCTTCGTGGCCTTGGGGTTCCGTTAGAGGGCAGGGGTAAATGGCGGGCGTCAGAGAGGAATGAAGGTTATCACCTGTAGGGGGACGTGGTTCAGAAGAGCAAGGAGATGGGAAACCCAAAGGAAAATGTCCTCATCTTCCTTTAGATCAGGCACAACTCTGTCTTGCCATGCAGAGAATGACAGGGAATCTGGCAGTGGGGGAGGTTCGGGAGGCAGGCATTTAGTGTTGGAAGGAAGGAGGTCTGAACGGAGAACAGCGGAGCTGGGCAGGCATGGGTCTGGTTGAGTTAGGCTGGGTGTCGTTGGCTTGGTTTGGGTGGCGTGGAAGAGGATTATGTCATGTCACGTTGGGGCGGGTCGAGCAGAATGAAATTTGGTTTGTTTGGATAGAATGGCATTGGATTTGGGTGCATCTGAGTTGAGCTGGTCTGCCTTGAGTTTGGTAGAGTTTAGCCAAGTCGGGTTGTGCTGGGAAGGGTCAGGTTGGGTTGGGTGGAAAGGAGTTTGACTGAACCGGGGTTGGGTTGGATTCGGGTGGGCTGAGTGGGAATACGTTGAGCTGAGTTGACTTGCGTTGAATTGGAGAGAACCGAGGTGGGCCGAGTTGAGTTGAATTAGTTTGGGTTGGTCGGATTAAGACAGCTTAAACGATTCCAAGTAGACACGACTGAGGAGGAGCACAGATCCAGCATAACTGGGGTCGCGCTGCCCGGAAGAAAAGGTGGAGTGAGAGTCCAGGAGGGAGAGCCACCCAGGGCTGATATCAGGCAGACCTGTGCGTCTGAATGCTTTGGCCTATGAGTGACCTGGCTCAGAGTTTCTCCATGTTGTCACCGCTCTCACTGCAGCAGCGGTTTGCGTCTGGGCACGGGAGGAAGGAAGTACCAGACTCATTACATGAATGTGTGCGCTTACATGTGAGTGTATTCCCAGTGCTCCTTCCTTCCCCTTCCTCTGTCTCTGTTCCTCTGAGGCTCAGCCCCTCGCCTGAGAGCTCCTTGAGAGCAGAAGTCTCCAGCATCCTGTCTGGAGGCTGGCCAAGATGCCACCTCACGCGTCCTTGTAGGATGGGTGGGGTGGAATGGAAAGGCATCACAGAGCCCTGAGGTCACTCCCGTGAGCTGGGTGCTAGGTGCCCCAAGGAGACCCCCAGTTTCTGTCCTGAGGGTAGCTTGGGGGAGGGGCCCAGGTCTGGGGGCTCTGGGGTACCCACAGACACAATGCTCTTCTGAGAGAGTGAGAGGCTATGGGCAGACAGCTGGCTAGTCCTCACTCACCGCTCAGTTCTTTCCTGTGGTCCTGTGGTCCTGTGGTCCTGGCCACATGGCTAGGCTTCTGCCTTTTCAATCTGCTGGTGAATCTCACACACACACATACACACACACACACACAGTGCTGGGCAGCCCCATGAGAGCCCCGGGTTGGATGGAGGGGAGACAGGACGCCACATGCCCTGCACCCCCCCCACACACCTGTACCGGTGCTCTGAGAGGTCAGCATCCCCCTGCAGCTCCTTCACTCACTCGTTCATTCTCAGCCTAAGAATCTGCATTTGTAGGGGATGCAAACTGCAGAGAAGCTGGCGTCTGGCATCCTGGAGCTGCAGCTGAACAACCGGAAGAACTTAGCGCAGTGACCTGACCTCTTGAGCGCGTGTCTTCACTCAAGTGTGAAGTGTGTGTGACGCTCTCTTACAGGGTGAGGGGGCTGGTCAAGTAAGATGACGCGTAGGAAGGTCTTTGTAAACAGAAAACTGACAGCGTGTGTGTGAATAAATGAGTCATTCATTCACTGGCTCGTTTGCGTAACAAACACTGACACAGTGCCCTCGAAACATCAGGCAGCCTCTTAAGCATTTTACAAGAATTAACTCCTTGGATCCTCATAACAGCCCTAGGAAGGCGTCACTGATGCTGTCCCCATTTTACAGACCAGGACACCAAGGCACCGAAGGAGTAAGCAGCTTGTTCAATGCCGTGTAGCTAGTGAGTGGTAGCACTGGGGTTCACACTCAGTCCCGTTGACTGAAACGTCTCTTTTCCTCCCTCCCTTGGTCAAACATTCGTTAAGTGCGTCTCTGCGTCAGGCCCCGAGTCCGCTGAAAGGAACCAGATGTGGTCAGCGTGGTGCGGCGTTTCTGATCCAGAGGCAGAGGGAGCCCCGCGGAGGGGGCGGGGTTTGGAAACGCAGGGGCAGTTTTGGCTGTTGCCATGACGGAGTGTACTCCTAGCCAGCTGAACTAACTTCCTGTCCTGCGTGGGGCAATCCTACGGGAAATGTCCACGGTGCCCACCGAGAAATCGCTCCAGAAAACAGCACGAAGGACGTGAACAATGGTGGGGGGGCTGTTTGAGGGAGGGGGGTGCTGGGTGGAGGGGGGGAAGGGGGGAAAATGGGGACAACTGTAATAGCATAATTAGTGAAATGTAATAATAATAATAAAAAGAGTGGAGCTGCTTTGCTTGAAAAGGGGCAGGACCTCTATTTAAAGGAGGAAAGACGGAGAGCAGCACCCGCGGTGGAGCCCCTCCAGCCCTGGACCAGCGCCAGCCCTGCCACGCCCAGACTGCGCGACTGGGCGAGTTGCCTCACCTCTCTGAGCCTCAAACACGGTCGTGGAGATCGTGCCCGTGAGGTGCCCCGCAGTGTCCGGCCCGCTCTGGTGGTTCAACGAGAAGGAACAGCTTTCCCTGTTCAGGGAAGCGCCGGGAGTGAGAGGAGAGGCAGCCCGGAGTCCAGCTAGGCTGGACCCTCCAAACCCTTGTCCCTCCCTCGCGGGGAGGCTCTGATGCCTGCAGGGCTCCAGGCTGTCCTCGCAGTCCAGGCTCATGGCCAAAGGCAGGGGAACCTCCCTCCCTACCAGCCCAGAGGCTTCAGGCGAAAGTCACCCTATTTTGTTGAGCCTTGGCTTCCTTGTCCGTCACGCGGAGAAACGGGGCACTGGTGGGTATCGCCTGCTCTGGCGGCCCCGCATCCCTTCCCTCTTCTGCTGGTGACGGCGTCAGTTCGCTCTAGCGGGTCATCCCTCTCCCGTTCTCAGTCCGTGTGGGCACACAGGCTAGGGCTGGCCCATCGGAATCAGGACCTCCCTTCTCCCTGGTCACCGTAGTTGACTCGGGGCTGGGCACACGAGCTAAGCCAGAGCAATGGGCAGTGGCCAGGAGAGAGGCGTTCTCCTGTCACTTGGGGTTGGGGCACTAGGGCAGAGTCCCTGGGGAGCACCTGCTGAGACTGAAGCCACCAAGGGGGGTTGGGGGGGTGATGAAAGAGAGAGACAGAGGGAGGGAGAGGGAGGGAGAAAGAGAGAGAGGATCTTACACCTGGATGCAGCCATACCTGTCCCCACTTGTCAGCTTGGGAGCCAACAGTTCCCCTTCCTTTGCCAAAATCGGCTGGAACTGGGGGGGGGGGGGGGGCGCAGGGCGGGGTCTGTCACTTGTAATGGAAATAATCCTGACTTATTCAGGGGCTAAGCACACCCATGTCAAAAGATTGCTGCGTGGATCAAAAGAGACTATAATGCAAGTGAAAATGTTTTTGTGAACTGTATGGAGGCATGGAAGGAATGACGGTAGGTTATTAATGAAGCGTTAAAGCAGGAACGCACATTCCAGGCGAACGAAGGATGAGTCAGCCCAGGTCTGCCTGAAAGGCTGAGGAGAATGGACTTTTAAGGCCCTTGCCTGACAACCGGAGAGTTGTTTGGAAGTGCGAATTCCTGCCCAGTAAACGCTCGGTTCATCCGTTGTGAGTCTGCGAAGGGTGGGCTGCTCTAGCATTGGTGTTTCTAACTCGACTTCTTCCAGGGTCAGTCATTTTACAAGAAGAGGCCACAGGGCACGGAGGAAAGGTACTCGGCCTGTTTGGGCAAGTCTCTGCCTTGCTCTGAGTCTCTGAGTCTGTCGCCTGAGGGGTTGGGTTGGACCTTCTCAGGGAGCTCCTGGCTCTGACCCGCTGTGGTCCCGGAGTTCTCAGACGCCACCCTGGGACAGGGAAGGCCTGCTCACCGCCGCAGTCCACAGCTCCTCCTACTTGCTCCCGGATTCTTCACAGAGCTGAGGAGCATCAGACACCGCAGCCCACACAGCAGGGACTCCGGGTTACCCTGGCTCTGTTTCCAGTTCCAGCTCCCTGTGCCTTCCCGCCTCATCCCAAAACTGAACCTTGCAAACAGTCCCAGGGAAAGAGTTGTCTGCGGGACTCTGCTGGGGCTGCCCCCGAGGGGGAGGAGCAGAGAGATGGAAAGAGCCTGGCCTCCCGAGGGCTTGAGGGAGACCCCACCTGGGCTGCTCACCTCGGGCCTTGTCCCTGAGGAAGAAAACACCCCTCCTCTCACTCTTGTTGAAGTTCCCACGTTTGGGCGCTCGTTACACACACAGGCCAACGCATTCCTGGTGCTGTCGGCTAGAACTTGCCTGTCGTTCTGTCTTGGATTCTTTTTACGTATCTGGTCCAGTTTTGTCTTTTTCTATGTCTAGGTTCCACACTGACGGAATTGGATTAATTATATAATTAGTAATAATAATAAGTACACAGATAATGATCATTTACTGAGTGCCTCCTAAGTGCCAGGAATTGAGCTGAGTGATTTTATCTTCACAGCAGTCCCAGGAAACAGATATGATGATGATTGTCCTTATTTTCAGATGGAAGCTGAGGCTCAGAGCCGACACCTGGCCGGCCCCCAGCCACCCAGCCAGAGCACGGACGCCGGGCTCCAAGGCCAGGTCTGCCCGACTCCGGAACCCCTGCTCCCCGTCTCTTGCACATGGAATGAAACAGGCTTCTTTCACAAGGAGGGGAACGGAGGTTCAAGAGCATGACTTGTCCAAGGTCGCAGAGCAAGTTCAGGGGGTCACGTTACTAGAAACCAGAGCTCCAGGGTCTCCATGTCAGGGCTCTTTCTGTGGCATCCCGCTGCTCAGCGAGTGCTGAGACATGAAAGCCAGGCTGGGGTCTGGGGCGGTGGGAGCTACAGAAGTTTCTGAGCAGAGTTGGGAGGGAAACGGCTTCTTTCTTCAAATATGGTGGAGGAGGAGGGGGACATGGGGACTGACTTGTTACAGCCCCGGCAACCTCCAGAGCAACTACCGTCCCTTACCAAGACCCACTGGCTCTTGCCGGGGCTCCTCTGGCTCCTGCGTCACAGGAGGTGGCTGGGGCCCCAGATCCCCGGAGCTGATGGCCGACGCTCTGCAGCTTGCACTTCTGGTGTGGGCGGGCTGGGCCGGTGCCAGTGGCCTGACCACATGCCATCCTGCGTTGATCAGATGACTGCAGCTGCCTAGTGGTGAGGTCTGTAGGACAAGGGACCCTGCAGTGGAAACTCCCCAGATGAGCCTGGGGACTCTCCACTCGCCAATCTACTGCTTGTTTATCTGCCTTCTTGGCCAGCCTCCACCAGGATCTGGGTGTTTGTTTTAAAAAGGGCTTGGGAGCCAAGAGAGCCAAGGATGAAGGCAACAGAGGGTTAAACTTGCAGACGCTGACATGAAACCCACCGTGGCTCAGACCCCTCCTCTCACCTACCAGCCCCTTGACCTTCAGCAAGCAGGCTTTCCTGTTTACAGTGATGTGGACAGGAAGACCTGTTTTGTGGAGCTGTGATGATGCAGAGGACACGATGCACCCAAACCCCTTAGCATCGATGCCTGTTGCACAGCTCGTGTTCCAGCAGTATGCCTGGCTCCTCCCCCCCTCCACCGCCACCTGCCCCTCACCGCACTATCTAGGGAAATCTCTGAGCCTCAGTTTCCTCGTTTACATGCTGGAGATAATAATACCTTCTTCCTGGGGTGCTGTGAGGGTTTCAATGAGAAAGGGATGTAAAAATATTTTGTGACTCTCAGCCCTTAGCCTCTCAGCCAAACTATGATGCTGACGTGGGACGCCCACTCCCCACACCCAGCTGAGCGCCACCCTGACGGTGCGTTTCTGTCTCCTCCGAATGCTGGCTGGCTGGGGGCAGGGGTTAGGTGTGTGGTACCTAGCATCCCGGAACAAAAGGGTCAGTTGTGCCACCTCGGGCCAGACACTGCAGCTCTCTGGACCTTGGTTTCTGTCTCTGAAGGATGGAGGTGAGCATAGGCCTGTGGAGTAACTGCACGGGCAGTGCATGAAAAACGCATACCATTCTGCCCAGCACGCAGTCGGCGCTCAAGGAAGACTGGCAATGACTATTCCTACCACCAGTGCCCGGACCTAGACTGGCACTGAGTCGGCGAAGAGAAGGAGGAAGGGGACTTTGCACGGGGCCCTCCTGCTCAGGAAGGGAACCCTGAGCTGCCCCCTGGAGGCCAGGTGTGCTCACACAGACCACCTGCTTCATCCTCACAATAAGTCTTATAAGAATGGCACTAACTCCAATGTAAAGACGGGGAAACTGAGGCCCAAGAGGGGCAGCTGGCTGCCTAAGGTGACACCGAGGGCTAGTCAGGACTGGGCGTTGGGGTCTGAAGGGACACTGGGTTGGTTCCAGCCCATCCTTGCCTGGCTGAGAGGCTGCTTCCCGAGGTGGGGCTGGGTGAGGTTGGGTCCCTGGGTGAGTCAGGTAAGAGTCAGCTCCGAATTTCCAAATAGTGGGTGGGACCCAGGAGGGACGGGACCTCTCCTGGGCCATTTCCCAGGCCCTCCCTAGAGCCTCTGGCAGTGTCGCCAGTGGGGCATGTGCTGTGGCGGAGCCGGGGCTGGGGATCAGCAGAGAGAGGAGCTTCACCCCATGTCACCAACGGGGTGTAGGGAAGAGGGAAGGAGGAGGGGGGCCTGGCTGTCCTCTCTGGGGGCGGTCTCAGGGTCTAGGGTGGGACTGCGCGTGTTGGGGTGCTAGCCAATGGACCCAGCTGGGGAAAGTAGGGAAACTGAGGCAGGGCACTGCTGCTTTTGGTGGTGGTCACAGCAGATGGGTGGGCTGGCAGTCACCTCGATGACACTGGCCCTGGACCCTCCCTCACTCAGGGAAGGTCTACATTTTTTTCATGTATTCAGTCACTCATGCAGACACCCACTCGTTTCTTTACTCCGTCAACCAGCGCTTGCTGAGTGTCTTCTGTGCGCCAGAGCTTGCGCTTGGCTCTGGGGCGGGAGCAACCTCTCAGATGCTCGCAGCTTCATAAGGGAACAGAGGGACAGTGTAATCCAGCGTGCCACCTGCTGTGACCGGGGAGAGCACAGGAGTTCCCTGAAGACAGAAAAAGGAGGAGTCGTGACAGAGGGGGTTCCCCAGGGGACACCGGAGCTGAGTGGAAGGAAGCTGACCATCCTGAAGGCTAAGAAAACTCCCCAGGTGTCGAGGCTATAGGCTTTGGAGCTGAGGAGCAAGGAAAGGTGACCCTGTGCTGTGCCCTTCCCCAGGGCCGGGGCCAAGGCAGCCACACCTGTCCCCTGGACCCAGCTGCATGCTGGACCCTACCGCTGAGTTGCACCAAACCCAAGTCCAGGTGTGAACTGCACAGCCCCCACCCTGGTTCCTTCCCTGGGGGTTACCCCCAGCACTGGGCCAGAAACCAGGGTGCCCTCCTCACCCCCTCCCTCTCCCTGAAGGCCCCTGGCCAATCAAGGCCCACACAGAACAGGCACTTCTCTGTCCCCTTTCCCTCGTCCTCCTCTCCCCTCCTCCGCCACCCTGACTTTGTCCTATTCCTGGAGGACGGCGCTGGTGTCCTGCCTGCCACCTCCGTCTGGCCTCTCCTTCTCGGCCTTCATGTCGAGATTTCCTGAGCTGATCCCCGAGCCTGGCCACAGCGAGGGCTTGATCCCTCCGGGCCAAACCTGTGCTCAGACCCCGTCTGGTATAACTTGTTGTTCGGACGGGGACCAGAGGCCTGGAGAACCGCGGAGACTTGTCCAGGGTCAAGCCATGGGGGAACTGAGACTCAACTGGGTTCTCCTGACTCCCAGCCTGAGGCTCTTTCTCCTAGTGCCGGGGCCACACAAGCGTTTGCGGGGGACTCGGGCTTAAGGAACAGGCAGGAGGTGTAGGCATGGTAATTTGTTGGGCCCCGGGCCTGAAGGGCAGGAGGACCCGGGAGTGAAACATGGAGCCTCATTCAAGCATCTTCTCTCCTCTCTTCACCACCAGAAAGTCCCCTTCTCTTTGGGTAGCTGGGCCCCGAATCTTCACCCCGACTCCCTTTGACTGATAAGCCACGCCTCGCCCTGTGTGGGTGGTTATCAGGGACTCTGCACCAGGTGCCTGAGGGAAAGTCCCCGCCGTTCCCAGCACTACCCCAGGGCCTTCCACCTGCCCCGCCCCCTCCCCAGTCTGCCCTGGCTTGCTCTGATTCCCCGGGGCGCCGGCTCTTCCCCAGCAGAGCATGGAAACAGCTCGGGTGGAGACACGGACGGGGCTTCTCAACAGGTCTCACGTCTCTGCCCGGTTTGCTTCTCACCCCACACACCTAAGGCGGCCGGGGAGCGGGCACCAGACCTCTGCCCCCTCCTGCCAGGCCTTTCCCACCGTGGGGCCCACAGCACGGCTGGGCGAGCTGGGGAAACCGAGGGGAAAAAACTGACAGGAGACTCGGAGTGACTCAGGATGATAGCGTCTGCCTGCTACGACGGGTTTCCTCAACTATTAAAAAAAAAAAGGAGCTGGTGCTGGGATTCCCTAAAGTCGGCAGGTGGATGTGAGACCCGCTAGAGCACCGACCACCAAGTAGAATCTAGGCTAGAGCTTTGAAAACCATGCCTCCTGATAACTGAGCACCTACTGTGCGCCTGGTGCTGCACCAGGAGCTTTGTGTGCACTGTCTCATCGAATCTTACAAGAACCCTCTGGGGTGGTTCCTCTTATCCCCACTTTACAGAGGAGCTCGCTGGGGACCAGAGAGCGGGTGAGCGCCGGGCGCAGGGTGACACAGCCAGTCCGCGGTAGGGCCTGGGTTCCAGCGCGGGCCTCCTGGGCTTGGCGCCTGTGCCCTTCGTTTCTGGCCGCAGAGGCCTCAGAGGGCGGAGCCCCGCCTGGGGGTGGTGGGTGTCAGTCATTCTCCTGGGGTCTGAGGATGGCGGGCTTTCATGCAGAAAGCCCTGTGCAGGCCGGCCGCACTGCTCCTTGCCCAGCCCCCGCACTCCTCTCTGGGCAGCAGGCTGTGTAGTTCAGACCGGCAGCTTCCAGCCTCAGCTGCTCCGTCAGTTCTGCCAGAAGCCCTGGGTGACCCCCGCACTGCACCTCATCTCTGGGCCCAAGTTTCCTGTCTACCAAAGCATCTTCTCTCCCCGGGCTTCGAAAGCTCCAGCGCCTCAAGGATTTCGGGTGAAAAACCGCCTTAGTGGCCAGCATAGAATAATGGATAAAATGTCCCGACTGGGACCCGGAGTAGAGGAAGTGAGTGGGTGGTGGCCGAGGTGACCGCTAGCTGGAGAGGTGGGGCCAGGCAGAGGGTGGGGAGGGGGTGGGCCGAGCAGGCGGGGCCGGCCGGAGCTGCTGCGCAGAGCTGGAGACGCACGCGAGGTTCTGGCAGTTTGCACCGCGCACCCATCGGCCGCCCCGCAGCACCATGAGCCGTGAGTCCGGCCTGGTGCCCCAGGAGCCCTCTTTGCCTCCTCACGGAGCCCTGAATGACAGGCTCAGCCCTTGCCCTCTCTCCCCTCGCAGGGCAGAGTCTCTGGCTCCGGTTCCCGCTGCTCCCGCTGCTGCTGCTGCTGCCGCCGCCCCCGGTCCTGCTCACGAACCCCGGGGAGCCCGTGCCAGGTAGGCAGCCCCCTCCCTGCCCTCGGGGAGACCTCGGTACTGCACCCCCCGCGCTGGCTCTTCTTCCTCCTCTCCCCTCCGGCCGGCCCAGCCTCACCTTTCTGCTCGCGGTCGGTCGGGGAGCAGGTGGGGGCCCTCTGAAGACTGCGGGGGAGAGTGGCCCGTGCTGGGTGGGGGTCGGGGAGGAGGAAGCTACACGGTTCCTTGGGGGGAAAGGCAGACTGGACTCTCGTGCCAGCTTTGGGAGAAGGGACGGCTCCTCTCCGGCCCCCTCACCTGTTCTGGGCCCCCAGCTCCCCAGCGCCACCGCTGTTTCCTGTGGGGCCCTCTTTCGGAGGAAGCATCCGAAACTATCAAGGGGAAGGCTAGTTCCCGTTCTCCGGCCTCTAACTTTCTGGGGACCCATCCGGGTTCCCAGACCCGGTGAGGTTGTTCTCCCCTGGCGAGGACCCCGGCACACCATGCAGACCTGGCTTCTTCCCTGGAGGTTTGCATCCTCTCACAGAGGTCCCCACTGGGCAGATGAGGAAACTGAGGCTCAGACAGGCGCCCTAACTCCCTCGAGCTCCGCAGGACAAGGTGGGCTCAGGGCTGGGACCCTTGGATCTCTCCGACTTTAGGCCCTTTGCAAGCTCTTCCCAGAGAGGCCCCCTCACCCCCTCCCCCCGCCCCGAACTGGTTTCATCAACCCAAAGATCACGGGAAGTCAGATCCTGTAAAATTCTGGCACCCCTGGCCACCACCATGCGTGTACAATGTACCAAGTGAAGGAATCCAGCTCCTCCCTCAGCCAGCCTCCCTGGTCCAGTTGGCTGCTTCTGTGTGTGCACGTGCGTGTGCATGTGCAAGGTCTGGGCGTACTGGCCCCCATGGCCTCCCTGAGAGATCCATCCCTCCCTGGGTCTCCACTTCCCACCTGTAAGAGAGGGTGGGAGTGGGGAGCGGAGTCGGAGCATCGTGCTGGGATGTTCCCAGGACTCAGCCAGGGCTCAGACAGCTGCAGAACAATGTCTGTGTGGACTGAGGATCAGACCAGGTTTCCTGGAGGGGAGGGTTTGAGTGGGTGGCGTTTGGGGAAGCCGGAAAGGGCATGGAGGGGGCTCCTGGCATGGGTTTGGGGATGAGCAAAGGCCTAGTTTGTGGGAAGAGGAGGAGGAAGGCTCATGGGGCCAGCTCTTGCCAGTTCACAAGGCCCAGCGGCGGGGGTTCACTTCGGTGCTTTCAGTAGCCCTGGAGGCGAGGGAGTCCCATTCTGCAGAGGGGGCTCTGAGGCCCAGCCAGGTGAGCCCAGCTGTCGGAGACCCTGAGTGCAGAGCCGGGGCTGCCCAGGCTGCCCCAGGGAGTAGTCTTGTCACCTCCTGGATCGGCCCAGCATTTCCTCTGAGGCCCCATCCGGGGCCCCCCGGGGTCAGCAGGGCTGGCCTGCCTGTCTTCCTGCCTTTGCTCACCAGGCCCAGGGAGCCATGGTCTCTGCCACTTTTTTTTTGCCTTTTCTACTTATCTTTATATGATTGTGTGTTTTAGCAGAATGGGTTTTTTTTCCCCCATGCATAATTATTCCCGAAGGTTTGCTCTCCGCTGGTCTTTGGCTGGAGCTGAGACCCAGGGCTGGGCGGAGCTCGTGGTCTGATGCAGGAGACAGAGATGCCAACAGGCTGCCATCCAAGGGGCGCGGGGCCATGACCGCAGGGCTCAGGGGCGGGAGCAGTTGCTTCTCGAGTGGGAGGAACTGAGGGAGGCTTCTTGGTGACATGGACTCCGGGGAGGTGGCGGGGGCGGGGGGGAATGCCGTGAGGCTCCGCTGTGCAGCTCCGTGAGGGTCTCTCTGCCGGCAGCACAGGAGCTGGAGCCGGCCGAGCTGAGCCGTGGGGAGCAGACGGGAGCATGGGGAACAGACGGGAGCGTGGGGAGCAGCGGAAGGTGCTGGCTGCCAGGGCCTTTGAATGCAGGGCCTTGGGCCCGAGGGTCCCCTGGGGGAGTGGGTTGGATGGATGGCTTGGGGGTGAGCCTGGGGGTGGACACCATCCAGGAGGCTGCGGGAAGGGTCAGGGAAAGAGCGGGGGACAAGCTGAGTGCAGGGGCAGAAGGCTTGGGCTGTGCTTCCAAGTCTAGGAGTGAGCTGAGGTCCTGGGCGCCTGGGCATCCGGCGTGGAAAGTCTGTATTTGCCCCCAGAGTGGCAGCAGAGACTGACCCCCCATGAGATGAGGGCTGCAGACACACCTAGGGGCAGGTATCAGGGGAGGATGTTGCTTCTGCCTCTTGCGTGGTGGCAGAGGCAGAGTCCAGGCGGGAGGGCAAGCTTGTTCCGGGGGATCCTTAATGCTCAAGTTCATTCCCTCCAGCTCCTGGACTTGGCACAGTGCTTTCTCCTTGCCTAGGGATAGGGCACAACCTCGATGTCAGGTGGAGGTCCCTCAGGCCAGCTGGCCCTGGCACATGGGGTGGGAACCCAGCCTATGCCGAGGCCTCCCTGCTGCTCACTGCCGGCCGCCTCCTATCTGCCGCTCCAGCTGGGTCTGCGGCTGCAAACCCAGATGGGGTTTCCTCTCCAGCTGCGCTCCACCAGCTGTGGCCCAGCTCCATGGTGTGGTGGTGCCTGGCCTCTGGCTGCTGACCTGGCTGGGTGCAGGGGCTGGAGCCCAAGTCTGGCCCGTAGGTCTTTTTTTTTTCTCTGCAGCTGCCAAGCCCCTGGAGTTTCTGTAACTATTCTCAGGGGGTTTCATTCCAGCCTCTTGCTGCCTGGAGGATTTGGAGTCCCTTGACTGTGTCCAGAGCCCTGACTCCTGGGCTGGGGCACATTTCCTTGTCTGAATCCACAGAAGGGTCCAGAGCCAGGCTCTCCTGGACAGGCCTTGTCTGTGGGCATGTGTGCCGCAGGGGCCCGCTGATCGAGCTCACCTCTGGGGTGGCCTGAAGCCTCAGGGAGGGCCCGCTGCAAGGCGGTCTGCTGATGCTGACGGGGTGCGAGTCACATCAGTGTGGGTCACGGAGAGGGCGAGATCACCTCTGCCCAGGCCGGAGGAGCACGCGGAGTGCACAGGGAAGTCTCCCCAGAGCCTGTCTGCTCCGTCCTCTTCCAGGGAGGCACAGAAAAAACGAGGTCCCGAGGACGGAAGGGGCTTGCCCAAGGACGCAGCGCCAGCAGGGAACAGCTGCTCTCCGGCACGTCTTTTCCCAGCATCCACTTGGTGCCTGGCCCTGTGCGGGGTGTGGGAACTCCAGACGCACTGGATTCGGTGCCTGCGTCTTCCCGGTTTTCTTTCTCGGTGGTCTGTTACGCAAGGTGTCCTCCACTGAGCCCGGAACCGGGCCGGCCTGAAAGCACGCGGGATTCAAGTCAGACCGAAGCGAGGCCTTCTTTAGCTCTGGTGGTGGCAGGGGATGGTGGTCCCTCAGGGCTTCTCGCTTCAATCATTTAGGATTTTTCAGGTCCCCCTCAAAGGAAGGGTGACAAAACTACCCACCTGGGACCATCCCCAGCTTATGGATCAGAGTGACTCTTCCTCCCCAGCCCTCCCCTGAATCCAGGCCTCTAGAGGGAGGCAGAGAGGGGAAGAGAAAGGAGCTCAAGCCTTGGCCCTGGGACGTGGAGGCAGCGGGCCTGGGGCTGTGCATTCCTCCCATGGCTCCCAGGAGTTCTCGGTGCCCCCTTCCAGGGAGTGCTAAGCCGGGAAACTTGAGTGGGGAACGGGCAAGACAGCCCAGCCTGGTCAGGCTCACCCCTGGGAAAGTGGCTCCCAGTTTCCTCTCTGCCCACCCTGACACTGTTGGTCCCCCAAGGCAGACAGTGTCCTAGCTGGGGAGAACATCTCCTCCTGCACTGGGGCGGCTGGTGTTTATGGAAAGATCCGGAGAGGAGGGATGGAAAGTTGGACAGCCAGCCTGCGGGGAGGAGCCTCGGCTCTCAAACAGCCTCTCCTGGCAGGACAGGCATTTGCTGCCCCCGCTGGGCAGGCGCTAGGGCTGTGCAGGAGGGAGTTTGCAAGCTGGAGTCCGAGCCAGCGGCCCTGGGCTGGGAAGATGAAAGCCCTCTTTGGCCAAACCTGAGGTAGCCTGTTTCCCAGCTTCATTTCATTAATTCTACAAACATCTGCTGCGCTCCGGCCAACCCATCTGGATCCTCTGGGTGGCTGGATCTCTCCAGGACCCGGGCTGCGCTCCAGCTGTGTGCCTGCAGGAGAAAGTCGGGTGGAGAGCGTGGCCCCTTCTCTTGGGGACTCGTGGTGGAGAAGAGCAGGCTGCGTAGGAACACGGAGCCAGGGTGGGAGCCAGCGGGCGGAGTTAAGTGTGGGTGTTCAGGGGGGGCTGTCCGCTGGAGGCAAGGCGTGGGCTCAGCCAGCGGGTCAGGTGGACTTGAGGGGAGTTTGTTTGGGAGGAGCAGCAGTTTGGGTAAGGGGAGATGAGCGTTTGACTTTGGGACTGAAGGGCACGGCTGCCCCAGAACCAGCTCAAACAACCCCTTGAGACCCTTTTTGAGACTGGGTGCTGGGTATGGGGCTCCAGAGATGGCAAATTAGGCAGGGAGCCTGCGTCCTACGCAGGAGGGACCAATGAGGAGAGTCCCATGTCCCTGGGCCGCCTGCTTGGCGTTTCTGGGCCTGCGGTCCTGGGAGGGGGAGGCTGGGTCCTGCCAGGTTCCTGTCCCGGGTCTTGCCTGTGAGTCTGCCTGTGTCAGCCTGATAAGGCCTTTGTCGAGCCTTCTTTCCTTTCCACTGGCCCCTCCTTCCTACACCCCTGCAGGGGGCACAGAGATGCCATTGTGGGGATGAGAGGAGTTGCCAGGTTTTAAGCACAATCATTTGCATGATTCTTATGATTTGTTTCTTGCTCGTGTGTGTGTGTGTGTGTGTGTGTGTGTGTGTGGTGTGTGTGTTGAGGGGAGGTGGTGCTGGAGGCCCTCCCCGAGCTGGGGGCCAGGAGGACCCTGCTGCCGGGGCCTCATGCTGTGAAGGGAGGAGGGGCCAGGCCGTGCCCAGGGTCATGCCCTCTAATCACAGCATTCGGAGATGACGTCTCAGGCTTCTTTTGCTATCCTCTTGACCCCCTATAATCAGTTGCACACAGAATGCAAGTTCCCTGTAATGTTGGCTTTGGGTTCAGATAAGGAAGTGTGTTTGCAGAGGGGGGCCTGGCGTCTCCCGAGGGAGGCCGGGGAAGGAGTCCTTCCAGGAGCCAGGAGTCCTGGGTCTGCAGGAGGGCCCCGCTCCCTCCTGTGTCCTCGGCCAAAGCTCTACGTCTCTCGGAGCCTCGGTTTCCCTTGCCAAGCAGTGAACGAGCACTGTGCGAGCTCTAAGGAGTCTCTGACTTTGCTCTTGAAGAATTTCTTGAGCAAGGGGAGACCCGGGTTAGACACAGGAGGGACTTCCTGGTGGGGATCTCTCCAGGAGGCAGGGGCTGATGCCGGAGCTCTCTGCCCACCATCTCAGGAGGTTTTTCCAGCCACATGTCTCCTTTCCCTTGGTCCCTGACCTACCTCGAGATCTTAGAGTCTAGACCCACCTCCTGTCTCTGCCAATCTAACCCCCGCCAAGTGGGCCAAAGCAGGGCCTGTCGGGAATGAGAACGGAGACAGCCAAGACTCCCCTCAAACCCACATTCTGCCCACAAGGTCCTGGGGCACATGTACCCTTGGACTTGGTGGCTGAGTCTGTGAGGTGGGCTGGAAGTGAAGGGATGGGCAGTTGGTCTGGCATGATTTGCAGGGTGACCCTCCTGGGTGTCCTCTTATCTGGCCTCAGTTCCCCCATCTGCAAGGGAACATTATGGTAGCTGCTTGTCCTTCTGTTTTACAAAAACAGACGGATGGTGGGCAGTCTCTTCCTCCTAGTGTCCATGTGCCCAGAGCCTGGGGGCTGGTGTGGGAGAACCACCCCCATACTTGCCCCTTTCTGAATCCACGAAAGCCTGCCCTGGGTGCTGGGCGTGGCAGGAAGTGAAGCTCGGGAAGCCTGTGGCTGCAGGGTCTTATCAGCTGCTTCCTACCCTTTGGTGCTACAGCCTGGGGCCTGCCCTCCTCCCCCAACCCTGCTGGTGGCAGCAGGGAGGGAGGGGGACTTCCTCCGGGGGCCCTGATGTGGGTCACACGTAGACCCAGAGCAGGGCTGGGGGCTCTCTGCTCAGAGCCTTAGGGACAGAGAGGGCCCTGAGGGGACCACTGAAGTCCCGTGAGTTAGGACAGAGCTGCCACTTGAGTCCATGCCTCTGGCCCCCCATGAGAGGCCATCCCTGGGTTGTCTCTGATCTCTGTTTTTCATCCACAGTGAACCCCTGTTGTTACTTCCCCTGCCAGCACCAGGGCATCTGCGTCCGCTTTGGCCTTGACCGCTACCAGTGTGACTGCACCCGCACCGGCTACTCCGGCCCCAACTGCACCATCCGTGAGCTGGGCCTCCAGCCCCGACTCCTTCTATCTTGGGCCTTTCCTGCTTCCTGGGGCTTGTCCTCTGAGACCCCCACTTCCTGCCCTCATTACTGGCCATAGCCCTGTTCTCTTTCCTTGCCTGGCTTTGATCTCTGACACCCCTCTGACCTCTGTGGTGAGTCTTCACTGCCCAGCCCCCACCTCCTCCCCCGGCCCGGGCCCCTGTCCTCACACCTGGTTCTGGCTCTGTCACATGTCACTGCTCCCAGGACTCCATCCTCCCCCCCACCCCACGTGTTCCACCCTGTTCCATCCCGGCCCTGCTTCCCAGTTCCCATCCCCTGCTCTGGCTACGCCCAGGCCTGCCAGGAGGGCCCGACTGAGTGGCTCCCACCGCCCCTGCAGCTGATCTGTGGACCTGGCTCCGGAACTCGCTGCGGCCCAGCCCCTCTTTCATCCACTTCCTGCTGACCCACGGGCGCTGGTTCTGGGAGTTTGTCAATGCCACTTTCATCCGAGACGCGCTCATGCGCCTGGTACTCACAGGTGGGTGGGAGACAAGCCCCTCCCTAATCTGGGGGAGCAAGAAACCCTGCTGGTTCCTGGAATTCTTGGCATCTGATAAAGGCAGCGGGTGGGGAGACTCTATGATGCCAGATGAAACAAGTCCAACCCAAGAGAAGGCAGCAGAGGGGGGTAGGACGGCGGTGGGAACTCCCTGGTCACCGTTCTCTTTGCCTTTACAGTGCGTTCCAACCTTATCCCCAGCCCCCCCACCTACAACTTAGCGCACGACTACATCAGCTGGGAGTCCTTCTCCAACGTGAGCTATTACACTCGAATTCTGCCCTCCGTGCCCCAAGACTGCCCTACCCCCATGGGGACCAAAGGTAATGGAGGCGGGGTGAGGGGGCTGGGGATCACAGGAGATGCTCAGCTCTCCTCTTTGAGAAAAAGCAGGAAGAAGAGGGACTGTTGACCCATTTCACAGCTAGGTGGACCGAGGCAAGACCTGTGACATAGTCAGAACCAGGGACGAGGACAGGGCTGGAGAATGAGGACAGGAGAGGGCGGTGGGGGTCTCGCCTGAGGTCACTTAGGAAGTCAGTGGTAGTCAGACGGGGGTTCCACGTTTTCAGGTGCCTCTTTGCCTGCACCTTGTCCCCCGAATGTGTGTGCGTGGGGGTTCCTGCTGGGAAGGCAGTGACTAAAAAGTTTAACTGTAGGTGGGAAGTAATAGTGTGCTGTTTATCTGGTTCTTCACTAATGTAAATAGCTTTACATGCTTCATCGGTACTGTTTACATATAAAGTCAGATTTTTTTTTAGTTGCCCAAATCCCACTCGGTCTCACTGCCAGGGGTCTTTCTCCTAACTAAGGAGAAACTTCTTCCCACTCCACCCCTGACTGTCCAAAACCTGAGAGTTTACCCCGTTCAGAGCTCTCATTTCCGCTTCAAGAACAGAGAGGGTGAGAGAGGCATCCGTCCGCCACTGCCATCACTTCAGTTCCCACCACATGGTGTCGCTGTTGAGCCCTGTTCCTCGCGCAGCCCCAGAGTTGCGTGCTTTCCCAGGCTGAAAAAGGAGCAAACGTATAGATATCCTTACCTGGGCCCCCGGGGCACTATGCTGACGGTTTGCACTTCCCTGTAACTACTGCTCCCCAGGCACGACCATTCTGCCAGCATAGCTGGGTCTCGCTGAGGTTCTGGGCTCTGCCACCTCTTTGCTGGCCCCTGCCCACGTTCCCTCTCGGGAGTGCTTGCTGTCCTTTCCTGCTAGAGGAAACCAGTCGGCCATTCCCATCCAAAGAGTCAGTCCGCTGGTCTTGCACCTTCAACACTGGGCCTCCCATGGGGGTTATGAAAGGATGCCTTTACCAGAACACAGAAATGCAATCATTCCTTTCTGCGAGGGCATGGGGCACCAACCCATCTGATTTTGAGGTAATTAAGGAATTTATTTACATTTATCCTCATAATGACAGACATGTGCTTCAAGGTGACTTGTCTTTACCCCAGAGAGAGAAAGACTGGCATTTAAAGTATGTTGGCAAACTCCAGCCTGCGGGCCAAATCCAGCCCCACCCCTGTTCGGTAAATAAAGCTTAAGTGGAGCACGGTCACACTCATTAAGTGTGTCTGTGGCTGGTTTCTGCTATGACAGCGGAGCCGAGTGGGTGTGACAGAGGCCGTACGCTGGCACAGCCTTACACAGTGACCGTCTGGACTTTGAGGGGACAGGTTTGCTGACCCTGGGTTTAAAAGATCCCACCTAACCAGTCCTCTGTCATGCCTACACGGTCTCACGCACACCTCCAACGTCAAACAGGCTTCCTTTGCCCTGGTTTAGGGATGAGGACGTCGAGCTCAGACAGAAGAAATGACTTCCCTGTGCTCACGTGGTTTGTGAGTGTCACAGCCCATTTCAAACACAGGGCCGGGGAGTCCAAGTTCTTTTGTTTCTTCATTCTTTCTTTTTCATTATCTTTCTCACAGTTGCAAACATACACAAAGTTAACAGGGAAGTAAAATGATCTCCTATGCATCTATCTTCCAGTTTCAAGACTTGTCTGAAATTCACCAATCTTATTTCATCCATCTGCTCTCACCTTACTTTTTTTTTAAGATTTTATTTATTTATTTTTTAGAGAGGGAAGGGAGGGAGACAGAGAGAGAGAGAGAAACATCAATGTGCGGTTGCTGGGGGTCACGGCCTGCAACCCAGGCATGTACCCTGACTGGGAATCAAACCTCGACACTTTGGTTCACAGCCCGCACTCAATCAATCCACTGAGCTACGCCAGCCAGGGTTCACCTTACTTTTTATGGGGCATTGAAAAGCAAATCCCAGATATCATGGCGCTTCACCCAGAGAGGTCTCTTGGCAGAGAAAGCGCAAGGGGCCGTCTGGTGGGAGGGCGGTGGTCCTGCGGAAGCTGCCCTGGGCTTCCAGCACGGACCGGTCTGGTGTGAGGAGGCCAGTGGCCCTGGGGGGAGATGCAGAGAGGACACCGCTCCTGTTCCTTCCCGCGGCCCCAACCAGGGAAGAAGCAGCTACCAGACGCCCAACTCCTGAGCCGCCGCTTCCTGCTCAGGAGGAAGTTCATACCTGACCCCCAAGGCACCAACCTCATGTTCGCCTTCTTTGCACAACACTTCACCCACCAGTTCTTCAAAACTTCCGGCAAGATGGGTCCTGGCTTTACCAAGGCTTTGGGTCACGGGGTGAGTACCTAGGAGGGGCTCAGGGCTTCTCTGGACCTAACCTGGCATGTGCACATTGCCGGCAGTCGGGTAGGACCTCCTGATAATCCAGGTGGACCCTCTCTCTGTCCTCAGGTAGACCTTGGCCACATTTATGGAGACAATTTGGACCGCCAGTATCAGCTGCGGCTCTTTAAGGATGGGAAACTCAAGTACCAGGTAGCGGTGGACATAGGCATGGGGATTTAGGAAGGGCCTTCCACTGAGGTCTTCCCTGGCAGGGGCTGATGGGGGCCCTGGCGGGCGTCCTGAGCGGGCCGGCCGCAGGGGCTGGCGGGAGAGGAGGAGAGACAACGAACCCTGGGAGAAGACACCAGGCCAGAGATGCAGACAAGGAACAAAAAACAGCCTCTCACACCTTCCCGGGAGGTAGACTGTAGGGCTCAACAGGAGATGGGCATTTCCAGTTTGCCTCTGTTCATTGAATCTTGCCACCACGTGAACTGGGCACCCGATGCGCCCGGCACCGGTTATGGGGCAGTGACCGCGACCACTGTGGGCCCCGCCCCCAGGGAGCTCACAGCTGCTCAGTGGCTACAGACGCAAACACCAGGATGCCAGTTCCACGAGGTCCTTTTGTCCAGTAGGAATGTGATGTGAACCATGGATGTAATGAGAACTTTTCCAGTGGCCACATTAAACGAAGTAAAAAGAAACATGTAAAATTGATCTTAACAATACATTTCATTTAACCCCGTGTATGTCCAGAATAGTTTTTCAATGTGAAGTGTGTACCAAAATTAGTACCAAAATACCTCATGTTCTTTTTTTAACGCCAAACCTTAGAAATCGGATCTATATTTTACACTCATAGCACATCTCAATTCGACTGCCAAATTTTCACTGGGGATGTCTCATCTATATTTAGATTTCATAAAATTTACACTTGGAAAAGTAGATCCACATGCCCTAGTTGTTCTAAGTGCACAAAAAGACTTTCCAGAATTTAAATCTAAATTAAGTAAAATAAAAAATTCAGTTCTTCATGCACTCCAGCCACATGTGTAAGGCACGGCAGCTACAGGTAGAGTGGCTATGGTATTGGACCGTGAAGATCTAAACAAATGAAAACCAAACTAAAAAGTAGTTCACAGGTGAATCTTTAAGCCTAAGAAGGGCACTTGGCACATAGTACATCCTCGGTGTATATTTACTGAATGAATGAAGAAACTGCCGTGTAATCGATCACACCTTTGACAGCTGCCACCAAGGGAGATGCCACAAGAGGGCCCTCAGGACAGGGACGTCTTCCTTAGGGGGTTACAGCTAGGCCGAGAGTTGCGTGAGGTTTGAGGAAGACGCAGGGAGGGTCAGAAGGGAAAGGGCCGAGGCCTGGAGAGGGATGCAGAGGGAGTGAGGTAAGCAAGGCGCCCCCAGACACCTGAGTGGTGGCGGGTGAGGGTGCAGACGGCTGCGGGGCCGTGCTAAATATTTCTGACTCTTGCCAAGAGCAGAGCGAGGGCTTGGCAGGGGTTCAAGCCAGGGCGTGGTGTGAGATGTGGGCTGTTTTAAAGGGCTGCTCTGGCCTCAGTGCTGAGAAAGGACTGCCCGGGGGCAGAAGGAAGAGTAGGGCCCGCTTTTCTTGCCCCGGGGGCGAGAGAGAGAGGAGACAGGGCGGAAGAGGATGGCGGCTTGGCAGCTGATGGTGGAGGTGGGGACGGGGGAAAGGGACCCATTTTAGGAGAGGTTTAGGAGGTAGAATCAACAGGTCTCGGTGAGGGAGGACAGGCAGGCGCCCTGTGTGATACAGGCAGCTAGGAGCGGGAGGGTGTCAGTTGTGGTAGGTACAGGCGCCCTGCCCCGTCCCCAGGTGACCAGGTGGCCCTACCCCGCAGATGCTGGACGGAGAGATGTACCCGCCGTCAGTGGAAGAGGCGCCTGTGCTGATGCGCTACCCTCAGGGCGTTCCGCCCCGGAGCCAGATGGCCGTGGGCCAGGAGGTGTTTGGCCTGCTTCCCGGGCTCATGCTCTACGCCACCCTGTGGCTGCGGGAGCACAACCGCGTGTGTGACCTGCTGAAGGCCGAGCACCCCACCTGGGGAGACGAGCAGCTCTTCCAGACGGCCCGCCTCATCCTTATCGGTGAGGGCTCCCAACGGGCCCTGTCCCGGGAAGGTCGTCCCCTCTGTCCCCAGCGGCAGGGGGTGGAGGGGCTGGGGACAGAGAGCTGGGATTAGAATCCTAGAGCGTCTGCTTACTAGCCATGAGACCACAGCAGGCCCCTTCCTCTCTGTGAGCCTCAGTTTCCAAACCTGGACATTGGGGATAACGTTGCTGTCAGGAAGGGGAAAGCACTCCACACACAGTCGGCCCTCGGAAGATGACATGGATGGGTGTGATGGCCGATTATTAGCTGTGTGACTCGCAACCAGCTTCATCAGCCACGCCAAGCCTCAGTTTCCCCATTGTACCGCACCCAGATGCACACAGTGACACCCCCAGCCCTCACTGCATGTGCGGGTCAATCCCCAGCTTCTCCAGCCTTCAGACATCCCCACGTTTCCTGCCCTGGTGTATGTGCCTTCCTGGAGTTTGGCAGCTTCTAGGTGACTCAGGGATGGAATCTTTTTGTGTTCCCTATGGGGGCGAGTCTGCAGCCGAAAATGTCAGATGGTTTCCTGCCGCGGAGCTTGGCTTCTTACACCCCTCCAGGCCGTGTTCGCTCTGAGTCACCCGCAACCCCCTCCCCCGCCCCTTGCTTCCCCGGGCACGGATGTCCCCAATATAATGCCTGACTGCATGGAGCTGGGATGAGCCAGGCACTGGGAATAGGTACAGCTTAGGGAAGAGGGAGGGGCTGGTTCTGAAGTCCCGGCACTGCAGAGACCTTGGCCAGAGAGGGCATGTCTGTGGCTGGAGGCTGCCCAGCACACTGACTGGTGGTGAGGCTGTGGCCAGGCCATGACCCAAGGGGACGAAGCTGTGTGTTCAGCGCTTCATTTAACCCTCCCCGAAAACCTCATGAACCAGACACGATTACTCGTGTGGAAAAGGAGATTCAGAGAGGTCAAGTGAATTCTCCAAGACCACGCAGCAGAGGAAGACTTGAACCAGGCCTGGCTGCCACCAAGGTCTATGCTGTTGCCACCACATTATGAGGGAAGCCTGTTCCTGCGTGGGGCGGGGTTGCAAGCCTTAGTCTGATCTTTTGTGAACGCGAGAGTGTGGGGAGGCCCTTCTCCCCTCACACCCGCGTGCGGTGCTCCTGCTTCTCGCCCACGTGAGCAGACTTCCTGTTGTGCCAGGCCCCGAGGCACGCAGGTTAGATGCCTTTTCTCTGCGCCTCCCCAGGACCCTGTGAACATCGCTGTACTGATGTTATTACACTACACATTTCACAGGTAGGGCAGGCGAGGTCCAGAGAGATTATTAGGTGACTGGGCCCCCGCGCAGGTGGCTAGAAACGGTGAGGCCAGGATTTGAACCCAGCTCTGCCTACTGCAGATCCAGTGGGTCCGGATCAGTCTGCCCAATGCCCATTTGTCTAAGGGCTGATTGGCCAAAATAGCCATTTCTTTTAATGTCTAGGTGACCGGTTTTCATTCTGTTATGGAATGTTCACTTTGTTTCTTCACTGGCTCTTCACTTTGTAGCTGGTTACTGAGGGAGCAGAGGAAGCTCTGTGCACAGGAATTCTGACATGTGAGACCGTGTAAGGAATGTATTTGGGGCTAGAGTCACCTTCTGCCCTCAGTGTCCCTGTCTTGCTACTGCAGCTTCCTTCAGAGGGGTCTCCTTCAAACCCCACTCCCCTCACAAGCACCCTCAGGGCCCTCACTAAGTTAACCTCTGCTTTCCCATCTTCTGTGGCCTCTCTGACTTCCTTTATTGGGCTGCGGGAGGGCGGTCACTCCAGGGGCCCAGACCAGCTCTCAGGTACTTCTTGTGCACGTCTGGGTTAGCTGGGCCCGTGGCCGCCCTTTGGAAGGCAGGAGCCGCTGGCCGTTCTTATCTCGGGACATCAGTCCAACCAGAGACAGAAAGTCCCATTCCCACACCCTGTACCAGAAAGGCAAGTGAATGTAGCCAAATGAAACAAAAACAGCAACAGCAGTACAGGAGCAAAAAGCACGCGCTCTGCATGAACCGCTGCCCAAGCCAGCGGCTGACTGGCTGTGCTCCGCTGACCTTTCTCCCAGGGGAGACCATCAAGATTGTGATCGAGGAGTATGTGCAGCAGCTCAGTGGCTACTTCCTGCAGCTCAAGTTCGACCCGGAGCTGCTGTTCGGCGCCCAGTTCCAGTACCGCAACCGCATCGCCATGGAGTTCAACCAGCTCTACCACTGGCACCCGCTCATGCCCGACTCCTTCAAGGTGGGCCCCCAGGTCTACAGCTACGAGCAGTTCCTGTTCAACACCTCCATGCTCACGGACTACGGGGTCGAGGCCCTGGTGGACGCCTTCTCTCGCCAGAGCGCTGGCCGGGTAAGCCTTGGAGGAGCCTCGGCGGGGCCAGGTGGGCTCCGGGACCCTGCAGACCTGGGTCCAGATCCCAGTTTTCTTTTCTGAAAGACAGGGCCAGTGTCGCTCCCGCAGGGCAGCTGTGAGTGTGCCTGCATTCATTCTCTTGCCCCTTCGTTCGCCTGGCAGTACCAGGTGTTGCTCCAGCTGCTGGGGATACAGTGGTGACCAAGATCAGTGTGGTTCCTCGGTGCTTGTCCTTTTGGTGCTTTAAGTGGTGTTTGAGCAGAGACCGGAGGGCTGGACAGGCACCTCCCAGGGAAAGAGGCAGTGTTGATGGCAGGGGCGATTGCTCTCCGGATGGAGGGGACAGCACAGCAAAGCCCCAGAGGTCAAGGGCACGGCGATCTGAGGACCAGGAGGACACTCGGGGTATGGTAGTACACGTGAAAGTCCTGCACATACTAGGTCTTCATTAAATCACAGGCCACTGTTGCAGGCTGAATGTCCTCCCCACCAAGTCCTATGCTGAGAGTCTGAGCCCCTGGCACCTCAGGGCGTGGCTGGATTTGGAGACAGGGTCTTTAAAGAGGGCATTAAGGTTAAATGGGACCATTGGGCGGGCCCTGGTGTCCTTAAGAGAAGGGGGGATTCAGAGGTGTGCACAGGGGGAAGGCATAGGCAGAAGATGGCCATCTCCCAGCCTCAGAATGAAACCAACCCCTCTGACACCTTGACCTTGGACTTGGAGCCTCCAGAACTGTGAGGAAATGAATGTCTGTTGTTGAAGCTGCCCAGGTGGTGGCGCTCTGGTATGGCCATCCTCAAAAACTAACATAGCCTTTTCCCCTGGAATTCCTAACCAGCTCCCTCCTAAATCTCCTGGTCCCCGAGTCTGAAAGCTCCCACATCCTTCACTGCAGCTCTCCCCCTACTCTGTTGCTCTCTAGCCCTTGTCCCTAAACCCTGTCACGAAGTCCTGGCACCATGTGGATTTACATTTCCGCCTGGTAATTTGACTGAAATTAGCATACGCTGCCACCAGTGGGCAGCTGCTGGCTGCTTTATGGCCTCTTTTCCCTGTGAGGACACAGGCACAAACAGAGACCATAGCTCTTGTGTGGGGCTGCGTGGTTTCCAAAGAATTTTAAAGGAATGACCATGATGACGCATGTGAGAAGCCCTGCTGTGATTTGGCACAGGGCAGAAGCGTGCTGACTCTCAGGACATTGAAGAGAGTGTGGGAAGTGATGAAACCAGGCTCCCCTGATGATAGCCACACAAAGCTACATCTTGCGGTTACCACGGGATAACTACTTTGCATGGTTTATCTCGCTTATTTCACAACCATACCAGGTGGATGCTCTTTCCGCCCCCATTTTGCATAGGAAGAGACTTCAGTAATCTGCCTGAGGTCCCTGTATGAGTTTCCCAGGGCTGCAAAAGGACCACAATCTAGGTGACTTTAAACAGCAGGAATTTGTTCTTTCATAGTTCTGGAGGCTAGACGTCCACGATCAAGGTGTCAGTGGAGCCATGCTCTCTCTGAAGGCTCCAGGGGAGACCCTGCTTGCTCTCTGCTGTCTCTCAGTGTCTGGTGGCTGCCGCCAAGCCTTGGTGTTCCTTGGTTTGCACAGGAGTGATGGCTCCAACTTGGTGTTCTGTGTCCCTGGTTTTTCTTTTCATCAGGACATCAGTCACCCTCCTAGAGTGTCACCTCTTACATACACCTAGTGCCAAATAAGGTCCTATTCTTCATGGTTCTGGGTGGTGGGACTTCAACGTGCCTTTTTGGGGCACCAAGTGAACCACAGCGGCCCGACGGCTTGGAAATGGTCGGGCTGAGCTCGGCACTGGCTGCCGCTCGCTTTGCTCCACGGTGTGTGGTTTCACCGACATGCGCTCTTCGTCTTTCCCATCCAGTGATACTTGTTTGACCCAAACAGAACTCTTTCCTAAGCATTAACATTATCGATTCATCTTGAACAATAGGAGTTTCTTTAGACGAATGCTCCTTAGTAGTTATGAATCAGATTTTTATTTTCTGGAGCCTTTTTTACCTCACCAGGTTATCGGGGCTTTGAACCCTGTGGTCTCTCCCTTCACAGGATACCATGTTACCCCACTGGTCTTGAAGGTAAACTCCAAGGTTAGTTAAGCTAAATTTGTTTATATGTCACAGTTTTCGTGGCAAGGTTTCAGCTCTGCCCTTGCTGGCTTATGACCATTGTCTTCCCGGAGGCTTGGCAGAAGGAAGAAGAATTAGCCATAGCCACCTGAGTTCCTGTGAGTGGCTTTATCTGGTTTGAAAGGAGTGGCTTGATACGCTCTCTTCCTGCCTTCCAGCAGGAGTTCTAGTGGTGGCTGGTTCTAGTGGTGGCTGGTTCCCAGGGGCTTTTTCATACTAGGTGCTCGGTACATCTGGTTGCATCTCAATACTGTGACACAGGGAATGGAAAGCAATAGAAATAGGTTTCCTGGCAGAATTCCTTAAAAGAGGAAACATCCCTGCTTATCTTAGATAAAGACGGTCTTAGCCCAGGTAAGGACTGATTCAGAGAGTGACAGACACATGTCAATTCTGTCAGGTAGAATTTTGAAACTATCTTAGGGAAGCCCTAACGTTTTGGCCTCTGGAGTTAATATTCATCCACCCTGCTGTTGCTAACCCTGGCCAGCTCAGAGAGCCTCCTGTCCCTCCAAACCTCATTTCCAGAGCAGTACTGCCTGTCTCTTCTGCTTGAGCTCTTGGCTGGGGCCATAGCGGTCATCTCCTCTGCAAAGTCCTAGGTGCTGAACCTAATAGTTCCAGAACTTTCCTTAAGAAGATGTAGGGGGTTGCCACCTAAATTCAGAGGGTTGTAGAGTTACTACAGTGGTCTCCCCAGCCTGCTCAACATTTTAAAAGTGAGGAAGCTGAGACTGACTCACAGGGGGTCCCTGAGAAGGCCTGGCAGTGGCAGACCTGGCACCAGGCCCCCGGCAGCAGGCCCCCGGCAGCAGGCCCCCAGCACCAGGCCCCCAGCATGGCAAGGGCAGGGTTGGGCTGTGCTCTCTGTCCCGCCTTAGGGAGGGGTCCTGGCTTGAAGTTCTTTCCCAGGATGCTGTGGCCAGGCTCTCAGGCCACAACTGTCTTTATCTCTTGGCAGATCGGTGGGGGTAGGAACATAGACCAGCACGTGCTGCACGTGGCCGTGGGCGTCATCCAGGAATCCCGAGAGCTGCGGCTGCAGTCCTTCAATGAGTACCGCAAGAGGTTCAACATGAAGCCCTACACCTCCTTCCAGGAGTTCACAGGTGAGCAGCTCTTCCCTGGATGCGGCCCCTGCCCTCAGTGGACTTGCACTGAAGTGGGGGAGACGTTGAGGAAACATGTGGCCAGCACTGTGACTGGGATTACAGGGGGTGTGGGATGGCCAGTAACGCCATTGTGGAGAGAAGGTGGCTTCTGAGTCTGAAGGCTAAATAAGGATTATCTGGGTAAAGAAGAGAGGGAAGAGCATTCCAGGGAAAGGAACAGAGAGTAAACAGCACAGAGTCACGAGCAATGGGTGTACTGGGGAGGACAGTCGTGTGTGTGGCTGGAGCAAGGAGCTTCTGTGGGGGTGGGGCAGGGGTAGGGATGGGAGGCTGGGGCCCCATTGTATAGACTTGGATTGCATGCTAAGGATTTTGGGTTTTATTTTGTCTAGTGGGTCCTAAATACCTATTTATGGACTAGCTACCTAAGAATTGCTTAGAAAACTGATTAAAAATACGAAATCCTTGCCCTGGCTGGTGTAGCTAAGTGGATGGAGCTACAAACCAAAGGGTTGCTGGTTCGATTCCCAGTCAGCGCACATGCCCAGGTTGTGGGCCAGGCCCCCAGTAGGGGATGTGCAAGATACAACCATACATTGATGTTTCTCTCCCTCTCTCCTTTCCTTCCCCTCTCTAAAAAAAATAAAAAATCCTAGATGTCTCTCTGAGATTCTGGTTCAGTAGGTGTGGGGGTGCCCAAGACTCTGCGTGCGCGCACGTGTGTGTGTGTGTATGTGTGTGTGTTGTTGTTGTTGCTCACCTGCAGCTGTTGGGCAGCCAAATTTGGGAACCCTTGTCACAGACAATGGGGAGCCACTGGAGGGTTTTGAAGAGGGTGTAACATGACCCACAACTATACACTAGTGCCCCGTGGAGGGTGGATTTGGGGAGACAGGCAGGGAAGTTCAATGTCCATCTCCTGTGACAGTCCAGAGGGGCAGAAATAACTCCATCGCTCAATCTGTCTCTGTGAGCCTGGGCAGGGTGCATTACATCTCTGAGCTCCAATAGAATGAGGGCTCTTAGACCAGGGTAAGGCCTCACTCAAATCTGCCTGTGAAGGAAACAAGGCGGGGAGCTTCTCCCTGCTCTAGGGATCAGGTGGTTAGGGCACAGAGAAGTAGAATGAGTTGCTCAAGGTCACACACTGTCTGGTGGCAGATCCAGGTCCTCGATGCCATCTGCAGCAGCAGACTCCTCTTGAATGCAGCCCTGGAGAAGGATCAGTCAGCCAGGCCAGATTTTAGGGCATCTGCTCAGGTTGTTCTTCTGAAGTCTCTTCTTTTCCCCAGAAAAAGGTGGACCTAGAAGTCCCCTCCCACCCGAGATTAACCTTAACGGACGGATTGTGATTCTGACTCGAGCTTCTCCCCCTTGTAGGAGAGACGGAGATGGCAGCTGAGTTGGAGGAGCTATATGGAGACATTGATGCCTTGGAGTTCTACCCAGGACTGCTTCTTGAGAAGTGCCATCCCAACTCCATCTTTGGGGAGAGTATGATAGAGATTGGGGCTCCCTTTTCCCTCAAGGGCCTCTTAGGGAACCCCATCTGTTCTCCCGAGTACTGGAAGTCAAGCACGTTTGGTGGCGAGATGGGCTTCAACATTGTCAAGACGGCCACGCTGAAGAAGCTGGTTTGCCTCAACTCCAAGACTTGTCCCTATGTCTCCTTCCGCGTCCCAGACCCCCACCAGGACGATGGAGCCAGTGTGGAGCGGCCGTCCACAGAGCTCTGAGGGGCAGGGCGGCAGCGTTCCGGAGGGTAGAGCTTTGCACTTGTCTTTCCAGAATGCTGAGGCCAGGGTTAATGGTCGTAAACGTTGGGTTTCTAGTTTGGCACAGAGAGGATCAGGGTTGACATTTAGGACTTCGTGTTTTTCATCCATTATCTGGAATATTGTGGTTTTGTTTGTCATCCTAGAAATACTGAATTCCTGGTTAAACATCCAGAATGTTAGAAGTGGTTTTCACTGGCGTGCCAGAAAACTGGCTTCCTGGTGGACAACCTAGAATGTCAGATTTCTGGTTGATTTGGAATATAGGCATTCTAGAATGTGGAGCTCCTGATGAAACCATGTAGAAAGTTGGGCATTCGTATTTTGCATTCTAGAATTCCGGGGAACCCCCGCAAAGAATGTTGACTTTCTGATGGCCAATTCAGAATGTTCTGTTCCTGGCTGCTGATCCAAAATAGTAGCTGGTATGCTATTCAGTCCTGGTCTGAATGTCTAGAATGGTGATTTGATTCATCTTCCTGTTCAGGGAGACATCCACAGAGCAGGAGAATCTAATGTCTACAAAGAACGCACTGCCTGAATCTGCTCCTGCACTGAGGGAGCAAGGGGGTGGGTGTTCCTTTTTGGACCCCCAACTTAGACCCTGGTTTGAGGGTATAGAGAGAAGAGCTGGACTTTCTCCAGGTCGCTGGTTGGAAGCCACCGGAGCCCTGTCTCCATCCAGGTCTTGACTCATGGCAGCTGTTTCTCATGACGTGAATAAAATTCCTTTTCCAGATTGCCTGCTGTGTATCTCTTTGGATCCCATCCCCCAGAAGCTGAGGCAACACTGAAGTGACCTTTCTCCTAGCCATAAGCCAGACGTTGCAACATAGGACTTTCCACTGGGGTCCCTGGGGCCTGTCACTGTCTAGATCTTCCACCACCAATGCGTCATTTACTCCGTGGCTTAGGCATCACCCCCTCCAGGCTGCCCTCCTAAAACTCCCCAGCCCCAGAAGATGTAGCACTCGGCTCCCACCACCTCATGAAAACAGCTTTCTCCCTTACGGAGCGGACAGCAGAGATGAAGGCGTCTGGGGAGGAGGGCACTCACTGGGTGCCAGTTTCACACATTCAGTTCTCAAGAAGGAATTGATCCCAAAACCCCATTTCAAAACTGAGGAAGCAGAGACTCAGGCTGGTCACGGGACAGGCCCCCACAGGTGGCTGAGACAGGTTGGAACTCAGGTCTGGCTGAGCCTAGAGCTGTGCTACTGTCCCACACCTCCTACCCCAGGCCCCGGCCAGCTTCCCCTTGCTTCCTGCTTTGGACTCAGTTCCAGGGTTGATCTCATCTGTCTGGCTCAGGGTCAAAGGCAGAAAGTGGTGGGGTGTAGCCTCCAAATTGCTTGCGTGCTATTCATTCAATCACACACAATTTCTTTTCTGAACTGTTTACTACGTGCCCATTATTGTCACAGGCTAGAGGCTACTAGAGCGATCAAGACAGACACAACTGCCGGTATGGAGCTCACGTTCCAGTGGGGGTGGAGAGACAATGAATAAGAAAATAAGTGTGATCTCCCTTCTAACTCACTTGGCTCTGCCCTCCACGGCTTGAACCCCTGAGCACTCAGACTCCATCCACAGCCACACAGTACCCCATGGCCAGCAAAGGGAGAGGAGAGGTCAGATGGGTAGGGTAAGAGGTTGAGGAAGGCCCTTCATGCTCTGCACTCCGGGCTTTAGAGTTCCCCGGGGAGAACAATGTCCCAGGAACACTGGGGGAAGCTGGGGTCCAAGCTGAGGGTCCTTGGGGCTGAGCCTCCTGTCTCGCCATCTAGAAAGCCCTTGTTTCTCTTGCATTGGTTGGAGCTGTCTCCATTCCCTCCTGGCCCTGGTGAGGATGCAGTCTTCCCCTGCTTCCCCAGTTGCTGTGATCCGGAAGGATCCTTAGGGTGCTGGACAGTGGGCATGAAGGGCTTGTGTCTTGTCTTACTGGCCTGTATCTATTTCCCCTCTTCTGCTAGTACCCCTGCTTTGCCTGAGAATCCACCCCTCTTGTTAACTTCAGTCCTGATGGCTCCATCAGGGACCCTCTCCTGGCTGAAGGGTGGGCCTGTGAATCAATCCTGGCCCCTCTCCTGAAAAACTGACCCCGAGTGGAGTTGCATGGGGACTGAGATGCCCAGCTCTGACTCCTCCCCACAGCTGGGCTCTGCAAAACCTTTCCGATGGTTCCTGCTTCCAAGATCTCCAGGGAATCCTGAACCTCGGGACCTTAACTTTTCCTTTCATCCTTGGGGCTGCTCCTTAAATCCCTCTTCCACTGAAATTGGTCAGAGTTGAGGTCTGTTGCTTGCAACCAAACTTCAGTGGCTGCTGGCCCTAGGAGACAGAGCACTACGATGACTCTGGAACGAATTTTAATCAGTGGAGACACAATCGCACCAGTGTTTTAGAAAGCAGGATGACAGCAGAGCGGGAAGAACCAGAGGCTGGTAGAAGGGAGAAGAGGCCATGGCTGTGGTCCTGCTGAAATCGATGGCAGCGGGGGCCAGGGGGAGGAGGGCTGTGGGAGGGGAGGATGGGGTGGATTTCAACGAGTCCTTTCTTTCTTTTCTTTTTTCTTCCTTCCTTCCTTCCTTCCTTCCTTCCTTCCTTCCTTCCTTCCTTCCTTCTTTCTTTCTTCCTTTCCTTTTCTCTTTCTCTCTTTCTCTCTTTCTCTCTTTCTTCCTTCTTTCTTTCTTTCTTTCTTCCTTTCTTTCTTCTTTTCTTTCTTTCTTTCTTCTTTCTTTCTTTCTTCTTTCTTTCTTTCTTTCTTTTCTTTCTTTCTTTCTTCTTTCTTTCTTTCTTTCTTTCTTTCTTTCTTTCTTCTCTCCCTCTCTCTCTCTCCCTCTCTCTCTCTCTCTCTCTCTCTCTCTCTCTTTCTTTCTTTCTTTCTTATCCTCACCAGAGGACATGCTTATTGATTTTAGAGAGGTGGAGGGAGGGAGAGAGAGGGGGAGGGAGAGAAATATCAATGAGAGAGAGAAACATCGATCAGTTGCTTCTTGTACGGATCCAGACCCCAAACTGAACCTGTGACCTAGGCATGTGTCCTGACTTGAAATCGGACCCATGACCTTTTCGTTTACCAATGATGCTCCAACCAGCTGGGCCACACTGGCCAGCACGTTATAGTCTTTCCTTGAATGCAGCTGCCTAGATTGGGCAGGCTTTGCTTGGTATGGACAACAGTGTATGAATTTTCTTGCAAATGGAAACTTAGGTCAAATGCACCAAAAAGGCTTCTTCAGAATAAAGGATCTTAATCCTTATAATATGAATGCCTGTTGCGCGTGGTTCACCGGCCAGCAGTGACCACGGAACGCTGTGGATGGCTCGCCGAAAAACACGCGAGAAACAAACAAACATGCACAGAGACAAACTAGTTTCTGTGGGGAAGCAGGGACGAAATGGCCACCCCCCCCAGTGGGGAGGGCCTCGATTTACCGTCCATACATGCTTTTATTGGGCTCACTTTGCATAATAATTCAGGTAAAGTACAGTACTTATAAGGGGGAAGTAAGGAACTACAGAAAACAAGGAACTCTGCTGGTCTATTGAGTCAGGGTCAAAGAGCTGTAAGACTTTGAGGAACAAACTAACTTCCTCCTTGGACCCCTCTCATTCAACTGAGAGCATTCTAAACAAAGAAGGTTTCACAGTAATTTACATGTTCTTTCTTAGGCCCGATCACCCAGGGAATCCACCCCTTTTCAGCACAGAGCTGTACCACCCTGTCATTGTTTCAGGCTTAGCACGGGAACTGAGGCAACCAAGAGATAAGGAGTTTTTCTCCCAGACGATGAGAACTCAGGCTATGTCAAAGCCGAGGAGCGAGGGTCCGTCACCCTCTTTTGCTGCAGCCCCCAAAGTCCTTCTTTTGGGGGGCCTCCCAAAGTGATCGTGCCTGCCTTAGGTCGTTCCCCCTGTGGGGAATCTTACCCATCTTTGGCTAACCGACCAAGCTTTTTGGGGTTCAGTTATGAATAAAGCAGCAGAAGCAGCATTCCTGCCAGGGAGATAAGCTTTTGTCTCCTTGCTGGCTTACGGTTCCAAGGGCATTCCCTTAGCCTTAGCCTAGGCAGGGGTTTCAGCTTCTGATACCAGTCAGGGCGGTTCCCAACAAATGCCTGTTCTGGAATTTTGATTTGGTTGACGTGATGGTTAGTGTTGCCTCTACTTGGCTGGGCTACAGTTATTTAACCAAAACCTAACCTAGATGTGCCTGTGAATGTGTTTCGCAGACATGGTTAACATCTGTAATCAGTTGTTACAGATTAACAACTTAATCTCCTTTAAGTAAAGGAGATTACCATTTATAATGTGAGTCAGCCTTATCTAATCAGTTGAAAAACCCTTAAAAACAAAAACTGAAGGCTTCTGCTTCTTCAAGATTATAGCATCAACCCCTAGGTTTTCAGCCTGCTGGCCCTGCCCTGTGGATTCAGACTTGCCAGCCCCGAAAGTCATGTCAGCAAACCCTAAAACTAAAGTCATACATAGACATAGACACAGACATATCCTATTGGTCTGTTTCTCTGGAGAAGGTTGGCTGATACAGTAGGTAATTCATTCCGGGCTCCCAGCACATCCCCTAGCCCATTTCAGCAGGAAGGAATGTATTACAGGACATTGGGTAGCTCACAGACACACTGGCAGGACTGGAGGGTTAGGCTTGGAGATGTCGCGCCCAGAAACAGCAGCTACTGCCCCCTGATGACATCTGCTACTGTCAGCTCACCCAGGTGCCTCCGCTCCCACCTCTGCCACTGATGCCCCTGAAAGCTGGCTGCTTCTACAGCACCACGGCCAGAAGATGGCTCTGCGAAGCACCTGCTTCCCCACCTTTCTCTACTTGGAATGAAAGTCATTTTTATTTTGCATCAGATTGACAGAGCCTAGCGTTTATGCCTGCCTTCCAGCTCCAAGAGAGGGTGGGGAAGCAAGTGTTCTGGCTTGTACCTTGGGGACAGTCTCCATATGTGCAAAGGGTGTTCACAGGGCTGGAAACACGGATGATCTAACTCAGTGGATCTGTTTTTACTTCTGTTTTGTGTTTGTGGTCCTGTGCCCTAGAACCGCAAAGAACATCACCATGGCACCACCGTTGACCTGGCAACGGCTCAAAATAATTACAAGTAGCATGGGAAGTCGAATTATGGAAGTACTGAGGAGCAATGATGCCAAGACTGTCAAGTACACGCAGTCCACACGGCTGATGATGTTTGAGCAGAAAAGTGTCAAAATGTTAGGCGTGCCTACAACCCACTCTTCTACTCGCTCATGCTTCCCCGTGAAAATGGACTTTAAACCAGAGCAGCTTTATGCGAATGGCAGTAAGGAATATTAAAGCTCCAAAGATGCTCTTACAGGGCACTGTTAAGGGGATTAGAGGGAAACACTTCCACTATCTTACCTGTCCTGTCTGATTTCCTCCCCGGCTAGGTTCAAAAGCTCTTTTTGCTCTCAGTCTCTATACTTCTGGCCCAAAGAACTTTTGAGCCATCTGCACAGCTCCGGGTGTGGTGTTTTGGGATTCGGGACCACGTTGGCAGGACATTATTGCAGATTTCCACTGCAGGTGCCCCCTGCGGTGGAATACAACATACAACAAGTGCATGTATTTTTATATAAGTATAAACTCAAGTACCACCAAAGAAATCAAGGTACAGAAAATTTCCAGCACTTGAGAAGGCTTTTGTGTGTCCATTGCCTGTCAAAAACATCCAAAACATAACTGCTATCCTGGTGTCTGTCACTGTTGATTACTGTCGTCTGCCTTTGAATCTCATCTGAACAGAGTCAAACAGTACATCTTCTTTGCATCTGACCTCTTTTGCTCAGCATGTCTGTGGACATCCTTGTGGCTGTGTGTCAGCAGCTTGTCCTCATTGCTGTGTAAGTATTTAGTGTATACCACAACTGATTTATCCAGTCAGCCATCAATGGGCGTTCCGGTGTTTAACTATTATGGCTAAAGCTGCCTCTTTGGCAGATTTTAAACGCTTATAACAGGGGCTCTATGCAAAATGTCATCTCTTATACACATTTATTATGAGAAATGGTTGCTGTCCTCCATTCAAAATCCCCTGCGGTGTCTTCTCCTGCTTGCTGGGTTCCCAAGTGTGACATGTGCCATTGATAAGAGGCAAAGGGAACATGGATGTGTGAAGAGCCCGCTCCGTGGATGGACTTGACCTGCCTATTTCATGAGCTCTTACGAACAGCCCTGTGAGTCGGTTTTCCTGTTTCACAAAGGTGGAAACGGAGGTGCTGGGAGTTAGGTGACTTGTCTACAGTGGTACAGCTACTAAGGTGGTGAGAGGCAGCAGTGAAATTCCGGCATGTGGCCACTTTCCACCGTGTGCCTTGCTCAGGACCCCCCAGGGGCCGAATCACAGCCGGGATGGGGGCATGGAGGGTGCAGGGTGCGGTGATGTGGTGGGCACAGGTGATGTTCACACACTTCCTGATGATTCTGTTCATGAGCCTCGAACGGAGACCCCGGCACCATGTCGTGCTGTCTCTGGGTCATTCTTTTCCTCTTGAGCTGAGTGCTGCTTTCTCTCCTCTCCCATGACTCACTTTTTCCAGGCTGGCTATCTCTTCTCTGATCTATGACCAGCGCTCTGCATACCACGACGATGTTCACTGAGAACTGGTTCCCTGAAGTCTGAAAAGCTGTTCCCCTTTATCTCCCCATCTGCCTCTGACTTCCCTTCTCTGGCTCCCCTCTAGCCACACTCAGTGAAGCTCCAACCTCAAGCTCCCCCACCACCGCCGCAAGGATACTTAGGGGCCTGTTTTTGTCTTGGTTCTCAGTTCTTGCCTCCATGAGAGGCACTCAGGACAGAGCCTAGTTTCCACCTCCTCCCCGCTCATCCTACGGGATAGAGTAGGGGGTCTGGCTTTTTTTTTTTTAATTGTGATAAAATACATGTAAATTGGAATTCTTCCTTGTATTTCATAGATGGGATGACAGAAGCTCAGACGAGATTTCTGTGAGGTCATAAAACCTATAAATGGCAGAACCCATAGCCAAGTGCTGTGTTCACCCTGTGCTAAGCAGCCTTTTCCATGACGGACATGGCTTAGGTCATGGTGACGCCTAAGCTCTTCTCGTTCTGAAGGTCAGCAGTCACAAACAATGCAGTTGGCGCATGCACGAATGACTTATGCTTTAGGAATTTTCCAGGATCTGGGATGCTGGTTTGAGGGATTTTGATGGCAAAATCCAAGATGTGACCCGAGACACTGCTGGTTTCCTCTGTAAGTCCCGAGATGGCATGTGGGACAGCAGAATAAGAAGAAATGGAGTGACTCTGAATGTGCCCCAAACTCAGGGGCTCATGCGGGGTTGACCTCATTCTGGCCCATTGGTCATTTAGGAGTTTCTCTTCAAGAGCTCGGACCCCTGGTTCCCAGCATCATGTAGACTGACTTCCCTTGTGGTTCAGAAAGGGAAGACACAATTGCATCTCTTTGTCCACAAAAAGAAAGGGGGACTTTATTAGATGTACCAGAAAAGTTACAATATGGCATGTAAGCAAGGCAATGATTTTCTGGCCTTCATGCTATTACTAAGACAAATCTTTTTTGGATACCTCATTCCACACCATACCAAACATATTAAAATGCATCCATATGCCCCATTTCATATAATTTACATATATGTCAAGGTGGGTTTTAATTGACTAGTTAACACATTGCATTTTGTAGACATTTCATTAAACACATATAATTTCAATTTTATCATTTTATTTTAGTATTTTGGACAATATATTTATTTCTCCCAAGTCTCAAATAATTCCATGAGCCCTTGAAAAGCTCAGTGACCATCAGGTGGTGTGCCCATGGGTTTATTGAATAACCTGGCTTTGTGGCCTGTCTGGGTGATTCTGCATCATCATTGTGGAGAACCTTCTTCTCCTTGCTCTAAACCTGACCATCCCTCTCATGCAGCCAGACAAGAGATCATAGGTGAGTTCTCCATGGATGTGGAAAAATATGGATGTAAATTTCCCAACTAAGTGTCTCCAGTGAAATATTTCTTACATATCCTGCTTTCTAAATCTAGATGAACTGGTAGCTGCCATTCAGAATGGCAGCTGTATCTGATGCATTAGCTGGTCTGGGCACTTCTAACTGTCATCAAACCAGGGAGAAGGCAGGGAATCTCATCACTGAATTGACTTTAAGCAGTGTAAAAGTTTGCAAAGTACAGGAGTGCCTGTGGGCATCACCTTGCTAGTGGAAGAGCAGGGGGAGATAATCACCTGTAGTCACTATTGTGACTTCTAGCCCCATAAATGAACTTGTTCTTTTTTTCTTAGTTTATTTATTTATTCCCACTTAAAAGTTGAGATGTAATTGACATACAATATTATATTAGTTTCAGCTGCACAACATGATGATTCAGCATTTGTATAAATGCTGAAGGTAAAAACCTTGGTCTTGAACTTCACATGAATGGCATCATACTATGTGTACTTTTTGTTTCTGGCTTCCTCTGCTCAATGTAATGTCTTGTAAGATTATCCTTTTTGTGTGTGTTTATCAATAGTTTGTTCTTTTTCTAATCTGGATAGCTTTCTGTTGTGTAAATATACAGAGATTTGTTTCCTCTTTTACTTGCTGATGGACAGCTGGATTATTTCTAGTGCTGGCCATTATGAATACAACTGTTATGAACATTTGATACAAGTCATTCCTGGATGTATGTCTCCGTTTATCTTACATAAATATTTGGGGGAGAATTTCTAGATCATATGGTAAGTGTGTACTTAACTTTATAAGAAACTGCTAAATAGTTCTTCAAAGTGGTTGCACGGTGGCATGAGGTTTGAAAATTTTGATTGTCCTTCTTTGTTGGCAACATTTGATTATTATAAGCCTTTTTAGTTTTAGCTATTCTCCTGGTGGGAACTAAGTGACATCACACTGTGGTTTTAACTTTCATTTTCCCATGTTGATTGACATTGAGGATGGTTGATCATTTGCATGTGATCATCTTCTTTTATGCTGTGTCCAAATTTTTTGCCAACTTTTTATTAGGTTGTTTGTCTTGTTATTACCTTTATAAGTTATAGATATTGTAAATATCTTCTCCTCATCCATGATTTGCCCTTTCATTTTCTTAATATAATTTTAAAGAACATACTTTAAAACATCATGATAAAGTCCAACTCACCATTTCACCCCCTTATGGTTAGGGTTTGTTGTCTTTTCTTTATCCAGGAAACTTTGCTTACTGCAAAGCCAAGAAAGATATTCATCCATGTCTTTCTAGACTTTCTAGACTTTATTCTCAGAAAGAGTTTATGTAAGTTTGGTACTATATCATCTTTAAATGTTTGACAGAATTCATCAGTGAAGCCATCTAGGCTTGGGGGTTTTGCTCTGGGAAGGTTTGGAATTATTAATTTAACTTGTAAACCAGATATTAAATTATTTAGATTTGCCTTGTCATTGAGTCTTTGCAATTTGTGACCTTCAAGGAACTTGCTCATAGGTTGCTGAATTCTTCCGCATATAGTTGTTCATACTTTCCTTTGTCATACTCTGAGTGTCTGGAGGACATGCAGTGCTGTTCCCTCCGGCGTTCTCCACACTGACATGTGGCCTTTGCTGGAGTTTTAGCCAGCCGGCCTTGTGCGCAATCTGGAGAGTACTCTCAGGAGAAAAGCTAATTAAATATGAATTTCAGTGTGGCCCCTGCTTGTGATATTATTTTGTCTTTATTTTCTACCTGCTTTTGATTATTCTCTAAAGCCTTCAAATAAATATTTCCCCCCTAAGTTTCCTTCCCAATAATTTACAATTATTAATGTAGGAGGGTCACTCTGAGACAAGCTGCTTTGCCATTACTGAAATCGGAATTCTACCATCTTGCTATGTTTGTCCTGCTGTTTTCCTCTTCCTTGTCTTTTTCTGGATTAGTTATTTTTTAATATTCAACTTTTGCCCTCCTATATTCTCTTATTGCTTGTCTTAAACATTATACATACATCTTTTACTTACTAATGTCCAATATATATTTGTGTGTATATGTATACACCCATATATGTGTGTGTGTGTGTATATATATATACACTTTTTTTTACCATATCCTGGCAAATGCAAGAACCCTAGAACACTTGAACTCATTTTCTTCCCTCTTGCCCTTTGAGCTATAGTTTTAATGTATTTTAGTTCAACATGTATTTTAAATCCTATGAGACATCCTTACTATTAATTTAAATGGGCAATATTAATTTGGATTTGCTCCTAACTGCATGTCATTTCTCTCTGCATTTTGTGCTTCCACCTGGGGTGGTTTTCCTTTCCCTTTAGTGTTTCCTGTGAGTGCAGAGCTTCCACCTGTATGTGACGGTGCTCTTCTCTTCACTGATCCCTCACTCTGTGCTCAGCGCCCTGTGCTATCATGTGCCTGAGCCCTCACTGGTACCTGTAAGGAAGAAGGGTCTCTCGATTTTTTTGTTTTGGCTCTTCTTCTAAGTTCTACTTTTTGTCTTCCCATCCCCCCTGAAAATGTCTCTACCCTTTTTGCTTTCCTTACCCCCCAGAGCATCACCACCAGTGATGTCTTCTGGGGCTGTCTTCTCAGCCCTCCGCCAAGAACTTCTCTCTGGAAGTTATTCTTGCCCCGCAGCCCAATTACCCAGATCAGAGCAATACCTGCAGTGGAAAGCTGATGTTAAAAGCACGGTGGAGAGGGTTATTTGGACCTAAGATAAGAAAAAGTGCTCAGAGAAATCTATGGAGGAGAAGTCAGGCCTGGAAAGATGAGGACTAGGCATTAATTAAGTCTAGAAGAGAGGCAAATATATTATAATCACATAGGAAAACATGGAGGTGTGGAGAAGTGTGAAGTGTTTGGGTAATGCAGCATGCTTTGGGATTTGGTAGAGGGCATGGATGGTGAGCACGTAGCTGGCATGCCACAGTCTCCTCTATTCCTCATCCATGACAGACATTGCTAATCTATCAGAGGCCATTATTTCTCACTGGGATTGAGCTTTGAATCATTCTCCAATTACCGCTCCAGGTACTTAATTAAATAGTAGTACTACAAGAGATGAAAACTATTTGTTCTTCTGGGAAGGGGAGAATGATAAGTTATGAAGAGAAATGAGGCTGGGGAGTTAGGCAGTACCCAGAGCTGGAAGATGCTTTTGATAATCGTGTCGGTGGTTTGTAATAACCCCTTGGGGAAGCCAGGAGGCTTTGGATGTGAAATATCAGAAAAGTTTCAGGGTCCTTGGAGCTGCCTCTGTGGGGCCTGGTCTCTTCTACCATCTTGTTAATGAGGCCCCAGGGAAACAGCATTTGAGGATCTCCGGTCTACAGCTGCTTTGGCGCTAACGAGCCACTCAGGGAAGTTCTCTGTGGTTTAATTAAGTGACATCTCTAGTTAAAAGTTTGGTTTCTCCCAAGTGAATGGTGATTAAGAAAGAAGTATGATCTCTCAGTGGACTAGTCTCTTCATTGGAACTATAGTCTTTGGCTGTCACAAACTCTAAGAACTGTAAGCACAGAGACCCTTGCTCAGGCTAATTCAACCCAATTCCCAATCAGACAAGCAGGGCGGTCATGGGTCGGACCTGGAATTACACCCGAAAGTGAAGCACCAAATTGGAGGGTGGGTCTTGAACAGTCAGTCACCCCTGGTAATTTCCTCTGTGTTGAAGCAAGTGCACGAGTATAAGCTGGTTCTGGTGAAAGCTCTGAGGCAGAAGTGGGCCTGGCGGGTTGGAGGTATAACAAAACGGGGAGTAGGCTGCACTGAATGAGCAGAGAGAGGCAGGAAATGAGGCCAGGGGTCAGAGGGACAGCTCCTGTGGAGCCCTGTGTAGACCAGTGCAAGGACTTCGGCTTCCACGCTGAGATGGCTTTATCGATATTTTCTTGTCAATACATTTTGATCTTTAAAAAAAAAAAAACACTTCCCTAGCTCAAGGTCTAATAAGCTATCTTTATTTTCTACAAAGTATTTCATTTCTTGAAGTCAGGTTTCATTATACACAAAGTATAATTTATGTACAGTAAAATGTATCCACATTAAATGCTGTTTGGTGAGTTTTGACAAATGCACGCTGTAATGCAACCATCACAGTCAAGATATAGAACATTTCCATCACCCTGAAAATTTCTCTCCTGCCCCTCTGTAGTTACTGCCCTTCCCCCACTCCTAGAAAATACCAATTTCCTGTTTCCTGTTCCTGAACGTCATGTAAATAGAACCATATAGTATGTAGCCTTTTGTGCTATTTTGTTTAGCTCCTTTCACTTGGTGTATTGCTTTAGAGAGTCATCCAAGTTGTTGCACGTATCAGGAATTCATTCCTTTTTATTGCTGAGTAATATTCCATGTATGGATATGCCACAATTTATTCATCCATTCATCAGTTGCTAGACTGGCTCCAATTTTTGGCTCCCATGAATAAAGCTGCTATTAACATTGGCCCACAGTTCCTTGTGTAAACATGAGTTTTCATTTCTCTTGGGTAAATACCTAGGAATGGAATTGCTGGGTTGTTTGGTAGTTGTGTATTAAATGTTTTAAGAAACCATCAAGCCATTTTAAATAACTGACAAAATGGAAAGTGGCTGTCCCCTTTTGCAATGGGTAAGATTTGCAGCTGCTCCCCTCACCAGGACGTGGTATCGTCCGCCTTAGACTTGAGCCATTTTAGTGGACGTGTCCTGGGGTCTCATTGTGGTTTCAATCTGCATTTCCCTCATGGCTAATGATGCTGAACATCATTTCATGGGCTTCTTTGTCATTTGCGCCACTTTTTTGTCGGTTCAGATCTTTTGCCCATTATTTAATTGGGTTGTTTGTATTGTCACTAATTTTGAGAGCTCTTTACCTATTCCGGGTATGAGTCCTTAGTAGATATGTATCTTTGCAAACATTTTCTCCTAGTTTGTGTCTGTCTTTGCATTTTCCAAACAGTGTCTTCCAAGTAGCAGAAGTTTAATTTTTTATTGTTGTTGTATTATAGTTGTCCCAATTTTCCCCCATTGCTCTCCCCTGCCCTGCCCACCCCTGCTCCCATAGTCAATCCCCTCCCCACTGTCTGTGTCCGTGGGTCATCCACACCTGCTAGTTGATTAAACCCTTCCCTTTCTCCCTACCCCACCAATCTTCCTCCCTGCCCCCCTCTGGTCGCTGTCAGTCTGTTCCTGGTTTCCATTCCTCTGGTTCTATTTGGCTCATTTGTTTGTTTTGTTCATTAGGTTCCTCTTATAGGTGAGAGCATATGGTCTTTGTCTTTTGATAAAGCTCAATTCATGGTTTGTGCCTTTTGTTTATTAAAAAAATCTTTGCCTAATCTAAGGTTATAAATATTTTCTCTATATTTTTTTCTAGAATTTTTATAGATTTAACTCTTAGTTTAAAGTCCATGATCCATTTTGGGTTATTTTTAAATGTGGTATGAGTTGTTTTGAAGTCTTTTTTTTTAACCACATGGATATCCAATTGGTCCAGCACCAACTGTTGAAAAAACCACACTTTCCCTATTAAACTGCCTTGGCACTTTCATAAAAAATCAACTGACCGTGTATGTGTGGACCTATTTCTGATCTATTCTGTTTCATTGATCTATAAAATCAATAGCAAACTGTTTTGATTATTAAAACTTAGTAAGGCTTGAAATTGGGTAGTGTAAGTCCTCTTTATTCTCAAATTTATTTTGGTTCTTCCAGATTCTCTGGCATTTCCATATAAATTTTAGAACAAGATTTTTAATTTCTACAAAAAGGCCTGGTAGAATTTAAAAATGTTTTTGGCTTTCAATATTCTATTTATTTTTGATGACTAAAAATGACATACATCTAAGGGGTGCATTCTTACGGTTCTAATGTGATAGCATTTTGACTGAGACCCTTCGAACCATAGACCAGGGGCTGGCAAACTGTGACCCGGATCTCACGTATCCCTATTTTTGTACAATCTGCAAGCTGAGAGTGGTTTTTACACTTTTTAAAGGTTAAAACGAAATCAAAAGACTATTTTTGTAGCACATAAAACTTACATAAAGTTCAAATTTCAGGGTCCATAAAGTTTTCTTGGGACCCGATCATGCTCACTTGGTTATGTATTATCCACAGCTGCTTTTACTACAATGGCAGGATTGACTGGTTCTGACACAAACCATACCACCCATGGAGGCTAAACTATTTACATACAGCTGTTCATAGAAAAAAAACTGCTGACCGCTGACTCCTGCAATGGAGCAACTAAAGGATAACTGAAATCTTAACGACTGAGTCTTCTGATCCACTAACATGGTATATCCTCTGTATCAGCCAGGGTCCTCCAGAGAAACAGAATCAACAGGATACATAGATCTCTTTAAGAGGGATTTTTTTTTTAATTTTAAGGAATTGACTCACATAATTATGGAGGCTTGGTAGGCCAAAACCTGCAAGGCAGGCAGGCGGGCTGCAGGCTGAGAACAGGGGTGTCAGTTCCGCCCAAGGAGTCTGCTGACACAACTCGCTCTTGCTCTGGGGAGGCCAGTCTTTGTTCTCTTAAGATCTTTGATTGATTGGACGGGGGCCCACTCATATCATGGGTGATAACCTGTGTCATTCAAAGTGCACTGGTTTAAATGTTAATCTCATGCAAAAATCCCTTCACAGACAGATCCAGAACAAGGTTTGACCAAATATCTGGGCACTGCGGTCCAGCCAAGTTGACACGTAAAATTAACTCTCATGTTACCCTTTCCTGTCAATGTCTCTGTCTTCACCTTCAACTTCCCCTCACGGATGACACTTCTACCAGTATCCCATACAAGTAACATTAAATAGAATTTTATGGTCTGTCTGTAATTTAAAGATGCATGTTTGTATTTAGAAAAGAAACAACGTTTATGGTCAGAGAGCTGGGCCCCTTTATGATGAAGCAAAATTTAAAAAACTGCTGAGCCTCCAGCACCCAGGGATAACCACTGTCTCTAAATTTCAGTGGATTTCCTGCTGTGCCTTAAAATTATTTACACTCACACAAGTCCTATTTCTGGAGGAACATTCAAAATACAAGGTAAAATAAACCAAAAATGATGTTGGACGAGGGAGGAGAGAGGGGACAAACAAGGGCGGGGACCTAGGGCTGAGCCAGGAGTGACTGTGAAAGTGGGATTGTAATGACCCTTGTTGGGGGGTGGGTGGGGGTGCCTCAGACTTGGCTCCACGCTCTCTGGTCAGTCACCGGGTTCACAGCGAACAAAGATAAAAATAGACCGGTTACTTAGGTGAAACAGTAACATCTGTGTTCTAAGATCAGGCACGCATGGGATTTCTTTTAATCAGTCTCATATGGGCTTCTGGCTGTGTTCGGTGCATAAAGATTCACACAAACACTAGTTTGTAGGCAAAAGTAAGGTTGTCCGGGTGCTCAAATCTCCAGGAACCTGAGCTGAAATATATATGGGATTTTAGATGTTTAGGATGGGCCACATGTTCTTTAGGCAAAATTCCCTGAGTAATGTTTTCCTTTAGTTAAACTTGAGAAACCTCAAGTGTCAATATTATTCTCGGGTTAGTGCTTCAACTGTGGCTGGCGTTTATTGTCAACCACATACAGGTGAGTCCTATTCTGAGTTGGTAACAATTAACATATCAACGGCAAGGTTTTGGGCCAGACAGATGTTGCAAATCCTAATTCCATAATTCTACTAACTGTGTATTTGTAAGCAAGTTATAGAATTTAACCATGTCTCAGAGTCCTCGTGTAAATGGGAATAATGTTAATACTGATTTTGCAACATAAAGTGTTGAACACAATTAACTAGTGCCTAGTAAGTACTCAGTAAATAATAGTTATTATTATCATTATCCCTTTATAAAGGCGATGACGTTAACAAGGACTTGTGCCTAGAAAAGACTGCCATCAGACATCTGCTTCAAGGAGAGCTGAGGTAGCCCCACCCCCAAGTGCACTCCAGATAAAATCTTAACCTCAGGCTGAACAGCTTGTGAGCCACTCCCCAGGTTCCAGTGTGCGTGCCCAAATTTCCCGCTTCTTCGGAGGATACCAGTCACGGGGTTGCAACCCGCTTACATCCAGTGTCACCCCATCTTAACTTGATTACGTCTACAAAGACCCTGTTACCGAATAAGGTCACATTCTGAGGTCCCGTGTGAGTATGAATTTTGGGAGGATACTTCTCAACCCAGCACAAAGCCCCTCTCCCTTGAGTATTTGTTGAGTCCTCTCCAGCCGACCCCCCCTACCCCCCAGGCTCATTTTCCCCAGAGACTTCATTTAGGTCCTCAAATATGTCAGGCTCCTCCCTGCTTTGGCTCATGGTGGCCCTTGTCCTGCGTGTTTTCTTCTCTATTGTCTTTTGGAACTCAGCCCAGCCAGTACTTTTCTGGATCGAGTCACCCTGCTTTATGCTCTTATAGAACTCCTTCCTTCTTTTATAGCACTTAACCACAGTCTGTAAGGATCGCTTTATTTATGTGATATTAGCGTTTGTCTTCCTGACATATTACACAGCAGTCCCCTTCCTCTCCTTCCCTGTTACATCCCCACAGCTTGGCAGAGTGTCTGGCACACTGTGAGCGACCCACAAGTACTTATGGAGAAAATGAACCCACACCCGGCATGAGGCTAGGAGCACCTCAAGATCAAAGTCAGCACTGGGTGGCAAGCTGAAGGCGATGACTCTGTGGCATGTCCTTAAGTATTACGGAGCTCGTGCCTGTGATTCCCGATGGAGTGGATGACCAGACTTTGCTCTGCCCACGTGTTTATCTGAGCTGCAAACAAACACAGACCAAGCACTGCCCTTGATTTCTCATTTCCTCTCATTTCTCAACCGATGATGACATCCTGGAGATTTTACATCTACTGGACTCTCCCGGCCTGCCAGCCTCGCTCTGTCTCCGTGGTCCTGCCCGCACGGAGACCTTTATCACCTCCTCCTTCAGAATAGCCTCCCTGTGGCCAGTCCTGTCCCCTTTCAATTTATTCTCTACACTGTAGGCAGATTAATTTTTAAAAACTGACAATTTGAGTAAGTCACTGATTAGCTTGATAGGTAACGAAGTGCCACGAACTGAGGGCTGCCACAAAAATCTACAATCTCATGGTTCTGAAGGTGAGAAGTCTGCAACCAAGGCACTGGTGGTGTTGCCCCCTCTGAGGACTGTGAGGGGCGGGTCTCTTCCGCGCCTCTCTCCTCGGCTTGCAGGCCACGTGGGTGGGCTCTTCCCTGTATGTTTCTATGTCTAACTTTCCTCTTTTATGAGGACACCAGTCCTGTTGGATTAGGATCCACCCTAACAACCTCATTTTAACTTGATTACCCCCATGAAAAGCCTATCTCCAAATGAGGTCACATTCTGAGGTACTGGGGGATAGGACTCTGATATATTTGGCGGGGGGGACAATTCAACCCATAACAATCACTTTCTTGTGGTGTAAGCCTCCCCAATACGCACAGATGGAAGGCCAGCCCCTTCCTGTGGCCTACTGAGCTTCCCACGATGGGGTCCTGTAGGGCCACATGGCCTCATCTCGTCTCCCTCCTTCCCCTCTTGCATTCCATGTCCCAGGGGTAAGACATTTCTTGCTTCTTCTTGCCTTAGGGACTTACTCTTCCATCTGCTCGACATGCCTATTCTTCCTTCTGCTAGCCCCAGTGATACATCCATGCCCTTCAGGCTAAGAATACATATCAGATCCTTTCAGAAGCCTGGCCAGCCGTTCTTCCACCAATTCGGGGTTCCCAACCCCCTCTCCCAGTACACACGCAATATGGAACCAGCTTAGCGCTGACAATCCTGTCTTCCCCACTAGACTCTGAGCTGCCCAAGGATGAGGACTGCATCTGGTTCTTTGCTACGCCACCCAGCCTGGCACAGTGCCTGGAACAGTCCCTTGATAAATATTTGTAGAATGAAAGCGTGCTTGGACGGTCACTTAGGCTTCTGAACAGATGTGAGCAAGAAACGCGGCGGACCTCAGACTCCGTCCAAAGAGCAACACTTGGTCTGACTCACCTCTGGCGGGGCAGAGGCCCATCGGGAAAGGCAGGAGCCTTCTCTCCCAAACCTACTTCTTGGTTTCCTATTGCTCTAACTTTAAAATGACTCACAGAACTTCCGAGTGGGAGAAACTCTGAGAGACCATGTAGTTTTAACCCCTTTGTTTTAAAGAAGGGGGAAACTGAGGACTGGTGGGAGGGAGGACCTTAATTGTCATGACATTTTACTGTTAGAACAAAGACTGAAAGTCAGGTCTCTTGGTTTCTGTCTGAAGAGAGAAAACGCTCTGGCTGTTGCGGAGGGGCCGCGGCATGGAGGCTAAGAGCGTGGCGCACTGCCTAGGTGTGCACCCTGTCCTTATCAGCTGAGTGGTCTATGGCAAGTTACCTAATCTCTCCGTGACACAGCTTCTCCACCATCGAGTAGGCACAGTGGGAGTCCCCATCTCCCAGAGTTATCGGGAGAACTCAGCGAACTAAAGCATGTCAAAGCACAGTGCTGGCAGGTGGTCAGCACCCCCCGCCCCAAAGTTTATACTGTGAGGCAGACAAAAATATTTTGGTAAAGTAAGTAACCAGTCATGGTTAAACCTTGGAAGCCTGCCTGGTCTGCGCTTAGGTTAAGCAAACATGTGAGAACCAGAGGCTTAGTCATAGTGACCACCCATTCCTTTCTGTACACACAGATTGCCCTTGATTTTGTTCAGTGAATTTGGACAATGACACATGGGTAACCCTTTTCTGATTCACTGATATCTTATCAAAACACTCAGAATGACTTCTGACAAAGTTTGATTCATGGACACTTCGGGACTTCCTGTTCTCAGACGGCGGGCCTGGAGGAAGGCATACCTGGCAGGTGTGGACTGTGAATGTGGAGGGTTAGTCCTGCTTGCCTCCGACATCCAGATGTTTTGTCTCCACTGCAGCCTCTCCAGATGCAGGCTTTTCCGCACCACGTCTGCAAATTCATTCAGAATCCCCATGTTAGCTAAGAGCTCCAGCTTCCTTACGTTCCCCCACCCCTTACCTCTGCCAGAGGAAGCCAAAGAAAACAGGAAGGGCAGCGCGTGCAGTCAACAGGGGAACAGGTCCCCAACATAATTCCTTTCTCATGCCCACCTCTGGTCCCCAGCCCCATCCTGACGCATTTCAGAAGACAGAGTTGCCCAGAGTCACCTCTCCAACCCTGTAATGCATTAACCTCTGTTCACAGGTCTCCTCGGGGTTCTCTGTGATCTGAGGGAAAAGGGTGTTCTCTCTTCCTAGTCTTCCCGCAGAGAACTCTGTCCTGTGCCTTCTCCAAGTTTAGAAAGCAAAGCACAGCCCAAGGGAATGGAGAATGTGAGGTCCTTCCTGCTGGGTGTTGAGAATATCCCCAGGGCCTCGCTGGTCACATCTGACAGGTCATGGTCACATCTGACAGGTGTGGCTCAGCTTTCTTTTGGTACATGACTCAGGGCTGAGACACAATGGTGGGTATTTGGGAAGAGAGGGATGTCCATAGATGTGAATTGTTATTTTTGTGTGTGGATGGGATAGATTAATATGGGGAGACAACAGTTTTCAGGCAATGGAAAGGGGTCTGTGTGTGCACCCATGGGCATGCTAGTCCAGGGACAGTGAAGAAGGTAGATAAAATTTTATGTTGGTTTTTGACATAGTATCAAGTTATTTAGGTTCAAGGGATGTTGATGTGAGGGGCTCCTTAGTGTTGGGTTTTCAGTATGGAGTCAGAATAGTGTTTTATGTGGTTTATCCCTTGGGGAAGCTCTTAGAATTGTTCCAAGCTGCTTCTAGCTACTGGCCTCTGTTAGTGGATATAAAGTACCTGTCCTCCAGGGAGCACCCTTGGTTCTTGGGTCAAGGGGCAGAATTCAGGCCTTGCCTGTGTGAGGCTGAGAAGAGTCCTCAAGAATTTCTGTACATATCAAAGGGGGGGGGGAGGGGATGTTCAGGGGAGAGAATAGACTTTCCATTAATCTGTATTTTATATTCTTGAACGTTATACTCTGAGACACCCCAGATTCATATCAAAACAACTAGCCAAGTTTTTGCTGGACTGGTTTCTTCCCCTCACTCCTTTCCATGCTTGCTCTCTCCTTCCCTTCTTTCTCTTTTTCCTTTTTCTATTTTATTTTCTTCTAAGAAAGAATGAGGTGGTTCAGAAAGATAGATATAACAAACAAGGTAACAAGCAATAGCCAAGGGATATGCAAAAAAGAAAGGTGTTAGGAAGATGATGATAATGCAGGCAAGTGTGAGGAGAGTGCCCCAAATCAGTGGGAAGTTCCGATAACTTGGTTAGCAGCTCATTGAACTCTGAGCTCCTTAATAACCAAAATGAAGAGGGAGAGCAGGTCACTTAAGTGGCTCTCAGTATAAATGTGGTTCTCGGAGATAAAAGTGAATCCCTTATTTAGGAGAAGTACTACCAGTTCTGGCTCTGGGATCTAGGAGAAATATCTCTTACAGGGTTTCATGAAGAGATTACTGTGCAATACAAAGAAAAGCCTTCTCAGCAAGGTCCTCAGAAGAAACAGCAAGTTCTCCTAAAGGTCCTCAGTGGATGCCTGGGGGGCGTCCTGCCAAGATCCAATTTAGTCCAAGTGATCCTAAGGGGGCCCATAACACATGCAGGTATGCAGCTCTGATGGTCTGGCTTGCCCCAGTGTTAGCCTTCACTTAGGTCAAGAATTGCATCAGACCTGGGGTCCCTTTGGCTTTTATATCTTGGCAATCATGCAGCCCTCTCTGAGATGTATTTCTAGCACCTATATTTCTGTGCAGCTGCCTCTTGTTAATGACTGGTTACCCAGCAGGCAGTCTTGACAAACAGGCACACACACCGCTGGTTCACTAAATTGCAGGACCCTAACTTATCCTAGATCAGGCATCTACTTATATGTTCTTTGAATTACTGTTAAAAGATGCGGAATCAAGAGTCAAATCCTCAGGTCTCCCGAGAATGAAAATATGATTGTACAATAGTTCTCCTGTTAATTCTTTCCATCCAGTTGATCTCTGACAATTGTCAATGTTTCTTTGCCACACAGTCCTTAGGCATTTAAAAAATAATTCTTCTGACAGTTGCCAAATGGGAGGGGGGCTTGGAGAATGAGTGAAAAAGGTAAAGGGATTAAGAAGTAATTACAGAATAGTCATGGGGATGTAAAGTACAGCACAGGAAATATAGTCAATAATACCATAATATTACGTATGGTGTCAGATAGGTGTGAGATTTATTGGGATGATCACATCAAAAGTTATATAAATGTCTACTCATTGGTTTGTATACCTAAAACTAATATTATATTATACGTCAACTCTAGGTAAAAACTAAAATAATATTTAAAAATAAAAGAAAAAATTGCCAAAAGATTCTTCATACAGTAACATCTATGCTATTTGGGGTACAAAATTAGACATTTCAGAATGCTGTGACATTAAGACTTTGATCATCCAACCAGGAGTCAGAATAGCTCCCAGACAATCACACTGAACCACGACTCACATTCCTCACAAGGGTGTATTCCCTCCCAAGATTTCTAATATGTCTTTTTCAGTTGGACCATTTCCCTCACTCTTTCTTTCCCACTATTGCTTGCATTTTTTTATGGGCTTTAACAAAGCTATTAGTTACATATATCACTTTTCTTTTTTTTAAATTTTATTTGTTTATTTTTAGAGAGGGAAGGGAGGGAGGGAGAGAGAGAGAGAGAGAGAGAGAGAGAGAGGGAGAGAGAGAGAGAGAAACATCAATGTGCGGTTGCTGGGGGTAATGGTCTGCAACCCAGGAATGTACCCTGGCTGGGAATCGAACCTGGGACACTTTGGTTCGCAGCCCGCACTCAATCCACTGAGCTACGCCAGCCAGGTATATATCACTTTTCTAAAGCTAAGTTTACTTTTTTCTCTGGTCAGTAAGTCTCCATAGGTATTACATCAATTCTAAGTTTTAGTTTGGCTTCCTCAAATATCTTCTAATTCTGACAACTATTTTATACCTATGTTCCATTTTTATTTATTTTTATAACTCAGTGTGAAAATTCTTTACTATGCCATGTAGTTGGGGCAGATAGATTAAAAAATATTTAACCTGTCCACATTAGTTATATAGTCTAGACGATTTCTTCATCTTCCCTGCAAGAACATCATTTTCTCATGTACCACATACTTCTCATAACTGGTGCAATTACTAAAGGTCATTGCTCAGTGAACTCTAGGTTCCATCTGGTCTGGGGCACACAATACTCCAGACAGCAAGGAACAAGCTTGTCTGGAGTATTGAACAGGATACAAGCACAATTGTGGCACACTACCCACTTGCCTCCCATGAGGGCGATCTAAGGTTGACCCTTAACCTGTTTAAACTCTACCATTTGTATCATAAAGATCCAAAAATACTTTCTACTGTTTGACAATTTGGCTCTAAGAGAGTGTCAGTAAATACCATGCTTACCAGTATCATCTCGACATAATTTAGGCTGGCCATAATGCTCCCACAAATAAGCCTCCTCTTATCTGAGCCTAACTGGCCACTGCTGTTTGAGTACATCAGATGTTGGTGCTATCTTCATGGCACACGCTCCTTCCTGGACAAGGGCACATGTTCTGACCCAGAGTCAGTGACAAGCAAGATGGTGAGTTTGTTTAGTAAACGCATGGTCCATTCAAATGGCTTCATCCTATTTCTGGGTCAAATGCCAAGTTTAGCCAGTTTTCTGGGAGGGGACTTCCCCTAGTAACCATTAGACTAGAATAGTAATTCTCTAGGAAAGCACTTTCTCCTTGATTCAGCAGACTTAACCAAGCTCCCAGCTCCGTAAGTCCCTTTCAGTCCTCTAGGCTAATGTTATGTGGTCACAACCACTGTTGCCATGGGCCTAATTCAAGTACACTATGTGCACAAAAAGTACTGTGTTCCACAACAGATTGCCAGAGAAGCAGATTCACTTGGTAGGTGCGTTTCAGTTCAAGTGTCCAAAAGGCTTCCCATAATCACTTTTTGGGAATTTCTAGAGTGACACCATGTAGTCGTGCCATTGCCCTCTTAGAGATCACTGTGATTCCTTGAATGTCTGCTGGTATAGTTTTCCATCCACATATCTGGTGCAGTCAAAAAGGCAACTTTTAGATTCCAACATACTGGGCAGAGTCTCCTTCATGCCCAGGGGCTCACTCTAACCAGGGTGTTGTCCTGGTTTACGGAAACATAACATAGCAGTTGTCAGCTGACAGTCATTGTACTATATCCAGTGAGGTTCAAAGGCAGGAATCCTCTTAGGGGTACAGGGAATCAGTGTGATAAATATAACAACAAAATGTGGCTGAAATGATGATCCTAACCTACTGTTATCGAGGCAGGTCATCCAGGAACACTGGTTGATGTGCTTTTGGGAAATTGTTGCAGGCAGCTTTGGTCCAACTCTCCTCAGGGAAAAATGAATCCTGGGGCATCTTCCTGCATTGGTCATGACTCAGCCCCGCTTACAAGAGAAACAGCTCAGAATATTATTCTCTTGCTGAGGTAGTTTCTTGAGAATGACAATTGCCTTCCTTGCTATTATTTCCCATTATGTGATCTCTTTCAGCTGCCCTGGTTCTCCTACTTTTTCCAATGACTACCTGTTTAACCAAACTGGGCTTCTCTGGATAGAAGTTTGTGGTACAGGCATACTGCCCTCTACAGGCCTGTAACAGCTTTAGGCTATCCAGAGCTGCAGTTCTTGTCCACTTCTGGGAAGGAGCAGAAAGGCAAAAAATGCTAGGACTATAGTATCTTTACCAGGATGGAATGGGGCATCACTTACAGTCAGTCTTTACTTAGCCCCACTAAGTAAAGCCACTCATCAGCCCTTTCCCCTTTAGGAATACAAACAGTTAAATTTAGAGAAATTGAAATCAAATTCTGAGCAGATACATCTCCTGTCTAGATATGCAAATGTTATCCTGGACTCAAGTCAATGGGATTCACAAGACAAAGAGAAAATTTGTGAGGCGAAGATAATTTTTGTGTGGTGATAAGTAGTATCATGACTCTCCCATGCCCACTCTGCACCTCCCCAAATTGCCCAATATATTCCCTTTATACTGTCCCTTAGACTCTCACGAAGCCCCATTTGCCCAGTATTCATCTATTTGCGCACCTGGGCAGGTGGTCTCCAGAGTCTTTGCTCACCATCTTCAGGTCATTCAACTTCTCTTAAAATTGAATAATAATTTACATATATAAAATAATTTAAATCTCAAGTGTATAGCTTTTTAATGATGATTTATTAATCTGTTTTCCTGTTGAGGAACACTTGGGTTGTTTTAGTTTGGTTTGTTACAAATAAAGCTGCATACTTTTAAAAAAAATAGAAATAAGGTAGTTGTATGTTTCATTTTATTAGGAATTGACAGACTGTTACTTAAAATGATTCTATAATTTTACATTTCCACCACCAATATGTGACAGTTTGAGTTGTTCCAAATCCTACCAAAATTTTGTATTATCTTTTAAATTGTGGCCATGCTATTGAGTGTTCAGTGGTATTGCATTGGGACTTTTACATTTCTCTGGTGAGTAATGATGTTGAGTACCTTTTCACGCGTGATATTGGCCATTTGAATATCGTCTTTTGTAAAATGCCTGTTCGAGATTTTTGCCCACTTTAAAAAGTGGAGTTGTATACTTTCGCTTAAATATTTATATGAGCTCTCTATATATTTTGAATATGTCCTTTAGTTTAGCAGATATATGTACAGTGAGTATTTTTCTCTTTTCACTTTCTTAAGAGGTCTTTTGATGAGCAGTTTTAAATTTTGATGAAATCCAATTGAATAATTTTTCTTTTGTGGTTAGTCTTTTTTTTTAATGACCTACCTATTAGGCAGAGCAAACTTCTAATTACTGAACATCTTTTCTTTCTGTTGTCTCTTGAATGACTGTCCTCCCCCTGAAGCCCTAAGATGCTGTATCTCAACCTCAGCTCAGAATGTCATATGTGCCTTATTTTCCCTTTCTGTCACTGACCCTGTCACTCATGTAGGCTCTCTGACTCTCCCATGTATGTGGAGTTCCCATACATACCTATGCAATTTAATTTGGTTACTTTCTCTTGTTAATCTGCCTCATGCTAATTTCATTACTAGAGCAGTAGGAAGAACCTAGAAGAGGAGTTTCTTCCTCCCCCACACTAGTAATAGCTCATCTTTTTTCAAAAATAATTTTTTATATGTGCTTAGTAGTCCTTTGTATTTTTTTAAAAGATTTTATTTATTTATTTTTAGAGAGGGAAGGGAGGGAGATAGAGAGAGAGAGAGAAATATCGATGTGCAGTTGCTGGGGGTTATGGCCTGTAACCCAGGCATGTACCCTGGCTGGGAACCGAACCTGCAACACTTTGGTTCACAGCCCGCGCTCAATCCACTGAGCTATGCCAGCCAGGGCGTCCTTTGTGTTTTTTGACTGAGAAATCTTCAGTCATTTCTAGGCCACAAATGTTACATATAGACACACACACACACACACACATAAAATATCTATGTATAGGTGTAATACAGAATATATAGGATGTAATATATATATAATGTTGAATATACAGATATGTATCTATATGCATTTTTTCTGTTTTCTTCAAGAAATTTTACATTTTTAGCCTTTATACTTAGGTCTGTGAGCTACTTTGAATTCCTTTTTATGTATGACTTGGGGTAAGGTCAAGGTTTGTTTTCTATGTGTATGTCCAGCATAATGTATTGAATGGACCCTCCTTCCCCATTAAATTGCATTGACACTTTTGCCAAAAATCAAGTGACAGTATAAACCAGGATTTATTTCTGGGTTCTCCATTCTGTTACACTGCTCTTATTCATGTATTCTTATGCAAATACCACACTGTATTAATTATTTCGGCTTTGTGGTTAAATCTTGAGATTTGGTAAGGTGTGTCCTCCAGATTCATGATTTTTCTTCAAGATCATCTTGGCCGTCCCAGGTGATTTTCATTTCCATTTAAATTTTAGAATCGGCTTGTCAGGTTCCAAGGACAATGATCAGGCTCCGGTGCCCAGGTTTGGAGTAAAGTGGGCAGAATGGGAGTCTGTTCACCCAAAGCCTACACGATGACAGCACGGCCATGTGTGGTGTAGAACATCTACAGACCGCAGTTGTGGGCAGAGAGCTCAAAGGAACACAAAATGACCTCTTGTTTCTCACTGAAAACAGCTGTGTTGCCCTAGGGCAACACAGAGATGTCTTTAAAGTTCCAGAAGTTTTGGTAACTAGAATGCCATATCCCATCAAATTATCATTCAAGTGAAAGAACCACATAATGATGTTTTTCAGATATGCAAGCACCTAGACAGTTTCTCTTCAGCTGATACCTCACAAAAAGAGTCTTTCCCTGTTGCATTGGTCATCTAATTTATTAATGGTTTTAAATTCCATGAGCTACGAATATTTATTTGAACAAATTCAGACATTAACAATGTGTTAAAAGAGTGGAAATTATCCCCCTCTGCAACCATATATATTCATCTATAGTTTTAAAACATAATATTTTTACACTTTGTGCCACATCTTGATTTTTCTACCTAATTTCAAGGAAGTAATAGAGATCCATTTCATTCTTTGAACCTGCACCTATATTACATGGTATGCAATTAATCATAATTAACTTTTCCATTCCCTATTGATAGGCTTTTAGGGGTGTTGTCAGGTTTTATCTGTTATAAACTTGGATTTTATATATATGTGTATATACATTCAATATACACTTATGATAATATTTCTATAGGTTAGATTTTTATGGATGGTAGTTTCTAGAATAAAGTATTAAATCATATATTTTTAAACATATAGCTTTAGGGATAGATGGAGTGAAGAAATGTTCCAACCTTCCCACTGTGAAATGGATAATTTTCATGTTATCACTCTTGGTTCTTGTTCTTTCTGGCCCTTAGCATTTTTAATTGCTTGGTAAAAATAATAAGAGGAAAATAAAAAATAAAGCCATAGTAATATAATAAAGTAAGGATAGGCAGAGAAATGGTGGCATGACAGTTTCCCTGGATAGAAAAATGCAAATTTTTAGAAAGAGTACAATAATTATAAAAATACTCAAAATGATAAAATTAGCTAAAATGTTATCTTCCTTCTCCTTTTCCTCTTCAAGTATTTGCAAAGGCACTGAACAGCTATAAATTGATCGTTTTCAGCAATATACTGAAATATGAAGTGTTTTGGAGTATGTCTTTTTTTTTAATATTTTATTTATTTATTTTTAGAGAGGGAAGGGAGGGAGAAAGAGAGAGAGAGAGAAACATCAATGTGCAGTTGCTGGGGGTCATGGCCTGCAACCCAGGAATGTACCCTGACTGGGAATCGAACCTGGGACACTTTGGTTCCCAGCCCGCGCTCAATCCACTGAGCTACGCCAGCCAGGGCGGAGTATGTCTTAATAAAAAGAAAGAAATTTGTTCAGGAAGTATTTTTAGGAAAATAGTTAAAATAGTAGTTGGAAGATGAGAAAGTAATGAATGTTTGTAGGGGAGTAGAGGAATAATGAGGAAAGATACTGTGATTTAAGCTGAGGCAGGGCCAGTGGGTGGGGTTGCCATCAGTGTATGTAACAGCCTTGTCACACATGGGTTAACAATGCTAATCTCCAACAGTCTGACTCTTCACTGAGAGCCAGTAGCAACCAGCAGATCCCAGTGGGTCTGTCAAGAGGGTGCCTGCTGGGATTTCCTCTTGCCCATCAGCTTCCTCAGGCCCTGTTTCAGGTCTTTGTTCCTCAGACTATAGATAAAAGGATTCAGCATGGAGGACAAAACTGTGTAGACAAGTGTTGCCAGGTGGTCCTGGACAGTGTAGGTGGAGAGGGGCTGTAAATAGACATAAAAGATGCTTCCATAAAAGAGTATTACCACAGTGAGGTGAGAACCACAAGTGGAGAAGGCTTTGCGTTTCCCAGCTGCTGAGGGGATTTTGAGAACTGCGATGAGGATTCTCATGTAAGAAAAGGTAATGCATAGAAAAGGGGTCACCAGAACAATAGGTCCTTCTGTCATTATCACAATTTCATTGACAAATGTGGAGGAGCAGGACAGTTTCATCAGAGGGCTCAGGTCACAGAGAAAGTGATGGATAACATTGGAGTCACAGAAGGTGAGATGATTCAGCAGAAGAGTGTGTAGGAGAGAGTGGACATGAGTAAATGAACAGGAAAAGGCCACCAGCAGGACACAACGGTGATGGCTCATGATGGTGACATAGTGGAAGGGATCACAGATGGCCACATAGCGGTCAAAGGCCATGACTGCTAGGAGGAAGCTGTCAGTATTGCCCAGAGCATAAATAAAATACATCTGAGTCAGACACCCACTGTAGGAGATGGTCTTCTTCGACAGGAAGTTAACTAGCATCCTGGGGACGATGGTTGTTGTGAAGCAAATGTCAGTGAAAGACAGGAAACTCAAGAAGAAATACATGGGGGTCTGGAGTTGAGGGTCAGAGTGGATGGCCAAAATGATGAGCAGGTTCCCTGTTATAGTGATGAGGTATATGATGAGGAACAGGATAAAGAGTGGCGTCTGGTCCTCGGGCCGGGAGGACAGTCCCAGGAGAATAAACTCAGAGACACTACTGGTCTGGTTGACTCTTTCCATTGACTTGGGTCTAGGTATGTACAAGATGTTTTGTTATTTCACGTGCTCCAAATCCATAACCCAAATCATGAGAACCCAGCAAAGTCTTTGTGTCCTCTATTTAAACACAAGTTGCTGCTGTGCAGGCACAGCTTGTCAACCTCATAGTCCTGATGCGGTCCTCCTTTTCCAAGTCCATGGGCATCACAAGGTCTTTATACTGAAAGCTGAAGGGACAGAATAAGAGTTTTCCTTAGAAGCCATCAGAGATGGACCTCTCTGAGTTAAGTTCACTAATTCCTATTCTTTGAAAAGCACTGTTTCCCTGATGGGGACATAGCAATAAAAACAAATCCTTGCTTTTGTGTAGCTCGTGTAGCTCCTGTTCTAGTTGGGGAGGTAGATCATCATCAACAAACAAAATATATGATATAATATAAAGTAGGAATAAAATCTGTGAAGAAAATAAAGCAGTATTTAAATGAATAGAGATGGATGGGGAGTGTACATGGAGGTGTTTTGGATAGAAAAGTCACAGGACACTCAGTCCCTGTCACAAGCAAATTTAATTGCGCCATTCTAAAGCTCACCTTTGCACTGTTTTGGAAAAAAAATTAGAATTTGCCAAAATAACTTACAGGGCAGATCTAAGAGGAATGTTGATCTCAAGTTTAACAAAGTGTTGTTTTCTCCTCTGGGTGCAGAATGAGAGGTTCACTCTTAGCTCGTGGCATTTTATTGCCATCAGTCTGTGCAAGTCTCCCCGTTTTTGTGAGTTATTTTTCCTTTCCTAAATCCCATTTACACAGGATGGGCATCATTTGTCAAGTATTCAATTCAAGTTTTACAAATTTGTCTTTCATATATGTATCTAAAAATATCTTTGAGAAACATAGATATTAATTGTTAAAATATGTGTTTTTTCGGTCATATACAGCTGCCTGGATGGATGTCAAAGTGGCTTCCATTTCTTGCTCACACAAAACACTCTGAGGTAAGAGATCTGGTGTCAGCAAAGGGTTTTCACCCTATTTTTTTAGAGCCTGCCTATTCACTCACACCTAGTGAATGTACATATTACATAGGGACTTCCCAACATTTGTAGACATTGGTTACTTATATATCTTTGGTTACCATAAATATCTCTGCAGTGAACATACTTTATCACCAAAGTGTTTAAAATAATTTCTTGCTTTGGCTTGTGTGGCTCAGTGGATTGAATGCTGGCCTGTGAAGCAAATGGTCACTGGTTCGATTCCCAGTCAGGACACATGCCTGGGCTGAGGGCCAGGTCCCCAGTGGGGGGCACACGAGAGGCAACCACACATTAGTGTTTCTCTCTCAACCTTCACCTCTAAGAAGACATAAATAAAATCTTTAAAATAAAATAATTTCTTTAATGGGAATATTTTCCCACTCATTTTAAATGGGCTTATTGCACTGAAAATTTCCAGGAACATGTATAAAGGACCCAAGGACGAGGACAACAGGGTGGAAGATTGAATGTGGGGGAGGGGGATGGGCAGGGCAGGGGAGAGTAGTGGGGGAAAAATGTGGACAACTATAATTGAACAATAAAAAACTTTTGAAAAAAGAGAAAAACATAACATCTTAAATTATCACAGTCCTAATATACTCCAACAAACCACTAATTTCATCTGTCCAAGCTTCTCTCTAGTTTTTTTAAATAACCTTCTTCACAACTAACTCAATAAAGTTAATAGGACCTTAGATATTCAGAAACAATGGCATACAGAAGAAATGCACATAAAGTTCATTAGTTTTCAGTCAAAAAATAAAATATATAATAATGTACATATTAACATTAATTCATTTAACAATTAAACGCTGTAATTTCATTAACAATTAAATGATGCATAGTTAATAACACTGTATTGCATATTTGAAAGTTGCTGAGAGAGTTAAACAAAAAAAATGCTTACATTCTAGTTGTAAGATACTAAACATCTTTAGACCTCAGTTTAGGCCTTTTGTGATACTGGACACAGATATCCAGAGCCTCGTGAGGATGGAATGAGATACTGCATTTACGACACTTAGAGAGAGACAAGCATACTGGAAGCACTAGGAGAAGCTGCTGGTCCTCATCAGTCCCAGCATCACCTTCCTTCTCTGCTGTTCCTGCATGTTCTCAAAAATCAATTAAGTCACATGTTTAAAATACCATATCTCTCACTGCCTAATCACTAACTTCATCATTTTGTAAGGTTTTAGGGAAGGAATATTTGTTTATGCATTGAATAATTTGAGTGAATCAGTTATTAAAGTTAATAACCTGTACTTATCGAAAATTACACATGAGCCAGCTTGTGCTGAGCATTTTGCTAAATTCCACAATGGGGGATTACGAGGCGCAAGTTGTCAGCAGGAGATGGGAGCTTGTAGAGCCCAAGTGCTTTGCTCCAGGTCCCCGAGGAAGGGAAGTACAATAGGGATTTGAACCCAGCTGACTCACTGCTTCACCTCCCCATGCTCGGGTATACACATTGCTTTCCTCACTGTCATCATTTCCTCATGAACTATTCTTCAATCCCCCTTACCTGACAAGCTTTTGATTCCCATGTTCAGAATCTACCTTTGTAGTTCCAAGAGAGGTGAACCTTCTTTCTGTGTTGTACAGATGGTAGATGATGGAATTTGAAAATTTGAATATCAGTGATGAACTAGCCAAAATCAGGAAGGAAATCTGGTCTTGCATAGCTGGGTATGTCTAGTGTGTGCGGAGTTGTGGTTGTGCTCTGGACTTAAGACAAAAACTGGGATTTGGTGTGTCCTCATCATCTGTCCACAAGCTGGTGCCTGATGTTTCACGAATAGTAAGTGAGATTCCATGTCTGAAAAGCAGTTTGTCAAACACAGGGCAATTCTAAAATGAGTCATTTGTGAAAGGGCTGCCTGGGGAATGCAGAATACAAAATATTGGTGGAGATTTGGGTTGATTAATGAAGTTGGGTACTCCAGATCATAGACCTGAGAGTCACCCATGTTGAAGACTAGAAAAAAGGGGAGAAGGGTTTGGATCTGACAATCAGGAAGAACAGTTCTAAAAGCACAAGCTCAGTGAATGAGACTGAGAATACAACAGGTTTTCTTCCCCCTACAGATGGAATTTTGCTTCCTACACATCAACCCGAGGGGCTTAACACCAACAGCCAGATGAAGTTTTAGTTGTACTTGATGACTTCTAATCCATAAAATACTGGAAACTCTCAGGGAGTGAAGAATGAGCATCAAACCCACCAGCTAGCTTCCTGAAGCTCACCTTCATATACAGATGCTTCTCTTTCCTTCCCAGTGTCTCCGGGAGCTGAGCTGCACCACATCTGCTAGTTCTCTCCAAGTCTGCTGCTCAGCCAAAGCTCAGCTCCCTCACCCTTCTCCCCAGGAAATCCTGAACTGATTAACAAGGAGAGGTGCAGGAGAGGAGAGAGGAACTGATACACTCCTCCAGAGGAACAACACGGCTCCCTTCACTGGACTCAATCCCCCCGCTTCTTTCCTGACGTCTGGTCCCTGAAGCAGTGGCGAGACTCTGGATTGTGGAAGCCTGGCCAGCTTCTCATGAGTTTGAGCTCCACTTTGCTGGTCTCTGGGGCTCTTGTTAAATGAGGGAGTTGTGCTGTGATCACATCTCAGGGGAGTCTGCCCTGGGACCTCTCAGCAGAAAGGGAGTCAGTTAACAAAGCTGATACCAAAGGGTTAAGGAGACCCCTGAGGGGTCCTGTTTAGATGTTGGGGCTAATCTCAGAGCTTCTCAACCACTTAACATTTCAAGGGCATGCTTCAGTTTCTTGTTATGGGTTATCAAAGGTGACAGGCATTTATGTGGGTGAATATTTTTTACATTTGGGGGTTCCGATGAGGACCAAGGCTATTGGAGAGTCAAGCAGGTCATAAGTGAATATAGGGAGGTTGCAGTGTCAAGAGGATTCACAGTGAGGGTAGGTCAATGGTGTGTATGTGAGTCCCAGTGTCTGGGGGAGGCATGTGAATTAGACTTCTTTCTAAGGCAGATCAGGATAGTGTTTAAGGCACAGGGCTGAGCAAAGTCTATTGTTATATTTAGCAAAGGGGCTTTGGAAATAATGTGTTTTCAGAGTTTAGGCTCAGAGCAGTGGTTTGAGGGTCAGAGCTGAGGAAAGGAGATATTTATTAGCATGCTGGCCTTGCCACTTGGTTGCTTTTAACAAGTTACTTAATCTCCATGAGCCTCAGTTTCTGCAACAGAAAAATGAGGATAACAACTATTCCTGGCCCTGAACCCAGAGAGATTTTCTTTCGACTTTCATATAGAGAATATCATGTATTCTGGTGAATGTCATCCACAACAATCTTACAGGAAATAAAAACACACTCTTCAGTTGTCCTCTGTGCAAACCACTCTCTCACACAATACATGTGTGTCCTTTTCCTTAGCCTCGAGTTCAATTTTTAACTGTTAATCTACATGTGAAGAGCAAGGGCTACAGAGACAGAAAGCCTTGGATCTGAGCCCTGCCTCTTGTACCTACCATTCATGTGGCCTTCCTTCTTTCCATGCACTCGTTCATTCATTCAACAAATATTTATTTATTTCCAACTCTATTGAGATAGAATTCACATATAACATTGTGTAAGTTTAAGGTGTGCAATGCAATGATTTGATATATGTATATATTGCGAAATGGTTACCACAAAATGTTGGTTAACAGATCACCTCACACGTTACAACTTATTGTTGTGGTGAGAGCTTTTAAAGTCTAGTCTCATAGCAATGAGAGCAACTTTCCAATATACAGTACAGTCTCATAATTAACCATAGGCACCAAGCTATAAATTACAATGAGAACTTATTCGTTCTATACCTATAAGTTCATGCTCTTTGATTGCCTTCACCCAGTTCTCCCATCACCCCCTCCTTTCTCTTGGCAACCACCAATCTATTCTCTGTTCCTATGAATAGATTGTTCTGTTTTTTTGTTAAGATTCCACATATAAATGAAATTATATAGTATTTGTCTTCTCTGTCTGACTTATGACACTTAGCATAATGCCCTCAAGGTCCATCTATGTTGTTCCAAAAGACAGGATGTTGCAAATTTCCTTTTTTTTTCATGGCTGAAAAAGATGAGTGATAAATAAATAGATCTGTATATATGTCACATTTTCTCTATGCATTCACCCATTGATGAACACTTAGGTTGTTCACATGTCTTGGCTATTTAAGTAAAGGTGCAATGAACATACGGGTGCAGATATATCTTCAAGATAGTGATTTCACTTCCTTTGGATAAATACCCAGAAGTGGGATCACTGGATCATAGGTAGTTCTATTTTTAATTTTTTGAGGAACTTCCATACTGTTTTTTCATAGATGCTATACCAGTTTACATCCTCACCAACAGTGCACAAGGGTTCCATTTCTGCACATCCTCACCAATACTTGTTATCACATGTGTTTTTGATGGTAATCATTCTGACAGGCATGAAGTGATATCTCATGCTGGTTTTGATTTGCAATATCCTGATGACTAGTGATGTTGAACTTATTTTTGTGTACCTGTTGGCCACTTGAATACCTTCTTTGGAAAAATGTATGTTCAGGTCCTCTGCCTGTTTTTAATTGGATTGTTTGGGGGTGGTGGTGTTAAGATATATTAATTCTTCATATATTTTGGATATCAACCCCTTATCAAATATGTGGTTTGCAAATATGTTCCCCCATTCTGCAGGTTGCCTTTTCATTTCGTGGATCAATGTTTTGCTGTGCAACAGGAGCTTTTTAGTTTTATGTAGACCCACTTGTTGTTGTTTTGCTTTTGTTTCTTGTGTTTTGGGTATAATATCCATAAAATCATTGTCAAGAAGCTTTTATCCTGTGTTTTCTTCTAGGAGTTTTATGCTTTCAGGTTTTACATTCAAGTCTTCAATTCATTTCAAGTTCATTTTCATGAGTGGTATAAGATGGAGCCCAGTCTCATTCTTTTGCATGTGAACATCCAGTTTTCCCAGCACATTTAAAAAATTTTTAGTATGTTTATTGATTTGAGAGAGAGAGAGGAAGGGAAAGAAAGAGGAAGAGAAACATCAGTGTGAGAGAGAAACATTGATTGGTTGTCTCTCTTATGCACCCTAACCCAGGACTGAACCTGCAACCTAAGTATGTGCCCTCACGTGGGACTGAACTCCTTTTTGTTACGGGACAATGCTCTAACCAACTGATCCAACCAACTCAGTGTTACAGGGTGCAGCCCAGAGGGGGAACCCCAAATAGGCATTTGAAATGGGGTCCAGAACTCAAGGTGTCCAGGAAATATTAGAAAGACATGTAAGATGTCTTCACCCCTTCCCCCACAGGTGTGAGTTGGGGGAAGGGACACATGGAGCAAGAACATGCAGGGCTGTTTTGCACAGCAACAGCTTTGCAGCCAATCCATGGCATGGTCATTTAATATACCTATAGCCTTTGGCTGGTCACTTAGGTATGCTAAATAGCTGTGGCCTTTCTCTGGGCCAGGGGAATGGAAAGGGACTCCCACTCAAGATGTGACTGGGGGGCAGGGTCCCCGAGTTAAAGCACCTGCATGGGAGCTCAGAGAAGACTGGCTCCATGACATGGGGACACACCTGCCAAGACCCACAATGGCAGCCCAGTAAAGCTGGAAAGGATGTGAGATTGATGGCAAGTGTGGCCGAGTGCGGGAGGAGTCAGAAATGGGGCTGCAGAGGAAGGTTGGCTCGGGAATTTAAAACCCCGACATGGCAGCCATTGCAGGAGAGAACCACACAGTTTTGGCTGAGTGGGGACTCCTGTGGCCCTGGGAGAGAGGACCACTCTGCTGGAGCAGTGGAGAGAGAACCTCGTGCCTTTCCCAGAGTGGGGACCTCTGCAGCATTAGTAGGGCGAACCACCACCCGGCTTTAGCAGAGATCCTGGTGACACAGCTGAGGCTGCCAGGAACCAAGGGAGGTCTCCCAGCCAAGATGGATTACTGGGAAGAGCTGGGTTCTGCCTGAGCCAAGGACTTCTATTTCTTTTCCTGAGATATGGTACCCCAGAATGGGCAAAGGAGGAAGGAAGGACTGTGCGTGTTTGTGGGTGTTTTAAGGGACTTTGGGATTTTGATGAAGACATTAGGTCACTACTTTAAGTTTGTATAGCATTAAATAAACATTTCCTTTCCTTTTCATGAATCTCTGTCATTGAGAGACATCTTTCCTATAGGTGGTGGACATAATGAACCTGGGGATTCCTTTTGGGTAATAGTACATTGCCCTTGTCCCCCGCCCCCTTGTTATTCTGTAACAGCAGCACCATTTTTTGAAGAGACTGTCTTTCCTCCATTGAGTATTCTTGACTCCATCATCAAATATTAGTCAACCACATATGCATGGGCCTTCTAATCTCTGCCATTGACCTATGTGTCCATTTCTGTGCCAGGAACATACTGTTTTGATCACTATAGCATTGTAGTATAGTTTGAAATACAAAAGTGTGATGCCTCCAGCATTGTTATTTTTTTTAGATTGTTTTTGCTGTTGTGGGACATTTATGTTCCATATACATTTCAGGAATGGTTTTCCTATGTCTATAAAAACTATCATTGGGATGTTGATGGGAATAGCATTGAATCTGTAGATCAGTATGAGTAGCATGGATACTTTACAATATTAGCTCTTCCAATCCATGAGCATTGGATATATTTTCATTTAGTTGTGTCTTCTTTGATTTCTTCCTCAAAGTCTTATAGTTTTCAGTATACAAGTCTTTCACCTCTTTGCTAAATTTATTCCTAAGTATTTCATTGTTTTTGATGCTATTGCAAATAGGATTACTTTTTAATTTACTTGCCAGGTATATTTTTGTTTATGCAGAGATACACTTTTGACCGAAAAGGGAACAGATTACACTAAAACCACAGAAATAAGTATCTCTTTTGTGCAAGCATATGAGTGACCAGAAATTTTTCTCCTTAAAGAGGTCAGAATGAAGCAGCATCCAGAAGCCCAAGAGAAAATGCTAATGGGCTGAGTTGAAGATGGTACACTGTGGTGGCTAAGGGGATGGACACTCAAGCCAGATACCATGAATCAGAATCCTCAATATAGCATTCACCTCCGAAACACCTATGTTCTTCCCTAGAGAGTGAAAATACTTTTCCCCTATTTTTCATTTCACCATTAGTTCTATAATTTGCTGGGCCCTTCAACTCATAAATATTAAATGAATCTGAAATAATATATTCAAAAAGAATAACAACTGTAATGGGTTATGACTCAGAAATTAAATGAGAATTGTGAATTCATAATAATATATGAGGTCTGTCAAGAAGGTGTCCAACCAGCTAATATGAAAAATAAAGACATTTATTGAAGAACACACAAGATACAAGAAATATTGTACATAGGACAATGACACCTCAGTCCCCTTCAAAGTAGGCACCTTGGAGCCTCACACAGTTCTCCCAATCACTATCTGCTGCCCTGTCATATTTTCCTGAATCTTATCAAAGGTCTGAAATCCCTTCCCTTTCAAAGATGATTTTAGTTTTAGGAAAATCTAGAAGTCACAGGGCACCAAATCTGGGCTATAGGGGGGCTGAGTCACCTGGGTGATTTGGTGTTTCACCAAAACACTCTCCATGAGACATAATGCATGAGCGGCTCTATTGTCCTGATGAAGGTGCCACTCACCAGTAGCCCATAGCTGTGGCCTTCTGAATCATCCAAATAGTTTCTGTGGAGAATGTTCAAGCCTAACGCAAAATGTGATGCACATTCATTGCTCTACTCGCTCAGTCATTTTGAAAGTGAAAGCCACACAGTATACATGCCCATTCAACAGTGTGTACTGTCCCCACTGACTAGTACAGTGAAATCATCATTGTTCATGCACATGCATTGCAGTCCACTCATCTTGGCTCCCAGTTACATCAATGTCACACATACTGTTCTCGTTATATTAACAATGGCTGTGTTTTTTCTGGACAGACCTCGTATTATCTATAGGAATGTATGCTAGATACTTGCAATTGCCCCAGGTTCTCCAGCTGCAATTCTCCAGCTTCCTCCACCCTGTTTTGTCTCAGGAGTCGGACCTTTATGGGCTGCATCAAGTGGGCTCCCTGGCCCTTTGGGACAGGCCAATGGAAAACACAATCAAAAGATCAAAGGCAGAAGGAGAAAGGTTGGGGCATTTAGTCTGTTCTCCTTGCTGGACCATGGGGTGACAGTGGCCATCCACAGTTCCTGTGTAGGGGTCCTCTCTTAAACCTACATGTCTCACCAGGTTCTGATGACCACCCCCTCCCCTTACACCTGTTCCCCACTGTTGCTAGCCCTCACCACACCATAACAGTTCCCCTCAAACTGACCAACACCTTTCTAAACAAGCCACTATTACAATCTCTTTTTAAAAATCCTTTGTCCCAGCTGGATCCATGTCCAAGAAGAAAGGCATCACTGGCATCAGGGACACTGTTCCCTGGAACTTCAGTCCCCTCTGGTCCTGGACACACAGTTCCCCAAAGGGCAGTCAGAAGTGGGCCAATTAGCCTGTGGTGGCTCCTCCCTGACCCAGAAGCTTGGGGACTTTGTTTCAGTCCTCATATCAGTAATTAAAACGCTACCTTTTTGCTCATTGCTCTGGAGTGGGTGAAGCCACATAAACACCTGCAGAAGCACTGAGGCCACACAGATTTCTTCTTTTTGTCTGAGTCTCCTAAAGAGAAGCTGAGGAGTCAGGCCACAGTCCGGAGCAGAAGGGTCTGAGATCACCAAGGATGAGCTCAAGTCAGAGGAGCTAGCTGTGAATGTGCACTTGACTATGGATCTGCCTGTGGACAGGTGGGCTTCTGTGTGATACTCTCTGTCTCTGTGTATCATATATGCATCTTTGTGTACATGTCATTTGGTAGTTTCATGTGTGTGCTTGTGCTGTGTATCTGACTCACAGCCTGACTCTTTCCTCAGTTATCTCACCTGGGCTGTTTCAGTGCATATACCAAGGGTGTTCAACCTGTGGCCTATGGACAACATGTGGCTCAGGATGGCTATGAAATGGCCCAACACAAAATCATAAATTTACTTAAGACATTGTGAGATTTTTTTTGTGATTATGTGTTACAATGTATTTAATGTGTGGCCCAAGACAACTCTTCTTCTTCCAGTGTGGCCCAGAGATGCCAAAAGGTTGGACACCCCTGTATCAGCCTCCTGGTGTGTGATTAGGGACTCCTGATTCATGCCTGTGATTGTAAGTACTTGCATCACAGCTGAGCATCAGAGGTGACATTGTTGGCTCTGGTGCTGGACAAGAAGACAACTGACCTCAGAGGAGCCAAGGTCAGGTCAGAGAGGGTTCACACTCTGCTCAGTAGCATGTGCTGGTGTACATGTGAGCTGTGTCTGTGGGTGACACACTGGTGTGTGAGAGCAGGAAGGTGTACTGTTTGGGTTTCTCTCTGTGTTACCATGTTGTGTGACCATGTGCATGGGATGTTGGAGGTGGTTTAATCAGTGTGCCTGTGACTGAACAGGCTTAACTGCCCCATGCTGATGGCCTTCCCCCAGGAAGTGCATGAGTCAGAAAGGGCAGAAGCATGCCCTCATTATTAATAGGAGGGTGTATGCTGCTTGCTGTACAGTGTGTGTGGCTGGGTGTGCAATACATATGCATTTCTGAATAAATGATAATGAATGTAATGGTCTTTTCTCAATTGGAAAGCAGATCAATATAAATGGAGGAGAATATCTTGGTAGAGATTTAAGAAACAATTGAACTGCTTGCAATCCTATAGTAACTCAGGGTGTTACCAAGGATGGGAGAGGTGTCCATGGGTGGTAGTTAAGAGCACAGGCTCTGATCATGCAGATGTAGTAGACTGACTTGCATATTTGATAATTTTTCCCTTTAACTTTATTCTAATTATAAATGACATACAATACAATATTAGTTTCAGGTGTGTACAACATTGTGATTCAACATGTAAATAACTACTTGTCACCATAAGAAGTTATTCCATTATTGGCTATTAAAAGTATTTGATATTTTTTAACCTATAGAAAATGGCAATACATACTGTTTATATATGCACATAAGATTTACATCATTTTTATGTTTCTATTTGTTAGCAGCTAATATAAGAGAAAGGATAGTCATTCTTACTGTAGTTGTGAAGATGTTTTAGTCTGGGAATGTAAGGCTGATGTTGGAGTATAAAAGGCAGACAAAGCCCCTGACTTAATATACAGCTCAGTGTTTATGGCCCCAGGATGGCCAGCATTACTATGGAGGAGTTTGTGGACTGTTGTGGCTTCAGAGATATTCTGGCATCAAAGGGCTTTAAACAGTCACCCATTTCTGGAGTGGCCTGAGTTTACAGCTGTAGGTCAATGGCACATGGGAGGTGAAGTCATTAGCCAAAGAATATACATGCATGACCCATTCTGTGGTGATGGCTTTAGGGAGTGGGGGACTGTGGTAGGTGGATGCAGGAAAGGGAAAAAGATGGGAACTGTAATGGTGTAAACAATAAAAAATAAGGGAAAAAAATTAATGACTTTCCCATTAAATTACAGTATGAGATGTGATGGTCCTGCTTGTCTTTCTAGGATACTGAGATTCACAAACCTCCTTTGTCCCCAGCAGACAAAAGAGCAGCATGAAGCCTGAGAACCACAGCAGTGTGTCCGAGTTTGTTCTCCTGGGGCTGCCCATCCTGCCAGAGCACCAGGGTGTGTTCTTTGCCCTGTTCCTGGGCATGTACCTGACCACGGTGCTGGGCAACCTGCTCATCATCCTGCTCATCAGGCTGGACTCCCACCTGCACATGCCCATGTACTTCTTCCTCAGCCACCTGGCCCTCACTGATGTCTCTTTCTCATCTGTCAGTGTCCCTAAGATGCTGATGAACATGCAGACTCATCACTTCTTCATTTCCTACCCAGGGTGTATTTCTCAGTTGTATTTTTATATATGTTTTAGTTGTGTTGATAATCTTCTTCTGGCAGTGATGGCATATGACAGGTATGTGGCCATCTGTCACCCTCTACACTACACCACCATCATAAGGGAGGAGTTGTGTGTGCTGCTGGTGACTGCCTCATGGATTACTTCATGTGCCCATGCACTGTTGCACACTGTCCTCTTGGTCCGACTGTCCATCTGTGCCAACAATGTCATCACCCACTTCTTCTGCGACCTCAGTGTGCTCCTGAAGCTCAGCTGCTCAGACATCTCCCTCAATGAGCTGGTTATCTTTATTGAGGGAGGAATGATTTTACTTTTGCCTTTGGCTATCATTTTAGGCTCATATATCCGTATAGGGACCATCATCCTGAAGGCTCCCTCTACTAAGAGTGTGTTGAAAGCTTTTTCTACCTGCGGCTCCCATCTCCTTGTGGTGTCTTTATTCTATGGGACAATTGTAGGTGTTTACCTTTTGTCCTCATCATGGTATTCCAAAGACATAATTGCTTCGGTCATGTATACAGTAGTTACCCCCATGCTGAACCCCTTCATCTACAGCCTGAGGAACAGAGATATAAAGCAGGCCTTAGAATGTTTGTTAGCAGGGTTGAAGAAGTTCATAGGTCAATGAGGTCACATTTGCTACTTGGATTGTTTATAATTCTTGATTCCTATGTAATATTTTTCACTTGTTCATCATCTCTTATAAGGTATCTGCAAAATCTTTTGCAAAACCTGTTGTACAATTTTAACTATGAATTTGTCTTTTTCTCCACTAGATATGTCAGGTTTTCCTTATGTATTTTTATTATGTATTATGAGGACACCTGATTTAGTGCCATGATCTGCTACTAGTGAACTTAACTTTCTTTTTTGAACTGAATCTGTTATGCTGGCTTTTGTCAGCTTCAGGTTCATTATGTACACATCTTCCCAACTCACATTCAATGACGTCATTCTGGCTGACTGCAATCGGCCATGATCAGAATAATTATACTATGAAAATTCACATGTGCTACAAAGCAAAATTTTCAACCAGAGAGAGACAGGCTTTCTAAAAATACATTTAAAGCACACTAGTTTGTTTAAAATGAGCCCATATTTCTAACAATGGGTTGGGTCCTGCATTAATACTTCATCTACTTCTCATAATAATGTTGATATTTTATACCTATACACATACATACACATACAGATAGAGATAGATAGATAGATACAGATTTGGATACAGATATTTCTAGAAATGGGGCCTGAAATCATTGTTCATTTACTTCTCATATTAATATTGATACTTTATATGTATAGATATAGATGCATATATAGATATAGGTATAGGTACTACTATAGTATATCTAGTAAAGGTGCAGGTTTTCTCATGTTAGGTTTTGCATGGCATTTTTTTCTGCATCACTTTAGACTTTACTGTGTCCAAATTGTCAGTGAGGTGTCCTTTTGTCAGTGGTGTAAATAAAGTTGGATTTTGTTCTTTTCATGTGCAGCAACAATTGTTATTTTTGGAGGTATTTCTCTATTGACATCTAAAGGAATCATAATGTATTTGAATTTATATTTTCCCTAAAACTATGTGATATACCTGCTTCACATTTTTCTCTCTTGTTTTTGTCCCTTTTGATATTCATATACATTTCAATATTCCATTACACCTCTACTAATTTATTAATCATACATTATTACTATTTTGTAATTCTTTTCTGTGCTGTATGCAGAGATTACTTCTTACTTTCTTTTTAATTTTTAAGTAATGTTTAATATACAAAACACAACATTGACCACTTTAGCCTTCTAAGATATGCAATTCAGTGGCATTTAGGAGACTCATCACCAATGTCTCAATTAAGGACCCCTACAAGAAACTCTAAAGAGCATCAATGAAACTGAGAAATTTGCAACTGTCAAAAAATAAAAGCAAAGATATCTATGAATCAATATGGAGAAACATCTGCATATATTGTTAAATGGAAACAAGCAATGTGCAAAGGGGCACTTACAGTACTGAACGTTTTGTAAAAATTAAGGAGAAATAAAATACACATATGTCTGCCCATTTGAGCAAAAAGAAACACAGGAAGAATAAATCAGAAACTAATGAGGTGCTTTGCCCAGAGAAGGTGGACAGGAGAGATGGGAGGTGAGTATGATTATTAGCATGATTATGACCATGTTGTCTTTTGCCACTAGAAAATAAATAGAAGAGGTGGTGCGTAAAGCAAAATAGAATCAAGAAGACAAATGAACCTAACTCTATCTTAAATAAATACCATAATTAGACTAAAGAGGGAAATAATGTAAGTACCCCAGTAATTCTTGAACACAGAATTTTGTCTATATACTCTCACAATAAAAAAAGGATTCAAAATATTAAGCTGTAGTTAATGTGTCATTAACAGTGGTGTGAGTTCAAGATTCTGAACTACTTCCCATGTACGCAAAGATTCAGCAAACAAGTAAACACTGAGGAGAAGGGAGTGACTCCTTGCCCTCATGGGAAAGGTACTATTCACATAAAAAAGGAGAAGCTGCAAAAAGAGTCTCAGGTGTTAACTAGAATTGAAAATATCAGTTGAAGCTCATGGGTTTAAAAAATATAAATAGATGGAAACTTATGTTCATATGTATATATTTATCTTTCTTTCTTTCTTTCGTTCTTTCTTTACTTATTTATTTATCTTTATATTCTGATCACTCATTCTTTCTGTCCCATTCCCGACCACCCCACCCCCATGGGTAAATTCCTTTAGTCCTTGTTTTTGAGTTTTTACTTCTTGTGTTCCTTTTATATATATTCCCTAGTTGATTACTCTGATATTATTTAGGATCCTTGTAAAAGATAAACATACCTAGAGACTCAAAATGAATAATAATAGTAATGGATTATCATAGAATATTATCTCAGATTATCTCAGAGAATAAGTATAAATCCATGAGCCTATAATGATATAAACAAATAGAAAACAAATGAGTGGGGAATAAGGGTAACTTCCTTCTTATAAGAGAACACAATTAATAAACATAAGAGAAAAGACAGAATTTGAAAAATTACCATCTGGTCATCACATTTGTGATAATTTTGTCATAGAAGAATAACTAATGAGGTCAAGCTGGTGGCATAGGTAAACACAGCTCTCCTTCTTGCCTAACCATATCAAATTACAACTAAACTACACAACACCCATCACTCAGACCTGTTAGGAGTTCAGCTGAGTGGAAGTCTGACAATTATGGAATTAAGAAAGCACATCTATCTAGTATAAAGGGTGGAGATGTGGAACAGGCTGCTCCCACATCTACATTTGGTGGATAAAAATTTGAGAGGAATATCTCAGGAGTGAGGAGTTCCAGCCACAAAACAGCCCCCAGCCCAGAGTTCCAGGGCCAGGAAGATAAGTCTCCATCCTTCTGTCTGCAAAAATCAGTGGAGATTGAGTTGAGGGAAGAAACTTCTAGTCTCCCAAGCACGTCCTCTTAAAGAAAACACATACACATTCAGTCTCACTCCCTCAGGGCTCCAGCACAGGGCTAGCAGTTTGAGAGGCACCAGTGGCACACTGGGAGAAACTGAAGTGTCTGGCATCAATGTGAGAGCTGGGAAACAGTCTTCTTCCAGATAAAAAGGCAGGCAGAGGCCACTGTCCTTTTTCTGGATCCTCCCTCCACAAAGCCACAGAGCTCACATGTGGGTGCCATATCTGAGACTCCATCAACCTGCCTTACACTGTTTGCCCTGCCCTACACAGCCCCTGAGACTCTGTTTCATCCACTTATGGACCCAACCAAGATGTTAACAGTGGCCTTTCCATATGAATGGCTCGTCTTGGCTCATGCTTCACAACTTCCTTATCATCTCAAAAGCAACAGCCAGCCTCAGTGAGCCACCATCCCCCATACCTCTTGCTAAGTGGCCCCAGGCCTGGCACTAGCAGCAACCAGCCTTGATTCAGAGCTTGGCTTTGCTTGTGAACCTCCAAGCCCAGCACAGGTAGCAGTCATCTCAAATTGCTTGATAGCTCATGTAGGGTAGCTTCAGGCAGAACACAGGAGGTGGCTAACCTTGCACTGCACCACATCAGAAACCTCAGAGCCTGTGCATCCAGTGGACAGCTACAGACCATGTCAGAGCACCATCTCCTGGCTCCTGCACAGCTGATCCTCCACAGAGGGTGGAAGATGGTGGTATGTGGTCACAGCCAATACTTGCAGCTGACTGGCCTGCATAAAGCATTCCCATTAACTTGCTAGCAGAAACCAAGGCTCAAGTACAACAAGACAGTGTACTCAGCCCACAAAAAGCACACACCTTGAGTCCTAGCTTAGGTAACAGACAAAGCTGTGCTACGGGTCCCTACAGGACACCTAGAACCAGAGGCCACTCTGCTAAGAAAGGGAGTCATAGCAGCTCGACCTAACACACAGAAGCAAACACAGGGAGGCTGACAAAATGAGGAGACAAAGAAACAAGGCCCAAATGAAAGAGCAGAATAAAACTCCAGAAAGAGAACTAAACAAAATGGAGATAAGCACTCTATCAGATGCAGAGTTCAAAATACTGCTTAGAAGGCTGCTCAAGAAACTCAGTGAGGACTTCAACAGAAGAAAGGAGATCCAGTCAGAAAGAAAGATACATGAATTAAAATAAATAACAATTTAAAGGGAAACAACTGCAGCATGGACGAAGCTCAGAATCAAATCGGTGATTTCGAACTTAAGGAAAAAAAAACACAAGAAGAAAAAGAAAAAAAGATAGACCAAGGCTACTTTAAGAGGCCTCTGTAGGAACCTCAAATGTTCCAACATTCACATGTGGGGTGCCAGAAGGAGAAGAGAAAAGCTAGGAACTGACAATGTATTTGAAAAAAGTAATGAAAAAGAACTTTTCTTATTTGGTGAAGGAAATAGACCTGCCAGTCCAAGGAGCACAGAGGGTCCCAAACAAGATGGACACAAAGAGGCCCACTGTAAGACACATCATCATTAAAATGCTAAAGGTTAACCCTGGCTGCTGCAGGCCAGTGGTTTGAGCACAGGCTGAGAAACAAGGGGTCCATGGTTCGATTCCCAGTCAGGATAATTGTACGGGTTGTGGGCCAGGTCCCCAGTGGGGGCACGTGAGAGGCAACCATACATTGATGTTGCTCTCGCTCTCTTTCTTCCCCCCTTCCATCTCACTAAAAATAAATAATATCTAAAATAAAATAAAATAAGAAGAAAATGCCAAAGGTTAAACATAAACGGAAAATCTTAAAAGCAGCAAGAGAAATGCTGGTAGTTACCTACAAAGGAGGTCCCATAAGCCTATCAACTGATTTCTCAAAAGACACTTAGCAGGCTAGAAGGGATTGGACAGATATATTCAAAGTCTATAAAAGCAGGAACCTACAACCAAGATTGCTCTACCCAGCAAGGCTATTATTTGGAATCAAAGGGCAGATAAAGAACTTCCCAGACAGAAAAAAACTAAAGGAGCTCTTCATCTATAAGCCATTATTATATGAAATGTTGAAAGGATTTCTTTAGAAAAAGAAGAGAAAAATTATGAACAATAAAATGCCAATAAACACATATCTATCAACAACTGAATCTGAAAAACAGACTAGGCAAACATAAACAGCAGACATAAAATAGTGGTTATGGAGAGTGTGCTCATGTTTGCCAGATGGGAGGGGAGTATGGGGAAATGGGTGAACAGATGAGAGAGTTAAGTACAAACGGGTAGTTGCAGAATAGCCATGGGGATGTAAAGTAAGGGAAATAAAGCAGCCAATAAATTTATATGCATGACCCATGGGTGTGAATAACAGAGTGGGGACTGCCTGAGAAAGTGGGTGGTACTGGGTAAGGGGGCAAAATTGGGAAAAATTGGGACAACTGTAAGAGCATAATCAAAGAATATAATTTTTTAAAGAAGCAAAGTAAACAAAGAATCACCAATGGATGTTAAATATAGTGGCTGAAATGTTAATAAGGAAAATGTTATGTTTATATATCATCAGAATATCTACTCAAATGATACTTATTAGTAACCAGGTGAAAATATTAACTTTAAAACAATACTCACTTTAGAAGACAACCTGCCAGATACCACCATAGTCAATTGATCAAGGATTCAAATACTAGTAAATGGAAAAATTAATATCATGTCTTCTAATAACATGCTTTGTGGCATACCTGCTGGAAACCTAAGCCTGTAACATACTTATGTTAATACATGCATGCACACAGAAGGTAAACATACTAAACATTAAACATTGGGGAATCATGGTAGGGCCTTTCCAGGAATTCTTGACATCATTTTTATAACGTTTCAGTGTCTTTAAAATCATTTCCAAATGAAAAGTTGAAAAATCCTTTGTCCCAGCTGGCACATGCCCAAGAAGAAAGGAGTCCAGGCATCACTGGAATCAGGCACACTGTCCCCTAGGACTCTAGTCCTTTTGGCTCTTGGACACCGAGCTCCCCAAAGGGCAGGCAGAAATTAGCCAGAAGCTTGGGGACTGGGTGCCAGTCTCTCATTAGTAAGGGTTATCTTTTAAGTCATTTTCTCTGGAGCTGTTTAAACAAAATGAAAGTTTGTAGAAGTGCTAAGGGCCCAGATGTTTCTTCTGTTTGTGTTGATGTTAGGACTCCTGAGGGAAACCTGAGGAGCTGGGCAACAGTCTGGAGCAGAGGTGTCTGAACTCACCAAAGATAAAGAGCACAGGTCAGAGAGGCTGGATGTCTGCACTGATGGACAGATCTGCCTGTGTGATGGTGGATTCATGGATGAGAGTCTCAGTTCATGACTGTGTGTCTCTGTGAGCCTTCAAGTACTGTGTATGCTTGTGCACATTCTGTTTGATAGTTGCATCTGTGTGCACACGAGTGCACACGCATCTGACTGACAGCCTGAGTCTTCCTGAGTTAGACCTATGCTGGCCCTGTTTTAGCCCATGTACACCAAGTTATCAGCCTCTTGCCTGTGATTAGGGACTCCTGATTCATGCCTGTGACCCTAAGTACTGGCATCACAGCTGAGTATCAGAGGTGACATTGTTGGCTCTGGTGCTGGACAAGAAGATGCCTGACCTGAGAGGAGCCAAGGTGAGGTCAGAGAAGGGTCACACCTCTGCTCAGCAGCATGTGATGAGCACATGTGAGCTGTGTCTGTGGGTGAAACACTGGTATATTAGAGCAGCAGGGTGTATTGTTTGGTTTGCTCTGTACATTGGCCTGTTGTGTGACCATGTGCATGGCATTGTGGCTTACCATGTGCATACCATGCTGTGGTGATTTAATGAGTGACCCTGTGATTGAATAAGCTAACCTGCCCCAAACTGATGGCTTTCCCTCAGGAAGGGAATGGGTCAGAAGGGGCAGAAGCATGCCCTCATTTGTAATAGGATAGGAGGGTGTGTGCTGCCTGTTGTGGTGACTGTGTGGCAGGGGGTGCATGTGCTGTTTGTGTGTTTCTTGGGAGATTGTTTTGTTTGCGGCCTGTGTGTTTTTGGTGACATGTGTGTAGTGTTAGTGTATATGTGGTGAGCTGTTTACTGGGTGTGTCATGAGTCAGGTGTGTTGATGGGCATTTCGAGTGTGTTTGCAGGTAACTGGTCCATGAATGTCTGGTTGTATGTCTCCTTTGTGTGTTTCTTAGGATTTGTATGCATGTGTGTGTATGTTATGAGCTCTCCTTCCGTTAGGGTGGGAACTTGGTACCAGGTCAGTAATATTCTGGGTGTGTATGATCTGCATCAATGACCTAGATTTTTCTTTAAGTGTCCTCATTCTGGGGCACCATTAGTTGAGAGAATGAAACTCCAAAAAACGTCCTGTTTCTGGAAATGGACCTGCTGTCATATTCATGTACCTGAGTGTGACTGAGTTGCTCAAATGTTGCAACTCTTTAGTTTTACTGAACAGGCAAAAGGAATTCCAGGCATCCTGCTGTGAGAATTTATTGGGCAGAATGACCTTCATATCATGGTGACCATGGAAAGTTATTTAAATCTTTGGCCTTGGTTTACATCTATAAAGTAGAAAGAATTACACTTCCTTGTGAATCTTAGAGAGTCTTTCAGGAATTGTTTATTGTATGAAAATTTGTATGTATTGGAGAATTTTTCTCACTTGGAGCATACATAAATGTGAAGGACAAAATTAGTAAGCAGACTAAGGAAATTTTGGACAAATTGGAGTCCTTACAGTTCTAAAACAACATATCATGCTTGGCTCCCCTAACCAACAAATGGGAAGTTTCTGTGTGAGAACTTTTAGAGCATGGGTTCTGATTACACACATGTATTAGACTGAACCCCATGAAGCAGCCATGGTAACTGTGAGGTATAGAAAATGGTTACACATATATGTCATTTATATATTATACATTGCATATCATATACACACAGATACACATGTCTGTGTACCATTCTCCCCACCAGTGTACAGCTCGGTGCCTACAGAGTTTGCATCATTTCTGTTTCTGTTCTTAAAAGCTGCAATAGGTCAAAGACCACAATATGTTAGTGCAGCTGTGAAGTGGCTGTAAAATCTGGGAACATAAGTCTGATGAGTGGATATAGTTAGGGAGCACAGGTGAAGTCCTCAGTCCAGCACTCAGATGTTCACCGAACCGTTCAGCACTGTTATGAAAGACAGTTTGTGGACTTCTCTGGTTCTGGAGCTATTGTGGCATCAAGTGGCTTTAAATGGCAACAAATTTCTAGAATGTCCCTGAGGTTACAGTTGTGGGTTAATGGGACTTCACAGGTTCACAGGCAGAGTGCCACATTTTTCAAACTTCTCCTCAGCACTGGAGTCTCATGTTTACTTAAGGCAGACACAAGTGATCCCAGTTTTCAGGGCTCATCTTCCAATTTTGCTGCAGCGAATTATGTATTCCCTGAACCGGTGTACAAATTATCTCTCCATGCTCATCAAGATCTAAACTCCCAGAAATGGGGACCTTGCTTTTCCTGTTCACTGTGGCATCTAAGTCCTTAGTAGAGGTTCCAACACAGATTCTGTATTCAATAAGTAATGGCTGAATGAAACAGTTAACGCCTCCTACTTATTGGGGTCTTGTTGGCTGCTTTTTGGGTCCATTGTTTTCCTGGAACCAGACTGCATTACAGTAGAGATGCACACATTTACTAGTACAAAAAATTAATAAGGGTATAGTTAAAATTTCATGATTTTCCCAGAAAATTACAGTATGAGATGTGATGATCCTGGTTGTCTTTTCAGGATTCGGAGAGTCTCAAACCTCCTTTGTCCCCAGCAGACAGAAGAGCAGCATGAGGCCTGGGAACCAGAGCAGCGTGTCCGAGTTCCTCCTCCTGGGGCTGCCCATCCTGCCAGAGCACCAGGGTGTGTTTTTCACCCTGTTCCTGGGCATGTACCTGACCACGGTGCTAGGCAACCTGCTCATCATCCTGCTCATCAGGCTGGACCCCCGCCTGCACACGCCCATGTACTTCTTCCTCAGCCACTTGGCCTTCTCTGACTTTTCTCTGTCATCTGTCACTGTCCCTAAGATGCTAATGGACATGCATACAAGGCAACGATCCATTCCCTATGTGGCTTGCATGTCTCAGTTGTATTTTTTCATACTTTTTGGTTGTCTTGAAAATATGCTTCTTGCTATGATGGCATATGACAGGTATGTGGCCATCTGTCACCCTCTGCACTATAACACCATCATGAGGAAGGAGTTGTGTGTGCTGCTGGTGGCTGCCTCATGGATTACTTCATGTGCCCATGCACTGTTGCACACTGTCCTATTGGTCCGACTCTCCTTCTGTGCCAACAATGTCATCACCCACTTCTTCTGCGACCTCACTGTGCTCCTGAAGCTTAGCTGTTCAGACATCACCCTCAATGAGCTGGTCCTTCTCACTGAGGGAGGAATGGTTTTATTCTTGCCTTTGGCTATTATTTTGGGCTCATATATCTGTATAGGCACCATCATCCTGAGGGCTCCCTCCACTAAGAGACTCTTGAAAGCCTTCTCTACCTGTGGCTCCCATCTCTTTGCAGTGTGTTTATTCTACGGGACAATTGTAGGTGTTTACTTTTTGTCCTCATCATGGTATTCCAAAGATGTAATTGCTTCGGTCATGTATATGGTAGTTACCCCCATGCTGAACCCCTTCATCTATAGCCTGAGGAACAGAGATGTAAAGCAGGCCTTAGAATATTTGTCTATAGGATTAAAAAAGTTAATATATCACTCAGGTCATGTTTGATACTTAAGTTATTTATAATTCTTTATTCCTAAATAATATGTTTCACTTGTTCATCATCTCTTATAAGGTATCTGAGAAATCTTTTGCAAACCATGTTGCACAATTTTAGTATGAATTTGTCTTTTTCTCCACTGAGATATGTCAGTTTTTGCTTATGTACTTTCATACTGTTTTATAAAGACACACTGATTTACTGTCATGATCTGCAACTGGTGTGTTCCTCACTTTTGTTTAATTACATATATTTTGGTATTCCATAACCCCTCTACTAACTTATTAATCATACATTATCACTATTTTGTAATTCTTTTCTGGGCTGTATGAAGAGATTACTTCTTACTGCCTCTTTAATTTTTAAGTAATGTGTAATATACAAAACACCACATTGACCACTTTAGCCTTCTATGATACATAATTTGGTGGCATTTAGGAGACTCATCACCAGTATCTCAAATTTAGGACCCCTACAGGAAACTCTAAAGAGCATCAATGACATTATTTGGCAACTGTCAAAAAATAAAAGCAAAGACATCTATGAATCATTATGGAGAAATATCTGCATATATTGTTAAATGGAAACAAGCAATGTGCAAAAGGGTACTGATACTACTGAACTTCTGGTAAAAATTAAGGGGAAATAAAATATACATATGTCTGCACATTTGAGCAAAAAGAAACAAAGGAATAATAAATCAGAAACTAATGAGGTTGTTTGCCCAGAGAAGGTGGACAGAAGAGATGGGAGGTGAGTATGATTATCAGCCTGGTTATGACCATGTTGTCTTTTGCCACTAGAAAATAAATAGAAGAGGTGGTGCATAAAGCAAAATAGGATCAAGAAGAGAAATGAACCTAGCTCTATCTTAAATAAATACCATAATCAGACCAAAGAGGGAAATACTGTAAGTACCCTCATAATTATTGAACCCAGAATGTTGTCTATATACCTTCACAATAAAAAGAAAACACTGGAAACAAAGTCTTAAGCTGTAGTTAGTGTGTCATTAACAGTGGCATGAGTTCAAGGTTCTGAACTACTTCCCATGTAGCCAAATTTTCAGCAAACAAGTAAACACTGAGGAGAAGGGAGTGACCCCTCGCTCTCCTGGGAAAGGTACTGTGCAAAGAAAGCAGAAGCTGCAAAGTACTCTCGGGTGTTAACTAGAATTGGAGATATCGGTTCAAGCTCAGGTGTTTTAAAAATTATAAATCGGTGGAAACTTTCATTTTATATATATATATATATATATATTCATATATATATATATATGAATATATATATATATTCCCATGTCTCATTCATTCTGCCCTACTCCTGACGCACTCCCATGGGTAAACATCCTTTAGTGCTTGGTTTTGAGGTTTTACTTCTTGTATTCCTTTTATATATATTGCCTAGTTGACTTCTCTGATATTATTTAGAATCCTTCTAAACAATAAATAAACCTAGAGATTCAAAATGAATAACAATAGTACTGGATTATAACTCAGAGAATATTAAGTGAAAATCCATGAGTCCATAATGATATAAAGAAACAGAAAACAAATGAGTAGGGAATAAGGGAAACTTCCTTCTTATAAGAGCACACAATTAATAAACATAGGAAAAAACATAGTATTTGAAAAATTATGATCTGGTCATCACATTTGTGATAATCTTGTCATATAAGAATCATCAATGAGATCAAGCTGGTGGCCTAGGTAATCACAGCTCTCCTCCTTGCCGAACCACATCAAATTACAACTAAACTAGACAAAACCCATCACTCAGAACTGTCAGGAATTGAGTTGAGTGAAGTCAGACATCTGTGGAATTAAAGAAACCATGTCTATCCACACTGGTATAAGGGGATGAGTTGTGGAACAGGCAGGTCCAATAACAACATCTATTGAATAAAATATAGAGAGGAATATCTTGGGAGCAAGGAGTCCCTTCCCCACAACAGCCCCCAGCCCAGAGTTCCAGGGCCAGGAAGACAAGTCTCCATAACTTCTGTCTGCAAAAATCAGTGCAGATTGATTTGAGGGAAGAAACTTCTAGAGTCCCAAGCACTTCCTCTTAAGAAAACATGTACAGATTTAGGCTCACTCCCTCTGGGCTCCAGCACAGGGCTAGCAGTTTGAGTGGCACCAGTGGCATACGGGGAGAAACTGAAGTGTCTGCTCTTCAAGGGGAAGAGCTGGGGAATAGTTTTCTTAGAGGAAAAAAAGGCAGGCAGAGGCCACTGTCCCTTTTCTGAGTCCTCCCTCCCCAAAGCCACAGAGCTCACATGTGGGTGCCATATCTGAGACTCCATCAACCTCCTTACACTGTTTGTCCTGCCCTACACAGCCCCTGAGACTCTCTCTCACCAATCTTATGCGCCCACCCAGGATCTTAACAGTGGCCTTTCAGTATGAATGGCTGGTCTTGGCTCATGCTTCACAACTTTCTAATCATCTCTAACAAGCAACAGTCAGCCTCAGTGAGGCACCACCCCCATACCTCTTGCTAAGTGGCCCCAGGTCTGGCACTAGCAGCAGCCAGCCTTGATTCAGAGCTTGACTTTGCCTGGGAACCTCCCCGCCCAGCACAGGTAGCAGTCAACACAAATTGCTTGATAGCTCATGCAGGGTAGCTTCAGGCAGAACACAGGAGGTGCCTAACCTTGCCCTGCACCACATCAGAAATCTCAGAGCCTGTGCATCCAGTGGACAGCTACAGACCATGTCAGAGCACCATCTCTTGGCTGCTGCACAGCTGATCCTCCACAGAGGGTGGAGTATGGTGGTAAGTGGTCACAGCCAATCCTTGCAGGTGACTGGCCTGCATAAAGCATTCCCATTAACCTGCCAGCAGAAACCGAGGCTCAATTACAAGAAGAGAGTATACTCAACTCACACAAAGTGCACACCTTGAGTACCCAGCTTGGGTGACATGGGAAGCTGTGCTACTGGTCCCCACAGAACACCTACAATATTAGGCTACTCTACTAAGATAGGGAGTCATAGCAGCTCTACCTAATACACAGAAACAAACACAGGGAGACTGAAAAAAATGAGGAGACAAAGACAAGGCCCAATTCAAAGAACAGAATAAGACTAGAGAAAAAGAACTAAACAAAATGGAGACAAGCACTCTATCAGATGCAGTGTGTCAAATACTGGTTATAAGGCTGCTCAAGGAACTTAGTGAGGACTTCAACAGGATAAAAAAGATCGTGTAAAGATACACGAATTAAAATACAGAAAAATTTAAATGGAAACAACAGCAGAGTGAACGAAGCCGAGAATCAAATAAGAGATAAGAACTTAAGGAAATAAAAACCAAGAAGAGGAAAAAGAAATAAGAAAATGAACCAAGGATACTATGAAGAGCCTCTGTAGCAACCTCAAATATTCCAGAATTCACACGTGGGGTGCCAGAAGGAGAAGTGAAAAACCTAGAATTGAAAATCTATTTGGAAAAAATAATGAAAAAACTTTCGTTATTTGGTGAAGGAAATAGATTTGCCAGTCCAAGAAGCAGAGAGAGTCCCAGACAAGATGTATGCAAAGAGGCCCACTCTAAGACGAATCATCATTAAAATGCCAAAGGTTAAATATAAAGAGAGACTCTTAAAAGCAGCAAGAGAAAAGGTAGTCACCTACAAAGGAGTTCCCATAAGACTATCAACTCATTTCTCAAAAGAAACTTTGCAGGCTAGAAGGGATTGGCCAGAAATATTCAAACTCAAAAAAAGCAGGGCCTACAACCAAGATTGCTCTACCCAGCCAGGCTACCATTTAAAATCCAAGGGCAGAGAAAGAACTTCCCAGACAGAAAGAACTAAGGGAGTTCTTCATCTATAAGGCATTACTATATGAAATGTTGGAAGGACTTATTTAAAAAAAAAGAAGAGAAAAACTATGAACAATAAAATGCCAATAAACACATATCTATCAACAATTGAATCTGAAAAACAGACTAGGCAAACATAAACAGCAGACATAAAATAATGGATATGGAGAGGGTGCTGATGTTTGCCAGATGGGAGGGGAGTATGGGGAAATGGGTGAAGAGGTGAGAGAGTTAAATACAAACAGGTAGTTGCAGAATAACCATGGGGATGTAAAGTAAGGGAAATGGAGCAGCCAAAGAATTTATATGTATGACCCATGTGTGTGAACAACCCAGTGGGGATAGCCTGAGGGAGTGGGGGGAGCTGGGTGAGGGAGCAAGATTGGGAAAATTTGGGACAACTGTAACAGCATAGTCAAAGAATATGATTTTTTAAAAAGGTAAACAAAGAATCATCAATGAATGTTAAATATAGTGGGTGAAATGTTAATGAGGAAAATGTTATGTTTATATATCATCAAAATATCTACTCAAATGATACCTATTAATAATAACCAGGTGAAAATATTAACTTTAAACAATAGTCAGTTTAGAAGACAACCTGCCAGATACCACCATAGTCAATTGATCAAGGATTCAAACACTAGTACATGCAAAAATTAATATCCTATGTCTTCTAACCATATGCATTGTGGCATACCTGCTGAAAAGCTAAGTCTGAAACATACTTACATTAATACATGCATGCACTCAGAAGGTAAACATAGTAAAACATTAAACATTGGGAAATCAGGGTAGGGCCTTTCCAGGAATTCTTGACATCATTTTTATAACATTTCAGTATGTTTAAAATCATTTCCAAATGAAAAGTTGAAAAATCCTTTGTCCCAGCTGGCACATGCCCAAGAAGAAAGGACTCCAGGCATCACTGGAATCAGGGTCACTGTCTCCTAGGGCTCCAGCCCCTCTGGCTCTTGGACACCCAGCTCCCCAAAGGGCAGGCAGAAATTAGCCACAAGCTTGGGGACTGGGTGCCAGAATCTCATTTGTAAGGGTTATGTTTTAAGGGATTTCTCTGAAGCTGTTTAAACAAAATGAAAGTCTGTACCAAGTGCCAAGGCCCCAGATGTTTCTTCTGTTTGTGTTGATGTTAGGACTCCTGAGGGAAACCTGAAGAGCTGGGCAACAGTCTGGAGCAGGGGGTGTCTGAACTCACCAAAGATAAAGAGCACAGGTCAGAGAGGCTGGATGTCTGCACTGATGGACAGATCTGCCTGTGTGATGGTGGATTCATGGATGAGACTCTCAGTTCATGACTGTGTGTCTCTGTGAGCCTTCAGGTACTGTGTATGCTTGTGCACATTCTGTTTGACAGTTGCATGTGTGTGCACACATGAGTGCACATGCATCTGACTGACAGCCTGACTCTTCCTGAGTTAGACCTGACCTGGCCTGCTTTAGCACATGTACACCAAGTTATTGGCCTCTTGCCTGTGATTAGGGACTCCTGATTCATGTCTGCGACCCTAAGTACTAGCATCACAGCTGGGTTTCGGAGGTGACATTGTTGGTGCTGGTGCTAGGCAAGAAGATGCGTAACCACAGAGGAGCTAAGGTCAGGTCAGGGAAGGGTGACACCTCTGCTCAGCAGCATGTGATGGTGCATGTGTGAGCTGTGTCTGTGGGTGACTCACTGGTATGTGAGAGCAGGAAGGTGTATTGTGTGGTTTGCTCTGTACAGTGGCCTGTTGTGTGACCATGTGCATGGCATTGTTGCTTACCATGTGCCTACCATGTTGTGGTAGTTTAATCAGTGACCCTGTGACTGAATAGGCTAATCTGCCCCAAGCTGATGGCCTTCCCCCAGGACGGGGATGGGTCAGAAGAAGAAGCATGCCCTCGTTTGTAATAGGATTGAGGGTGTGTGCTGCCTGTTATGGTGAGTGTGTGGCTGGGGGTGCATATGTGGTGTTTGTGTGTTTCTTGGGAAGTTTTTTTTGCGGCCTTGGGTGTTTTTGGTGACATGTGTATAGTGTTAGTGTATATATGGTGAGCTGTTTACTGGGTGTGTCATGAGTCAGGTGTGTTGATGTGCATTATGAGTGTGTTTGCAGGTGAGTGGTCCATCAATGTCTGGTTGTATGTCTCCTTTGTGTTTCTGATGACTTGTATATATGAGTGTGTATGTTATGAGCTCTCCTCCCCTTAGGGTGGGAACTTGGTACCAGGTAAGTAATATTCACAAATCAGCACTGTGTGTGTGTGTAATCTGCATCAACAACCTCAATTTTTCTTTAAGTGTCCTCATCCTGGGGCACCATTAGTTGACAGAGCCAAACTCAAAAAAACATCCTGTTTCTGGAAATGGACCTGCTGCCATATTCATGTACCTGAGTGTGACTGAGTCACTCAGAATGTTGCAACTCTTTAGTTTTACTAAATATCCCAGGTAAAATGAATTCCAGGCATCCTCTCTGAGAAGTTATTGGGCAGAATGACCTTCAAATAGTGGTGACCTTGGAAGTTATTTAAATCCTGGCCTACGGTTACATCTATAAGATGGATAAGAATTACACTTCCTTGTACATCTTAAAGAGGCTTTCAAGAATTGTTTATTGTATGAAAATTTGTACATATTGGAGAATTTTTGTCACTTGGAGAGTGTATAAATGTGAGAACAAAATTAGTAAACAGACTAAGAAAATTTTGGACAAATTGGAGTCCTACAGCTCTAAAACAACATATCATGCCTGGCTCCCCAATCAACAAAACGGGAAGTTTCTGTGAAATGGTTTAGAGCATGGCGCTGATTACACACATGTATTAGCCGACCCCATGAAGCAGCCAGTACTTGGTAACTGTGAGGTATAGAAATGGTAACACATACATGTCATTATATATTATACAATTGCATATCATATACACACAGATACACATGTGTGTGTACCATTCTGCCCACCAGTGTACTAGCTCTGTGCCTACAGAGTTTCTGTCATTTCTGTTTCTGTTTCTTAAAAGCTGCAATAGGTCAAAGACCACAAAATCTTAGTGCAGCTGTGAAGTGGTTGTGAAATCTGGGAACATAAGTCTGATGAGTGGATATAGTTAGGGAGCACAGGTGAAGTCCTCAGTCCAGCACTCAGATGTTCACCAAACTGTTCAGCACTCTTATGAAAGACAGTTTGTGGACTTTTCTGGTTTGAGACTATTGTGGCATCAAATGGCTTTAAATGGCCACAAATTTCTAGCAGTGTCCCTGAGGTTACAGCTGTGGGTTAAGTGGGACTTCACAGGTTCACAGGCAGAGAGTCACATTTTTCAAACTTCTCCTCAGCACTGGAGTCTCATGTTTACTTAAGGCAGACACAACTGATCCCAGTTTTCAGGGCTCATCTTCCATTTCTACTGCAGCGAATTAGTGTATTCCCTGGAACCTGTGTACAAATTATCCTCTCCATGCTCATCAAGATCTAAACTCCCAGAAATGGGGACCTTGCTTTTCTTTTCACTGTGGCATCTAAGTCCTTAGTAGAGGTTCCAACACAGATCTGTATTCAATAAGTAATGCTGAATGAAACAGTTTAACGCCTCCTACTTATGGGTCTTGTTGGCTGCTTTTTGGGTCCATTCTTTTCCTGGACCAGACTGCATTACAGTAGAGATGCACACATTTACTAGTACAAAAAATTAATAAGGGTATAGTTAAAATTTCATGATTTTCCCAGAAAATTACAGGTATGAGATGTGATGATCCTGGTTGTCTTTTCAGGATTCGGAGAGTCTCAAACCTTCCTTCTTCTCCAGCAGACGGAAGAGCAGCATGAGGCCTGAGAACCAGAGCAGTGTGTCCGAGTTCCTCCTCCTGGGGCTGCCCCATCAGGCCAGAGCACCAGGGTGTGTTCTTCACCCTGTTCCTGGCATGTACCTGACCACGGTGCTGGGCAACCTGCTCATCATCCATGCTCATCAGGCTGGATCCCCGCCTGCACACGCCCATGTACTTCTTCCTCAGCCACTTGGCCTCTCTGACATTTCTCTGTCATCTGTCACTGTCCCTAAGATGCTCATGACATGCATACACGGCAACAATCCATTTCCTATGTGGGATGCATAGCTCAGTTGTATTTTTTCATGATTTTGTTACTCTTGACAATTTCCTTCTTGCCATGATGGCATATGACAGGTATGTGGCCATCTGTCACCCTCTACACTACACCACCATCGTGAGGGACTCGTTGTGTTTAGTGCTGGTAGCTGCCTCCTGGATCATCTCCTTTGGCAGTGCCCTCTTGCACACCATCCTGATAGTGCACCTCTCCTTTTGCGCTGACAATGTTATCACCCACTTCTTCTGTGACCTCACTGTGCTCCTGAAGCTCAGCTGCTCAGACATCTCCCTCAATGATCTGGTCATCCTCACTGAAGGGAGGAATGGTTATATTCTTGCCCTTTGGGTATTGTTTTGGGCTCATATATCCGTATAGCGGCCATCATCATGAAGGCTCCCTCCACTAAGAGTCTCTTGAAAGCCTTCTCTACCTGTGGCTCCCATCTCTTTGTGGTGTGTTTATTCTATGGGACACTTGCTGTTGTTTACTTTTTGTCCTCGTCATGGGATTCCAAAAACATAACTGCTTCGGTCATGTATACAGTAGTTACCCCCATGCTGAACCCCTTCATCTACAGCCTGAGGAACAGAGATGTAAAGCAGGCCTTAGAATGTTTGTTAACGGGGTTAAAAAAGTTAATATGTGAACAAGGTCACATATGCTACTTGGATTGTTTATAAGTTTTTATTCCTAAATAATATTTTTCACTTGTTCATCATCTCTTACAAGGTATCCGCAAAGTCTTTTGCAAAACCTGTTGAACAATTTTAACTATGAATTTTTTTTCTCCACTGAGATATGTTAGGTTTAGCTTATATATTTTTATACTGTATTATGATGACACATTGATTTACTGTCATGATCTGATACTGGTGTGTTCCTCCCTTTTGATTAATTATATGTATTTTGATATTCCATTACCCCTCTACTAACTTATTAGTCATATATTAATACTATTTTATAATTTTTCCTGTGCTGCATGCAAAGATTACTTGTTACCTTTTTTTAAATTTTTAAGTAATGTTTAATATACAAAACACCACATTATCCACTTTAGCGTTCTAAGATAAACAGTTCAGTGGCATTTAGGAGACTCATCACCAATATCTCAATTTAGGAACCCTACAGGAAACTCTACAGAGCATCAGTGAAATTGAGTAATCTGCAACTGTGAAAAAATAAAAGCAAAGATATCTATGAATCAATATGGAGAAACATCTGCATATATTGTTAAATGGAAACAAGCAATGTGCAAAAGGGTACTGATACTACTGAACTTCTGGTAAAAATTAAGGGGAAATAAAATATACTATGTCTGCCCATTTGAGAAAAAGAAACACAGGAAGAATAAATCAGAAACTAATGAGGTGCTTTGCCCAGAGAAGGTGGACAGGAGAGATGGGAGGTGAGTATGATTATTAGCATGATTATGACCATGTTGTCTTTTGCCACTAGAAAATAAATAGAAGAGGTGGTGCGTAAAGCA